>NW_026571140.1:37358798-37721298 GCF_026225935.1 Boleophthalmus pectinirostris
GCCACGCCCACTACACCCCTGTGTGACGCTAACTGGAAGCACTGCTCTGTCTGAAGCTGTTATTCAATTTAGACAAAATAACAAGGACTGAAAATGTGTTTAATCCATTCAGTATATATTTATTTCTTCAGTTTTCAAACATTCTAAAAACGGGAAGTGTTTGCTTATGTGTGCGTTGTGTCACCGCGGTAACTGCTGAACATTCCTCCACAGACGTGCACGCACGCAGCGGGATGTCACCACAAAGTATCACTCTTCACGATCTCAGTGGAATCTCCCAGTTCAATTCTAAACGATTGAATTAAAGTTAAAGAGGAAAGTGCCTAATTCGAACCAAAAATCCACCAAAAGGCTTACGAGAAGAAAAAGAAGTGTTTTCCCATGTCCTTTTCTACATTTTCTGAATTGTAAAGACACTATTTTAACAAATGTTCATGTAAATAAAAGTAAAATGTTGGGATTAAAATGAGGAGTTACAGTTTTGTAGTTTTGCATTTGAATGTGGAGGTGGATTATTTGAAGTATTGTGACAAGACTTTGAGAACTGTTCAGAGATGGTGACAGTTTCACTGCACCAGCACATGACGTTTATGTCTACATCAGTACATTATTTTGAAGTTATAGGCGAGTTTCATTGTTGACAAAAGCGTGCGTTGCATGCTGGGAATTATTTTGGTTGGCAGCAAGAAACACTAATTCAACATGACGGACGGAGCGAGAAAGCACATAAAGGGTATTGATCCCGGTTATTTACCGACCATTTGACCAGAAATTGGTCATAAGCATCGACGGACGACAAATCACCCTTTTCAACCCCTACAAAGCGTGGACCAAACCAAATTTCTGGTCTGAATCGCCAACTACCTGGCCAAATATTCACTTCGGCGATATCCACAATGACTTGGTGGAAACTCCTGGGCCATTCACAGCAGAAAAGATGAAAACCTCCAAGAGTCTCGATGTGTTGTTGAACTTGTTGGAGTCCACGGTTTGCTACGATCTTCTATGTTTGCTCTGCGGATGTTTGAAAGCCATTTAATTCAAAATTAGCGGTTCTTTTCACTCGGAATACGAAAAAGACATTTTCCTTCTTTCGTGCTTCTATTTGTGCATCCGATAATGCAGCAGGAATTTACCATTATTGGGGAGAAATACGCAAGGTTACGCACTGTGTTTGACCGCTATCGTGTTTATTGCTTCCGACCAAAATATTTCCCAGCATGCTATACTAGTCCTACTCCTACTTTACTACAAACTATGATCAGGAAAGTCATGCCTGATGTCACCAGCTACTTGAAATTACAACTGGAGGCACCACATGCTTTGATTTTGACTATTTTTGACCAGAAGATGCAAATTTACCTGGTTTGCTCACAGTTTAGTAGCAGAAAAAATTTATTTAGTGTGTAGTTCCACTTTAAAGGTGCATTGTGTAACTTTTCAGGTGGCGGGTCTGTAAAATGCTTTTCTCCATGGAGATGTTATTTCTTTGTCTTGAATGTTTCACAGTATGGTATTAAACAGACATGTCAAACTCAGGCCCGGGGGCTAAATTTGGCCCACGATATAATTCTATTTGGCTCGCGAGATCATATCAAATATATATTAAAGCTGGTCAACCGGCTGCCGCACCAGTACAGCACATGCACCACTAATACTACAAATCCCAGAATGCTTTGCAAATGTGTTGGTGCATCTTGACAGGTTATTGACTTGTGGGGGGAAAAAAAAAAAAAAAAGAAAAGAAACATTTAAAAGGAGTTCAAAACGGATATATACTACAGATAGGCTATAGAGACATTATTTAAAATTTTGTTATTTTATATTTTGCAATGTTTGTCAATGTCAGTGTTTAAGCAAAACTATTATTAAACATTTATTTTAATAAGAAAAGTTTAACATTACATATCTTGAAAGAAGAGAATAGTTTAGCTCTCGACTTTGTCCCAGTTTTTAATTTTGGCCTCTGTGAATTTGAGTTTGACATCCCTGGTATTAAACTTTTTTTTATCTTCATGGAGACCCAACCAGACCAAGTTACAGGTCAGATCTGTGGAGAGGCAGGCAACCCTGCTCACAGTCAAAATGCCTGTTTTTCTAGGTATTTCTAGGCTGTAAATCCATCTGTAATTGAATAAATGTGAAGTAGAGGTGTTTAATGTCATACTGTGGAACATTCCAGGCAGCGCAATGACATTTCCATAGAAACAAGCAGGTGACAGACTGTAACAAACAGGTTGTTTTGTTACCCAGAACTGCACTAAGCACCTTCACCCTTCACTAGGACACTTTAAAACACTGCACTTTCATAGCACACAGCGCTTTCAACATATTTGCACATGACAAAATAAATTGCACACAATTGGTTTTAAAAAATATTTATTGTCTTTCCTTTTACCATTTTTTTTAAATCCTGAGGCACAGTGGCACTTTAATTGGAAGCTGCTTGTCCCTGGAGGAAAAGGAGACAATTACCAATTACATTTTAAATTGAAGTTGTGCAATATATGGTGCAATATCTGTTTTTGGAATGTTTTAAGTGTTGTTGTGTTTAGTAGTGTATTTTATTGTGTTTTAATGAATGGTGTGGATCTGCTTTTACTTAACTCCTTTTTATCTTCTGTCCAGGTGCGAAAAGCGTCCCCTGGAAACGAGCTCCCTCTTTTAAGGTTCCGGGCTGGACCATGTGTATTATTTTGTACAGGGGTTTTAGGTTAGGTGTTTTATTGGTTTATGGGTTTTAACATTTAATTGGTGTATGGTTTTAGGGTTTTTATGTATATAGTTGGTGATTTTAATAGTTAACTGGTTTTGGGTTGTTTTATGGAGGTTTAGGTTATGATTTTAAGCTAATGATAATTTTTACCATCCCTATTTTAGCATAGTAGTTTTATCCAATCAGTAGGACCAGCATAAAAGGCGCCTCCAAACATCAGTCTGGGTTCTGCTGCTGGAGAGGAAACTGCTGCCGGCCTCCATTTTGCACCCTGCACTTTTTTTGCACTTGCACTTTTGTATCATTGGAAAACAAAAGTAAACCGTGGACCACAACTACCTGTCTGTGTCTGCATTTTTTTTAGCCTTACTCACTGAACCCCAAGCCACTCACGGTCACGAAAAAAGTTACACAATGCACCTTTAATTAAAAATGGCAGAAAAGGGCAACAAATAAAATAGATAACAATAATCACTGGCTTTGGTGTGACCTAACAGTCTCCATTTTGTTGTTAATGTTTGTTTGAAGCATCAGCGCTCAACACAGTGAAATGTTCCACGCAAAATTCCAGAAAGTTCAACAAGTCTTTTGTTTTGTGGCATTGTGTGCTGTCAAGAAAGGCCCATACGCCACGAGGACTCCGCCTACGTAAGCAAACATCGTGAAACATTCTCTGGACCTCCATCGCCGGGCGCGTTATTGTCATTCTGAGGAAGACAGAAAAACGTTATGTATTATTTTTTTTATTAGGGATGTATATAAACATTTTATCTGATGCAATTTTTGAGACATTCAGTGGTAAGAGTTAAACTAAAACAATTATACATAAAGAAAAAGAAACGTAAAGACTAGAGCTTTGCGTTTCGACTGTGACTCCCACTAACTATCTCCATTTATTAGGATATTTTTCTGAAATGAGTGACAAAAAAATATCGAACTTTTCCATGATACTCTAATAACTGGGGATAGATGTGGAGGAAACACGTCACGTCACTCAAAATGTAAAAAAAAAACCCAATAAAACATATATTAAGAAAATAGAATGTCTTATTTTGATTTTGTTCAGCACACCATCCTGCTGTTGAGTCTCGTCATGATGTCCCGGGCAAGAGTAAAAAAGGCCTGAAAAGAGAGATACAAGATGTTTAAAGCTGTCATCTGTAATAAGAACTGCCAACCCTCCCTGTTGTAATTCTTACACTTTACCACTAGATGTTGCCTATGTGCCCAAAAGTGATTATTTGAGTTATGTTTAGTTCTGAGTTTGCTCACGGCTTTTGTTTGTTACTTTTCTTTGACAAATAGTCACTACATTTATGCTTTTTCTGGATTCAGTGTTTAAGCAAAACTATTATTAAACATTTATTTTAATAAGAAAAGGTTTAACATTACATATCTCAAAAGAAGAGAAAACATGCAGAGGCTGTTGAAATTTTAAAGTAAATATTTAGTTTGACCCACGACCCAGTTTTTAATTTTGAGTTTGACACCCCTGGTTTAAATACATTGAGGTTTTGCCCCTTTTATGTTGTTCATTGACCTGACTCACACAGATTGAGATGTGTAGGGTGCATCATTTGCCCAACGTTTTGAAATTTTTTTTAAAATCAATCTGTACCTAGTGTCATTTTTTTAAACTTGCCAAAGTAAACTTCCATGAGAGATTTCATGAAATTCTATTGATGTCTGCTGGGTCCACCAAGCCTCTGAAGTTTAGTACCTGCAGAAGCCTTAAATCTGAGCTGAAAAATCTGTTTTTCTTTAATAACATCCTTATCTTTTCTGGAAACTTGGGTTTACCAAACCCTGAGACATACCTGTCATTGGGACGCTCTGGTGACGTCACACTCGCTTACTCCACTTTTTATACAGTCTATGATCACTACAGAAAGAACAAACTTTATGTCTCTCATTTCATCTTTGGCCTTTGTGGATATTGGATTATTAAGAAAAACACTTATGAAGACAGAGATATACAATTGGTTTAAAAAATGCACAACAGCTAAATTTATATTCAACTTTCATTGAAACCATGACCCTAAATGCATCAATTTTAAAGTTATTTGAGAAAATTAAATTTTTCTGCCAGAGCCTTATGGACACCGTTAAGGTGGAACTTAAGAGACTTGGTGGAGCCAGTAGATATTATTGAATTGAGCTAATATTCCACAGATTTTCTTTTATTTGGTATTGTCACATTTTAAAAGTGGGTACAAGTTGAATTTCTGACACTGGGGCAAATGATGCACCCTAACATCCACACATTATCAATCAAGAAAAAATGGAATCCAGTTGAGAGAAAAGCACCTTTCCTGTCCACAGATTCCCAAAGTGCTCCCCTCGGCACTTTTGTCAAAAATAAAAGTCTGTATTTTTGCTAAAATAGTCTGAAGTGTTTCAGACTTGTACACTCACCTCTTCTACATTGATGCCGGACTTTGCACTGATCTCCAAAAACTTTAGTCCATAGTCCGTCGCCAACTAGAAACACCAAAACAAAACAGTCCATTTTTAAATATAATATCACTGGTTTACACTTTAATATATTCACACAGTCTGTACCTTCTCTCCACTTTCTTTGGACACCTGTCTCTTGTCGTCCAGGTCACAATTGTTTCCCAGAATTATTCTCTCCACGTCTGAGGAGGCGTGCTGGAAAATACAGGGTATAAGTACAAGTACAGTGTGTAAGAAAACTGTGTAGTATTATTACAGCATTCACTAAAGGATATTTAGAATATTTATCTACTTAATTTGAGTTGGGGTTAAACACTTTTGGGGAACATGTTTAAGACTGATTTCATTCATCCATTGTGTGGCTGCTCAAATACAGTTTTGAGTGTTACTTTATGACGTCTCTGTGTAACTGGAGTCTTACTTGTTCCATGTCTCTGATCCAGTCCTGCAGGCTGTCGAAGGATTTCTTGTTGGTGATGTCGTACACCAACATGATGCCCTGCACGGACAGGAAGTGAGGTCAGAGGGGACAGGACTAAACCCAGAACATAGACTTGACCAGAATTAGAACAGGACCAAACCAAGTCTACATTTGGACTGAGACTAGGCTAAAACAAGGACAAAAGAACTGTGAGTGCATCCTGGCACTCACATCCAAGGCTAAACCAGGACTTAACCAGGACTAAACCAGAGCTGAACCAGGACTGAACCAGGACTGAACCAGGACTGAGTGTCAGGACGGGCCAGGACCAGGTCTGGACTGAGACCGGGACCAGAGCAGGACCAAACTGGGACTGAGGCCAGGACTGAGACCGGTTTAAACCTGGTTTAAACCTGGTTTAGACCTGGTTTAGACTTAGTTCAGTTCAGGTTTAGACCTGGTTTAGTCCTGTTTTAATCCTGGTTCAGTCCGTATGCAGCACAAAAGTCTGGCATCGCAGTTTCAGTCATGTAAACGGGAATCGGTTGTTGTCCGTTTTTCCATTATTCATTTAAACATAAAATTGAAAACTGAAAAAACAAATCATGATCCGTTGACGGTGTTGAAGTTGAGGCCCCTTCCCGCCCAGACCGCTGGTTTAGCCGGGAGCGGGTACGACGAGCCTTTCAGCGGCAGTTACAGAGACGGAGGCAACAGTTTTTCAATATAAAGTGAGCTGGAGCTGATGGAGCCAGAAAAGCTCCCATGCTCACTTCCTGTTTGGAACGTGGCGGCTCGCAGGTTAACTATGTCCATTTCCACATCTAACTAGAAGCGGTTGGCGTGATTTTGATGCGACGGTCTGAACCCAACATTAAACTAAATTGGATAACAACTCTAAATAAGACACTTCTGAATTAGTTTTACTCACATTAGCTCCTCTGTAATAGGCCGTCGTTATTGTTTTGAAGCGCTGCTGACCCGCTGTGTCCCTGAAACAAAACACGCCTCATATTACTGGAGATATACTGTAGGTTTTGGACTATAAGTCACTCTGGAGTATAAGTTGCACCAGCCAAAAAATGCGTAATGAAGACAAAAAAATAAAACATATATAAGTCGCACTTTTGGGGGGAAATTTGGTATATAAAATCAGAGACCAGAAACCTACATTTCATCTTGAAAGACTAGTAATAACAATAGAACAGAGAACAACAGACTGTTAACGTCACATATGAACAGTTCTTCAGATAATTATAACATAAACAACAGAACAGAACAAGTTTAACGAACTCTCCATCTCACTTTAAATCACTAAATCCAATGAATTCTTCATCCTCAGTGTCACTTCTGAGCAACTCCACGACCTCCGGAGGTAAACAGAGCGCCGCTTCCTTTTCTGTGTAGCTGTCGTCAGACTCAGCATTAGTTCCAGTTAGAATTATTTCGGCCTTTCTGAATCCCGACAGGATGGTTTTGGTGTCAATGAAGTCCAGACTTTGTCAATTCATCCAGTGACTTCAGGAAAGTTGCATGGTGCATCCTCCCGGTTCCAGTCATCACTCAATCCAAACTTTCTTTCTGCTGCTTGATTACCATTTTCTACTGAATATTTCCCTACTTACAGCAGGACAGAGGCTCTTTCTGTAGGAGACATGCGCAGTAGAGCCAAGTGACAGTGGTACAGAAGTAATAAGAGCAGCAGATACTGACACACAAGACTAGAGCCTCTCAGGCAGGAAACACCCAAACCACGAAAAAAGGGTAACTTATAGTCCAAAAAATATGGTGTGTATATATATATTTTTTTTTACAATATATGATTTACCAGGATTTTTGCAATAAACAAATTCAAAGTTTTAGACTCAAAAAAAGCACTCACCATATCTGAAGTTTGATTTTCTTACCGTCCAACTCTACTGTCTTGATTTTGAAGTCAGCACCTTATGAAAAAACAAAAAAAAACCAAAAACATTATTGTCATGTAAAACTTTGTCACTTCTTTGATGGTTTCTTGTCTCCATGAAGCTGAATGCTCCATTGTTTGATCTGTATGACTTTCAGTTTCCTGTTATATAAAACATTTTGAGGACTTGTGATTTTTGTGATTATTTTATTGCTTGTTTGACTTATAATTATTATGACCGTTATTTCAATTAGACATAAGTTGATTCGAAACATCCACAAGTGTCAAGTTTCAAAAATTTTCCATGACTTTTTCATGACCTCAAGTGAATTTTCCATGACATTACGGCACCTACATCTGTAGACTTTTAGAGCTAAATATGAAATGTTAATCCACTGTTTTCCACTCACCTTATGGTTTGGTATTATAATTTTTTAACATTCAAAATACTGTCAGTGCATTTATTGGTGTCTCTTTTAAACAAAAGACACAGACATTCGGAAATGATCGTAATAACCTAATGAGAACTAAGTTGAAGCTGCGTAAAAGAGATACTAAAATTCTATGACTTTTCCAGAATTTCCATGACTGTGGGAACCTTGCATCCATGTCCCCCTTTTTTTTCCTTCTACAATGATCCTGTTGCATTATGGGTAATAAGTCAGCGAAGGATATACTCTTATATCCTTGGTAAATTAGCCACATGTACCAAACACAGGACACATTATGGAGGAACAAGACGGACAGTGAGTGATGACCTGGAGGCCCTACCACGCCCAGACCAGACCACGGTAAGACACTTTACATTTGAGAAACAGAAACCAGTCTGCAGACTCTGTACTCGAGTACTCCGGGGTACAGACTGGGAGCAGACTCAGAGAATGGACTTGAGGAGTTCACAAGTGCACACTCAACTTTGGGACCTGATGACATCAACTAAAGCTCATGTCCCCGTCTCAGCCTGTTATAACCCTGAGCCCTGTTCCTCATTTAGGCCGAATGTTTGAGCTTTTGTCAGTTTTGTTTATTCGGGTCAAAGGTTTACGCAAATAACTCGTGTAAGAACATAAGACTAATAAACATTGTGTCTTTAAGGTGCAGTATTGTGAAATAACTGAACTAATACATCTATAATAACTATAGGCCAATACACTTCTTCCAGGGACACATTTAGGCCTGTTATTTTTATGCTTGGAATAATAATAAATAATTCAACAAAGTAACTGTAATCCAATTACCACTCATTGAAACAGTAACTGTAACTGAATACAGTTACTCATAATTTGTACTCTGATTACGTAACTCCGGTACATGTAATCTGTTACTCCCCAACACTGATAATGGACATAAAAAGAGAAGGATGGGAGCCCACTGAGTACAATCGTCTGCACAGTCACCATTTCATTTCTGGTGAGGGACCTCCACACAAATGAAGAAGGGATTTACAGTAAATGAACTGATACATTTTTTGTAGGTATGAAGAATGATAACCCACTTTCACCAGATTACGTCCCGTCATATACACACAATCGCCAGTGAAAGTCAAAGCAAAACATTCACTTATTTCCTATGAAAGAAGATCTAACATAAAAAAAAAAAAAACAAATACTGGAGGTCACAGAGCGAGCGATGATTAAACTAATAAAGCGGTCAGACTGTACAACAAACACTGCTAACACTGAACATGTGCCATTCAATTATATCCATGTGCAATTATTTTTAAGTCTATTTTTAAATTATTTTTAAGATATTATTTATTATCTGTTTTATTATATGTTACCTTTTCCTGCTGTTCTGAAATTGCGCGTTGCAACACTGGAATTTCCCCACTGTGGGACTAATAAAGGCATATCTTATCTTATCAAAATTAGACAGGGATCTATTCCACAACCCAGGAGGACGACTTTATGGCAGCTGATCTAACGAGCTGGCGATTTTGGACAATTTTATGTTGTTTTTGCTGTTTAAAGTCGCCATGATTGTATTGTAATAAACTGAATTAAACCATCCGGATCAACCCCAATCTCGAAGTAATCCATTAAATTACTTACAGTGAGTAACGTAATCTGAATACTTTAGATTACTTGATATTGTCATGCTTTTTAGTTTAGTCCTGTTTTAGTCCTGGTTTAGTCCTAGTTTAGTCTTGGTTTTAGTCCTAGTTTAGTCCTGGTTTTAGTCCTGGATTAGTCCTAGTTTAGTCCTGGTTTTAGTCCTGGTTTAGTCCTAGTTTAGTCTTGGTTTTAGTCCTAGTTTAGTCCTAGTTTAGTTCTGGTTTTAGTCCTGGTTTAGTCCTAGTTTAGTTCTGGTTTTAGTCCTGGTTTAGTCCTAGTTTAGTTCTGGTTTTAGTCCTGGTTTAGTCCTAGTTTAGTTCTGGTTTAGTCCTGGTTTAGTCCTAGTTTAGTCCTAGTTTAGTTCTGGTTTTGTCCTAGTTTAGTCCTAGTTTAGTTCTGGTTTAGTCCTAGTTTAGTTCTGGTTTTAGTCCTGGTTTAGTTCTGGTTTAGTCCTAGTTTAGTCCTAGTTTAGGTTCTGGTTTAGTTCTAGTTTAGTCCTAGTTTAGTTCTGGTTTAGTCCTGGTTTAGTTCTGGTTTAGTCCTGGTTTAGTTCTGGTTTTAGTCCTGGTTTAGCCCAAAATGTGAAAACTGAAAATTACCGCCCTGTAATCCATTTATTTCAACAAAGTAACTTTAATCCAATTACCACTCACTGAAACAGTAACTGTAACTGAATACAGTTACTCATAATTTGTACTCTGATTACGTAACTCCAGTACATGTAATCTGTTACTCCCCAACACTGACCAGGACTAAACCAGGTCTGAACAGGTCTGAACACAGTGGACCAGAGCCAAATGTCAGTGCGTATTTTCTTACCCATAGTGGTTATAAAGGTTGTGTTGCACGTGTCTCCCGTGACTCTGAAGAGGATGTCCTTTTTCCCGACGCCGTCATCTCCGATCAGCAGCAGCTTGAACAGATGATCGTACGTTTTGGCCATGGCTCCAGCTCCAGATTTGACAGTTTCACTTTTTTTTTTTTTTTTTTTTTGAACCAGCTGATCCAATAAGGAGAAGTCCTTATTTCACAAGTGCAGTGTTTTCGCTAAAATGTCCCGAAATGTGAGGCACTACAGCGTTTTCAACAACTTTTAATAAGTCGATTTGAGTTCTCTACACCTCCATCTCCCTCTCTATCTCCGCTTCCGCATACACTCACATTGAGACACACATTGAGACATACATCCTTTTTTTTTTTTCTTCATAACCTCTCCCTTACCAAAGATCTCTGTTTTCTCACACAGACTCTAGTTATGATGGCCAAATATTATATACACAAAATGTAATAAAGCAACTGTCTTTATTTACTCCCAGACAATAAAAAAACGGTACAACATACATTATCTACAGAATATTCCCAGGAATTGTGTGCAGAAAAATAGAACATTTGGCATTTTTGTACTGTGAATTTCTTCAGTCAGCAGTTTTTAAATGTGCATAATAAATGTAAAACAGTATAAACACTATCAGAAAGTGAAATATGTTTTTTGTTTCCTTAATAGAGATTTCTTAAAAGTGGAAATCTCAGGATATGTCTTGTAATTTCCACTTTTGCCACTAGATGTGACCAAACAGCTCCAAAATCACAGCACATTAAAAACACTAGAAAGTATGATTTTCTTTTACTTAGTTTAAGAAATGCACTTCACTCAGCGTTCTGACAACAATAATTTCTCAATGTGACAATTTAAGTTTTAACAAAATACACAGGTAAGGCATCAATGTATAGGAAAGCCCAAAATGCAACGTTTTGACTAAATATTTAGTTCAAGAGCAAAATAAACTGAGGTTATTTGCATAGAAGTGATAAACATACTGCTAAAATATACAAATAATTCACCAAAAGTAAAAAATTACAAAAAAAAAAGTGTCCCTCATTATCATAGCATCATGTTCCATCCAGGATTTAATCAAGTTTAAACAAGAAATAAAATAAGACCCTTCCTTTAGTGTGTTCCTCCGTCTTGTTTTACTTCAGCTTGTTTGGGTAAGTCTGTATTTTGTGGCTGTGTCCCATTGAAAAGGCCTATACGCCACGAGGACCAATCAGAGCGTCCCACGGCTCCAGACTCCGCCTACAAAAGGGAACATCCTCCACCGCCGGGCGCATTATCGTTCAACCCACCATTTACTTATTGAGTCTCGTCATGATGTCCCGGGCGAGAGTGAAAAAGGCCTGAAAAGAGAAATACAAGATACAAGAGTGTTGTTTAAAACTACCATCTGTAATTAGACTGGCTGATCCGGTCCTGGTTTAGTTCAGTTTTAGATCTGGTTTAATCATGTTAAATCAGGTGGGATTGTTTCTACTTTTTCCACATTTTCATGATATTTGTGCCAAGTTGGAGAACAGACTTGTACACTCACCTCTTCTACATTGACGCCGGACTTTGCACTGACCTCCAAAAACCTCATTCCACAATTTATCGCCAACTAGAAACAGCAAAACAAAACTTTAAATATGATACCATTGGTTTACACTTCAATATATTCACACAGTCCGTACCATCTCTCCTCTTTCTCTGCACACCTGTCTGGGGCTCCTGTCGTTCGGGTCACATTTGTTTCCCAAAAGTATCCTGTCTGCATCTGAGGGCACATGCTGACAAATACAGGGTATAAGTACAGGTATATTGTGTATAAGAAAACTGTTGAGTATTATTACAGCATTCACTAAAGGATATTTAGATATTTAGATATTTAGACATTTGTGTTGGCGTTAAACACTTGTGCATGTTTAAGATTGATTTCATTCAGAACTCTGCGGCTCCTAGCTCGAACCAGGAATTACAAGCACACAAGTCCTGATCTCAGTGCGTAATCAATGTGTGAATTACCTTTTCCAGCTGGTTGGGAGGCAGGTAGGACTTACTTTCCCCAAAAGTCTGAGCTGAAAGAAGCTGTTTTTGACCACAGAGCCACCGGTAATATGATGCTTTTAAAATGGACAAACCGGTTTGTCCATTTTAAAAGCATCATCAATAAAAACATCAAGGCTTTTTAAAAACAGGTGGCAGTAGGAAAACAACTGATTAAAGGCCAAATTAGATTCTCCGAATATCACAATTTCAGTTTTATTGTCATTTAGGTTCAGAAAAGTCAGCAACATCCAGAATTTTGTGGTTAACAGTGTCAAATGCCTCTGTCAGGTCTAGGAGCACCAGCACAGAAAAGCTACCAGAATCAGAAATTAAAAACAGATCATAAAAATGTTCAAAAGTGCAGTTTCTGTGCTGTGTTTGGGACACATTAATCAAGTTTTAAATACAAGGATCAATACAATGAAAAACTTCTTTAAAACATCTTATCCGGCAGCAGACCGAAGGGACAGTTTGCGACTCTTAGACTTTGTACGATCTCGGATAAGTCAGAGAGGGTCATAGGCTCAAAGTCTCTAAAATCAACTGTACAGGGAGAAACAACACTGGGGTCTGGGGCAGCAAAAATTCTACAGAACAAAAGGGATTTACAATCTTGTTCAAAACATTAAACAGAACTTGGGGTTTGTTACAATTGTAAGTAACTGTATGATGATTAATAGTAGTAATTTTATGATGATTATTTATGTTTTGATTAGTTTGTTTTGTGATTTTAATGTCTTTCTTATTCTGTAAAGCACTTTGAATTACTTAGTGTACGAATTGTGCAATAAACTTCCCTTGCCTTCATGCATTGTAGAGCCCCCAAAAACAGAAAAAAATATAATCACAACTATTTTAATTAGGCTATAGCTGCAAAATTAATCAAATTGATATCGCAATTTGAAAAGACAAAATTAGAGAACTGCAAAGGTTGCAATAATTTTTACACAAACAACAAAATATCCTGTCTCATGCTGTATAAAAAACTGTCAACCCTGTAATTTAGATCTGTGATTGCTGTATTATTTTGTCATCTCATATTTCTTTTTGTCAATTCTCATGTTTAAATTGTGACCTTTGAACAGAATCCTATTATAAAAACTAAAATTGTAAAAATGTTATTTTTCCCACATTGTTCAGCCCTAAATTAGACTATAGTTGAAATTACGATTATTTACTTGAGATCTCAATAAAAGTTTTACTTAACTATATCTAACTAATAACGAATGTGGTCAACTAAGACACAATTGACTGACTAATCATAAATATCTAATTTGTAATCAGTCAATAATCACAATTAATTGCTTCATTCCACAGCCTCATTGCACTGACTTTGGATATCCACTAGAGGGCAGCACATATGACATTTTGAGTGTTACATTATGACATAACTGTGTAACTGGAGTCTCACCTCCTCGATGAAGCTGATCCAGTCCTTCAGGCTGTTAAAGGACCACTCGCTGGTGACGTCATACACCAGCATGATGCCCTGCATGGACAGGAAGTGAGGTCAGAGGGGACGGGAAATGGCATCGGTGCAGATAGTACCAACTCTACCAACTCGCACAGAAACAGGCCACACCTCATTTCTCTTTCCTTGCTTCCTTCTTCTTGATAGACACATCAAGAATCTCAGGCTTTCAGTCATTGTGCAATGTATACTGGGAAGGATTCTCTGAAAAAGTGAGCATCAAACCGCCATGTTTGATTTTACAGTGGGATGCGTCTATTGACAAAGTCAATTTTTTCAAGTCTTTTGAACCATATCACTTTTGTTTCTGGTTTTGATATTGTCATATTTTAGTTTTGGGATTCGGACATCATTAATTGTGTGGTTGTTGAATGTCCTAACAGCGGACAGGGATAAGGGGATAAGGATAAACAGTCTTTTCCCTTCAAAAATGAACTGATATCTCATAAACATGTGGTCCCTGTGCAGCCTTCAAAGACACTGACACAACAGCACAGCTCCGGTCTGACGGTGAGTGTCACAGACTGGGCCACACTGAGCTGCGGCTGGACCAGGTGCAGTCTGAGCCCGGGTTAGATAAATCCATGTTTGTGTTTGTTAGGCATTGTACGTCAGCATCTCTGACTCTGTTCCACAGTAGAATCTCCTTACACTGAAATGTTTTCACCTCTGAGGTTTCTGTCACTTCACCAAATTTAACAAGAACAAACTAAAACACGGACAGTCTGATGATCATTTTACTGCGGAATTAATAATGTGTTATCGTTTATGGCAGGACATGTTTTTAATATAATGATTTATTTAAAAATACTTTTACAAAATAAATGTATAAAATAGCACTGTGGTGGTCATTATCAACATTAATACGGGGCGGCAGTAGCTCAGTTGGTAGAGCATTTGCCCACTGATCTGAAGGTTGGAGGTTTGATTCCAGCTCTCGACATAAACATCACAGGTTGAGCGGTCAGATCCACTGACCCACAGGTTGGCTGGTGTGATTCCAGCTCCCACAGATGAATGCTGTCATTGTGTCCTTGGGCAAGACACTTAACCCACTTTGCCCACAGTGTCTGTGTACACTGGTGAATGAATGGGTGAGTGGTTCCTTGTTGTAAAGCTATAGAAAAATGTGACCATTTACAGTGGTGGGCCTGCTCTCTGCTACTATGACATTCCAACAAAAAATGTAAAACCAGTGATTTTATTACATAAATTAAATCACAATTTTGTATTTTTTAGGTCTAAAACTCTATCAAACATAAAATAAATGAGTATCCTATCAGATTTAGTATAGTTCTGGGGATTATCTGCTTGCCCTAGCGTTAAAACTGTGCTCAGTGCTGGCCTCGGCTCAGTCCTGTCATGACTGCACTCGCCACTAGCTGGCGCTAGAGTGTTTGTTTGCCTAAGTGACTAGTGCTAGCTCAGTCTACTTCACTTTTGACAAATTTTGAAAGAAAAAGATAGAATGTGCTTTCATTTGGACTTTCTTGTTTGACACACAATGGGATTATTTTTCAAAGAGGAGCAGTTTATGTTTGATACATAAGTTTTGGTCACTTTAGGCCCCAGACGGTTATATCTGTAAATATGGGCAGCTGGTCACGGTCCTGCATTAACCCATTTATTATAATGAACCCAGCAGCAAATAAATTAAATATAACCTAGAATTTTGTAGAAAAAAAATAACCCGAAAAGTTGTGTTAAAATAATAAACCAAATTGCTGGGTCAAAATAACACTGAGTTTGTTGGTCCAGTGCTGGGTTAATATTTTATACAGGTTGGGTTATTTTTAAGCAGCATTTTTTTTTGTGTCTAGTTTTAAGACTAAAAGGAGGAGTCTGATCCCTATGGAGTCAGAAGTGCGCCGATGAACACTTCCTATTTGTAACTCAGTGGCTAACGGGTGAACTATGTCCATTTGGTCTACTGTATAGTCTGCCCTCCAAGACGTTTAACTAGAAGCATTATATTGACGCCGTGGTCTGAACCCAGCATTAGACTGAACTGGATATTAACTCTAAATGAGACTCTTCTAAATAAATCCTGTAAAAGAATAATTAATAAATTTTACTAACCTTAGCATATCTGCACATGGACGAAATTATTCCTCTGTGTAATGGATAACCCCCTGTGTCACTGAAACAAAAGACGCCTCATTAACAGAGATACAGATAGTTTTTTGTTTTTTTTGCAAGTTATGATAGAAAATTATGAATCAATATAACAATTACCAGTACCTGTAATTTTATGGTAAACAAGTTAAAAGTTTTAGACTGAAAAAAAGCACTCACCAATATTTGAAGTAAGATTTTCTTGCCGTCCAACTCAAACATTTTGTTTTTGAAGTCAAGCACCTAAAGAAAAGAACAAAACACTATTGTCATGCAAAACTGTAGAAGTTAAAGGTTCATTGTGTAACTTTTCAGGTGGAGGTTTCATCAGCTTCTTGTTTCCATGGAGATGTTATTGCTTTACCTGGAATGTTCCACTGTATGACTATTCATTATCTGTTTTTTCACTTTGGTTTTGGAGACAGATTATGAAGAAAATAGTTGTTTCTTCTTATTCTTATTTTTGGTTTTATTTTGAAAAACGAATGAACGAATGACACACTCATTCAAAGGTTGCTCAAATACATGCATCAAGAATCTCGGACTTCCGGTCATTGCACAGTGCATACTGGGAAGGATTTTCCGAAAAAGTGAGCATCAAACCGCCATGTTTGTTTTCCCAGTGGGATGTGTCTATTGACAAAGTCGATCTTTTCAAGTCTTTTGAACCATATCGCTTTTGTTTCTGGTTCTGATATTATCATATTTTAGTTTTTGGGATTCGGACATCGTTAATTGTGTGGTTGTTGGATGTCCTCACAGATTTATGTGATTGCAAACCTCTGTTCAAACTGTTTCCCTTCCCAACAGAATTGAAAAATAGTGAAAGGCGATGGTGATGCGCAGGATTGGATACACGGGAAGGACAAAAAAGGAAACTATGACCGCCTAAATCATCCCAAGTTTGCAGCAAACATTTTGTATGTGGAGCACCATCAAAGCAAAACCCAATCCTTCACTCAGCCTTGGTTACAAATTTAAAAAGTCAACGCCAAAGCGAAAGGCACCAGAAACACCTTCCACTGCAAAGAGACCAAGACGTGATGTTGCTGTAAAACCACAAGAACAAGAAAGTGTGAAAGTGCAAGCTCAGCCTGTTTGTCTTCTGCACCTCTTGCTTAACAAACAGGATCCCACTTTGATGGAGCTCCACATACAAAATGTTCACTGCAAACAGTCTAAATTTTAGACAGTGAAATGTTTCCTTTTTGGTCCTTCCTGTGGATCAATACTGCCTCTCGTCTTCGCCTTTCACTATTTTTCAATTCCGTTGGGAAGGGAAAGAGTTTGAACAGAGGTTTGCAGTCACACACATCTGATTCACTTTTGCATTTATGGAGTTCGCAAACACATTTCTTGAGCCGTTTTCTGCTGCTCCAACAACCACACAATTAACGATGTCCGAATCCCAAAACAAAATTTTGACAATATCAGAACCAGAAACAAAAGTGATACGGTTCAAAAGACATGAAAAGATCGGCTTTGTCAATAGATGCATCTCACTGGGAAAATCAAACATGGCGGTTTGATGCTCACTTTTTTGGAAAATCCTTCCCAGTATGCACTGTGCAATGACCGGAAGTCTGAGATTCTTGATGCGTGTATTGGTTGGAGTTAAAATTTTTCATTGTAAACGGAGCGTCTCAAGGCTTTTGATCAGGGGCAAGACAGGAAATGGGCACGCGGTGTCAAAATAAACTTCCGATGCCCTTTCAAAATACGTCCTCTAAAACCACTACAGTCGCGTAAACACCGCGCGTCGCATCAGGAGCTCGGGGAATGACTCGTGATGGACTATGGAAAGTTTACAGATGTGGAGGATAAATATAAAACACTTTCAAAAACAAAATCAGACAGCAACTTTACAAGAACAACTTCAAGTAAAAGGCGCGTGGTGCAGACGAACAAAGTGAAATGGTGAGTAGCTTCATTAATGCAACACCACGGATACGGTTGATTCATCCAATCAACAATGAAAATAAACACAATGTAAAACGTTTAGTGTTTAAACGTGAGGATGCAGTTAGACTATTAGACTAAACCAAGAATGAACAGGTCAATTCTATGGACCAGAGCCACATGCCAGTGCGTATTTTCTTACCGATAGTGGCTGTTGAGTTTGCTTTGAACGTGCCATCGACGGATCTGTGGAAGAGGCACGTTTTCCCGACGCAATTACTTCCTAACATCAAAACAATGAACTTATGATCGTATTTGGCCATGGCTCCAGCTCCGGTTTGGATCAGCGGACCTCCGATCAGCCGCGTCGCGCTCGTGGGGCTGAAACAGTTTCACTTTTGGGAACCAGCTGATCAATTTCTGTAAATGAGAGTGAGAGGCGGTCAAACTACAGTATCTGCGCTAAAATGTCCCGAAATGTGAGGCACTGCAGCGTTGTCAACAGCGTAAATCTTTCAATAAGTACACTTCTCTCTCTCTCTCTCTCTCTCTGCTTCCTCATACACTCACATTGCGACACACACTGAGAGACACCCCTCCATTAGCAAAGATCTCTGTTTTCTCACACAGACTCTCGTTATGCTGGCCAAATATCATATACACAAAACCAAACGCAGTAAATAACGCACAAAAATAATGAAAAGCAATACTTCCAGACATACAATAAAGGATCATACAATATCTACAGAATTTCCACCTTCATTTTGTTTTAACAATTGTTCATTTGGGATATATTTTGTATATATACACATATACATAATAAAAAATAATATATACATAATAAGAAATAAAATAATAAAAAAAATATATGATGATGGTGATGGTGAACCAACCAGACATAAGAAACGGAGCAGACCCGTGATGGTGGACATCGCAATACCAAGCGATGACAACGTATGGCAAAAGGAACACGAGAAACTAGAGAAATACCAGGGGCTCAAGGAGGAGCTGGAGAAAGCCTGGAAAGTGAAGGCATCAGTGCTGCCCTTGTTGATTGGAGCACTCGGGACTATAACCCCCGAACTGGAATAGGCTACAGCAGATACCAGGGAAAACAACAGACATCTCAGTCCAGGAAAGTCCAGTACTGGGAACTGCAAAGATACTGTAAGCTCCCAGGCCCAAGCTGGATGAGGGTGAGAGAGACCAACCACCGTATATATATATTTACACATAGCCTTTATTTATTTATTTATTTAAGAAAAGACACACATTGTCATGGACAAGATGTATGACAGGCCTGATGCAGAGACAGCATGGCAAAGACAAGGCTCCATCTGAGTTTTTAAATGATCCAAAAAGAGGCAGGAATCAGCAAAACGGCCCCTGAAGTCTTCAAACTGAGAGCGGCGCAAAATAAATAAATGAATAAGCGTGTGGATATTTAGTAGCAATATCAATGATTTTTACTTTGAATTTGGAAACAACTACTTCCCATGTGTTTAGTCAGCAGTGAGCTGGTCTGAGCCAGGACTGGGCCAGAACTGAGCCAGGACTAAAACCAGGACTGGAACAAGACTAAAACAGGACTCTAAAAGAAGCAGCACAGGACAGCCAAACAGTACTTACTTCCTGAATTTTGTCAGTTCAGCAGGAGGCTTGAGGACTAAGAAAAATTGGTCTGAGGGCCGCATGTGGCCCCTGGACCATAGTTTGACAACCCCTGCTTTACATACTTGTACTGTGATCATAATCTTTTCAATCAATAGTCTTAAAATGTGCATAATAAACGTAAAATCCAAACTCATTGCTGTACCAGCGGCTGATATGGATCTGTCTAACAAATACAGAGAGATATCCTTCTGGATTTCCAGGCAATAAATCTGTATGAAACCTCACAAAGTGTTATTTTAGGCCAAAATGTAAACACAAATATGCTAAATTATCGTCTCTTGTTTTCTTAATACAGATTTCTTTAAAGTGGAAATCTCAGGATATCAATGTTCAATCCGGTGCTTCTAAACCTCTTGTAATTTCCACTATTGCCACTAGATGTCACCAAACAGCCCCCAAAACACAACACATTTAAACACACTACAAAGTATGATTTTCTTTTATTTGGTTAAAGAAATGTACTTCCCTCAATGCTCTGACAACAACAATTTCTCAATGCGACAATTTAAGCTTAAACAAAACACACAGATATGCCATCAAAGTATAGAAAACTAGACATTTAAGAACACAAAATGCAAAGTTTTAACTAAATCTTTGGTTCAAGAACAAAATAAACTGATGTTATTTGCATAGAAGTGATATTATCCCCATTATCACGGCATCATATTCACTGTAAGGTTTAGTTGGCTGAAAAATAAAACTAAACCAGGATTTAAACAAGATTAAACAAGAAATAAAATAAACAACAATTTTTAAAAAGTTAGTTTGATCGCAACACAGTGCAATGTAATGCACGAAATTCAAAAACGTTAAGTTAAAAAGTTAATTCAAAACCATAAAAAGCTCAAATAATATCCTTCCTTCAGTACATTCCCCCGTCTCATTTGGATAAGTCTGTATTTTATGTCTGTGTCCCATTGAAAAAAGCCTATACCCCACAAGGACCAATCAGAGCGTCCCACGGCTCCAGACTCCGCCTACAAAAGTGAACATCCTCTACCGCTGAGCGCATTATTGTCCTCCTGAGGAAGTCTCCTCATGATGTCCCGGGCAAGAGTGAAAAAGGCCTGAAAAGAGAAATACAAGATACAAGAATGTTGTTTAAAACTACCATCTGTAAATGCTCTAAACCATCATAAAGATGTTCGGCCCAGAGAAGACCCTAAGATATGGCTAAAAAGTGTGATCCCAGAGATACAGGACTGCTTCCACTCCACGGACTGGGAGATATTCAGAGTTGAGGGCTTGTTCACACACCAATTCTTAGATGAGAACACTACCGAATTGTTATGATGCTGTATGTTTGATTTTATGAACTATAACATCAACCTGCCCAGTGACGACAAGTGGAAATTAGCACTGGCACTATAACCTGTTACAAAGCATCTCTCCTGTTAAGGTTAATGTTTATTGTGCACTGTCCCTGTCTCATTAAATAAATAAATAAACTAAACTAAACTTCTCCAGCTGCACTAAAGCAGAGAAGCACACACTCCAGAGGGTGGTGAAAAGTGCTGGGAGATTCTTGGGTCCACCCTACCCGAGACTGTCACCATGTACACCTCCCGCCACCTGCACCAGACTCACTACATCCTCAGGGACTGCTCCCACCCAGCACACCGCCTGTTTCACTTGCTTCCTTCTGGACGTACAGGTTACAGGAACAGGTTACAGCCAGAACCACTAGAACGGCTAACAGCCTCTACACCCAGACTATCAGACTCCTCCTTAAACCCGACAGAAGACCAGAGAGGGGAAGGGGGGCAGATTTAAAATTTGCCATCTATTGGTGAAACAAATCAAATAAATTTACAGATGACAGCTTTAATTGCATGCTAAAATTTGCTAAAATAGATAAACTAGCATCACCATGTTTGTTTCGGTTTCTTTGGGCACCTCAATCAGCTCTGTGATTGGTCTAAACCGATGGTGGCCGGGTCAAACAAGATTTAGTTTTTCATTGTTTAGAACTACTTCAGTCAGGGTTTAGTTCAGTTTTAGATCTGGTTTAATCATGTTAAATCAGGTGGGATTCTTTCTAAATTTGGAGAACAAACTTTTGCACTCACCTCTTCTACATTGATGCCGGACTTTGCACTGACCTCCAACAATTTTATTCCATAATCTGTCGCAAACTACAGACACCAAAACAAAACAGTCAGTCTTTAAATATCATGTCCTTGGTTTACACTTAAATACATTCACACAGTCTGTACCTTCTCTCCTCTTTCTTTGGACACCTGTCTGGGTGTGCTGTCGTTCGGGTCACATTTGTTTCCCAGAAGTATCCTGTCTGCATCTGAGGGGGCATGCTGAGAAATACAGGGTGTAAGTACAAGTATATAGTGTATAAGAAAACAGTTAAGTTTTATTACAGCATTCACTAAAGGATATTTAGATTCACAAAATTACTTAATAATGTGCTGTTACTGATATTTTGAGTGTTACATTGTGACTTAACTGTGTAACTGGAGTCTCACCTCCTCGATGAAGCTGATCCAGTCCTTCAGGTTGTCAAAGGTGCTCTCGTTGGTGACGTCATACACCAGCATGATGCCCTGCATGGACAGGAAGTGAGGTCACAAGGGACAGGATATTAAGTCGGTACAGAAAGTACCAACTTTAATCTCACAGAAACAGGCCACGTCTCATTTCTCTTTCCTCGCTTCTTTCTCCTCGATCTTCCATTTTCCAGCTGCCAATTAAATGTGTCATTGTCAGTGTCAAGTGGTGTTACCAAAGAAAACCACGGAAGGAATGAGTAAACATGAGGGAGGCTTCAGGAGTAAGATAAAATAATCAAACTTTATTTGTCTCAGTGAGGAGTTTATATCCTCTCCTCGCTTTGCCTCCTCTGTGGGTGGGACTTATTCACCCATTTCCTGCAAAATTGAGGAGAGGAATCGAGAAGAAGAAAGTGAGGAACGAGAAATGAGACAAGACCATAAACTCCAACTGAGGCAGAGGCCAGGGGTCAGAGAAGGACGAAAACAATGCCGAAGTTTGACCAGAGAAGTTAAGAATAAATACTTAAATGTTCACAATGCAGCAACTAGAAGTCAACAATATGATCTTCTCCACTTTGTAGCGGTGAATAGAGTGACTTGGCATCGAGAAGTGAATGAACTAAAGCAATCTGCTTCTTCTGATAGTTTACACTTCACTGTGATTGGTTAATCCACCTGCCATTCACCGGAACAAAGCTACAAAAATACTATTATGAATGTTCAAAGCTGGAAAAGAACAAGAGTACGCTCAAGCTTGGACAATCATCACATCAAAATTAAACTGAAAGTAAACCTAAACATTTGTTTCATTTAAATTAACAAGACCAGGACTAAAACCAAGTCTAAATTTGGACTCAAACTGGGCTAAATCTAGAACCAAAAATATGGACAACTGTGAATGCACGTTGGGTTATTTTCTCCACCCAGCTGCTGGGTTTGCGTGGTCAGGTCACTCTTTTGGGTTATTTTGCTTAACTCAAACGCTGGGCAAACAGGTTGGGTCATAGTTGGATCATTGCAAATGTAACATAAGCATAAACAGTCTTTTCCCTTCATAAATGAACTGTTATCTCATGAACATGTGGTCCTTGTGCAGCCTTCAAAGACACTGACACAACAGCAGAGCTCCGGTCTGAGTGTGAGTGTCACAGACTGAGCCACACGGAGCCGGACTGAATGTGCTTTCATTTGAACTTTCTTGTTGGACACACAATGGGATTCAAAGAGGAACAGTTTATGCTTGATACCTAAGTTTTGGTCACTTTGGCATCTTTAGGTCCCTGACAGTTATATCTGTAAATATTGGCAGCTGGTCACAGTCCTGCTTTAACCCATTTATTATAATGAACCCAGCAGCAGATAAAGTAAATATAACCCAGAATTTAGTAGAAAAAAAATTACCCGAAAAGTTGTGTTAAAATAATGACCCAAAGTGCTGGGTCAAAATAAGTTTTGTTGGTCCAGTGCTGGGTTATTATTTTACACAGGTTGAGTTATTATTACCTCCGCCAAGGAGGTTATGTTTGTGCCGGCGTTTGTCTGTCTGTTTGTTTGTTTGTTTGTTTGTCTGTTAGCAACATAACTCAAAAAGTTATGGACCGATTCTGATGAAATTTTCAGGATTTGTTGGAAATGTGAAAAGGAAGAACTGATTTCATTTTGGGGGTGATCCGGAAGAAATCCTGGATTCTGGATCACTTTGGAATTTTAGTTAACATTGTGGTAAATGGGGCCAAAAATTTTGTTTCTCAATATCTCGATTAATTATTGACCAAACCCCATGAAATTTGACTCAGGGATGAACAATGGGATCCTCTTTCATATTACAAATTGAAAGATACGAGACAAATATTTATGGAAAACACAATTAATATGAGGGGGACTGTAGTCCTTGGCGGAGGTCTGCGCTCTCTGAGTGCTTTTCTAGTTTTTAAGCAACATTTTTAGTCAATATGAACATTTTAAGACCAAAATGACGAGCCTAACAGCAGCAGTTACAGAGAGAGTGACGACAGTTTTTCTATATAAAATGAGCTGGAGTCGATGGAGCCGTAAGTGCGCTAGTTTGGTCTATAGCCTGCCCTCAAAGTGGTCTAACTAGAAGCATTATATTGACGCCATGGTCTGAACCTAGCATTAGACTGAATTGAATATCAACTAAATGAGACTCTTCTGAATAAATAAAAGAATAATTTATTAATTTTACTAACTTTAGCTTGGCTGCAGTACAATGGAATTACTTTTCTGAAGGATTCATGACCCGCTGTGTCCCTGAAACAAAAGACACCTCGTATTACCAGAGATACAGATTGTTTTTTTGTTGGCAAATTATGATAGAAAATTATGAATCAATATGACAGTTAGTAAATGTAGTAAATAAGTTAAAAGTTTTAGACTGAAAGAAAGCACTCACCATATTTCAAGTAAGATTTTCTTGCCGTCCAAATCTACCGTCTTCTTTGTGACGTTAGCACCTAAAGAAAAACAAAACACTATTGTCATGCAAAACTGCAGAAGTTAAAGGTGCATTGTGTAACTTTTCAGGTGGAGGTTTCATCAGCTTCTTGTTTCCATTTTGAGAACTTAGTCTTAGACAACTTTATTGATCCACAAGGGAAATTATTTGGACACATGAGCTCACACATCACAATATAATACAGTAACAAAGAGCAACAAAAATATAAATTGTAATAATAAAATAAGTAGTAAAAAAAGAGCAAGAGACAAGTGTCAGATGAGACATAATTATGTAAATGTACAAGTCAAAATAACATAGAAAGATAATTAATAAAATACTGTATAAAATCACAGCTTTATACAAGAGGTCATATGAAGACAACAATGATGTGATGACTGACAGGACATAGGGTTATCTGTTACATAAGGTTGAGTTGCTGTACTGTTGTAGGGAGTATTATCTGTTACATAAGGTGAGTTGTTGTTCAGCTGTAGGGAGTATTATAGTATGAATGTAGTCCTGTATCTGTCACTGTTTGAGCGGAGCTGTAGGAGCCTGTTGGAGATGAGCTCCTCTGTCCCTCTATAGTCTGGTGCAGTGGGTGTGCTGTTGTACAGTTGTAGGGAGTATTATCTGTCCCTCTATAGTCTGGTGCAGTGGGTGTGCTGTTGTACAGTTGTAGGGAGTATTATCTGTCCCTCTATAGTCTGGTGCAGTGGGTGAGCAGGAGTGTTCATGATGGAGACCAGTTTGTCCAGTTTACTTGTGTCCCTCACTGTGAAAAATGTCTCCAGCTCACAGCAGATCACATGACCAGCTTTATGGATCAGTTTGTCAATCCACCCAATGTTCATTGTTCATTTTACTGGTGCTGCTCCCACAGCAGACCACAGCCATGTCCCCATTTTCCCCATTCAACAGATATAATAATAACAAATAACAAATAACAAATAACAAAGACTTCGTAATTTTAGGAGTGCTGAAAATATTTAGGGTCTAGACTTGCCCCTGTCCATTCCAGACCATACCAAATCAATTTTTTCTTTTTTTTTTTTCAAATCAATAACATCTGCAGCCTTTTACCATCTAAAAAAATAGCAAAAATCAAACATATAGTGTCTAAAGCAGACTTGGATCCATGCGTTATCCATGCGTTTGTCTTGTCTCACAGCTTCAAACGAGCTGTGAGACGCTGCAGAACATCCAGAACGCTGCAGCTCGGGTCCTGACTCAAACTAGGAAGTACAAGCACATAAGTCCTGTGCTCAGGTCTCTGCACTGGCTCCTGTGGCTCAGAGACTTTAAAGCAGCTCTGCTTGTACAAGTCTCTCCATGGCCGAGTGCCAAATCCATCTGTGACATGTTAATGTCATATGAACCATCTCACACTCTGAGGAGCTCAGGGACCGGCCTCCTGCTGGTGCCCAGAGTCAGGATTAAACACGGGGAGTCAGAGTTTCAGGTTCACGCAGCTAAAACCAGGAACAGTCTTCCTGAACATGTGAGACAGACTTCTACAGTGATGCTGTTTTAAATCCAGGTTCAAAATGGTTCTGTTTAACTGTGCATATAACTGAAAGGTTTTCATTTCACACTCTTCTCTCTAATTTATGTAATTCATGTCTCTCTCTTTCTTTCTGTCTCTTTAAAATTTTTTAATTTTAATCTTTAATTTTATGATGATTATTCATGTTTTGATTAGTTTTTATTGTGATTTTAATGTTTTTCTTATTATGTAAAGCACTTTGAATAACTTTCTGTACGAATTGTGCTATACAAATAAACTTGCCTTGCCTTGCATTGCCAAAACAAGTTTAATCTAAGACAGAGCCAGGCGAGGAAGACAAATCAGAAATTCTAAAGTAAATACTATTAGGCTAGACCAGGGGTGTCAAACATACGGCCCGGGGGCTGGATCCGGCCCTCCAAGACCTTTAATCTGGCCCTCAGCTAATTTTCTACAAAAATATTTTAATTATATTTTCTATTAAATATTGGTACTTTTCTGCGCCGCTTACCATAGCAGTGTCTCCGGTGCCTCTGTGTGTGGCCCCTCCCACCAGAGCAGCACAAATGAAGACTTGTCTCTTTCCAAACGCTCTTAAAGGACGATCGTTTTGACTGTTGACCGTGACACCCTCATCAGTAAAATGTCAAAAATGAGAAAAGTGGAGCCAAGTGCAGGATTTTCCAAGAAAAAATGAATTTATTCCTATTTGCATCCAAGTTAATGTTAAAACATTGTGTTGAAATTACATTTTTCTTAAAGTTTCAGGTTGTTCATAATATTATAATATTTTGTAAAAGAAAGAGTTCATCAATTAAAAAAGATTTCTGTAATAAATTTGCGTTTCTCTGCACAAATATTTGAACTTATTGTTATTTTTGGGGTATATATGCCATGAGTTTTCTGATCCGGCCCCTTTTGGGATCAAAGTAGGTTGGATACAGCCCCTGTATCCCCACTAGACTATTAGACTAAACCAGGACTGAACAGGTCAACACCATGGACCAGAACCAAATGTCAGTGTGTAATTTCTTACCGATAGTGACATTTACTTGTCCGTTGAACGTGCCTTCAACAAATCTGTGTAGGAAGCACGTTTTCCCGACGACGTAATCTCCAATTATCACCAGCTTTAACGTATAGTCGCATTTGGCCATGGCTCCAGCTTCGGTTTGGAGTTTCACTTTTCTGGAACAACCAACACCCACATGTTATTTCCCTAAATGACAGTGAGAGGAAGTCAAACTACAGTTTCTAGTTTGATTCTCTCTCTCTCTCTGTGTCTCCACTTCCGCACTTACTCACATTTCCTTTCCATTCCCAAAGATCTGTTTTCTCTTTACAGACTCAATCTTGTTATGTTGGCCATACAAAACCAAATGGACAGCATTACGGTAATGAAATAAAGCAATAGCCCTACTTCCAGACAATAAAAAATGTTAAAAACAAAAAAGATGTTAAAACATATAAATATCTTCAAAAAATATATTCCTCTACATTTTGTTTAAAGAATTGTTCTTTTGTATAAGTGTTCTTTTAATTATTCTTTCATTATATATTCTACACACTCTTTGTATATGTATATCTAAGTACAAAACAAACACACACACCAAAGTGGTTAAGACACAAAAAAAATGTCAATTTTCACCAAAACTATATGTATTCTTACTTGCACTGTGGATTCGTGGGGAAAAAAATGAAAAATTACATGTTTACAAAAAAGTAACTGTTTAAATAAAGTCAAAAGCAACAGAAATGGACAAAACAAAGGAAAACCCCACATGTACACGGCTACACTGGTGGCGAAAACAACTATTTCCCGTGTGTTTAGTCAGCAGTGACCTGGTCTGAACCAGGACTGTGCCAGAACTGAGCCAGGACTAAACCAGGACTCTAAAAGAAGCAGCACAGGAGAGTCAAACAGTATTTACTGCCTGAATACTGCCAGTTCAGCAGGAGGCTTGAGGACTAAGAAAAATTGGTCTGAGGGCCACATTTGGCTTGCCAGGCCACCTAGTGCCTCCACTCAATTTTATTTCTCTCCAGCGACAAGGTCAGGAATCAAAATACAATAGATGGTTCGCAAAAACCCCAGAAATGCAAGCCATATATTCAGTGTTGAGATCAAGGATTTAAAGCTAGAATAAAAGAATGTTTGGTGAATTTCATCAAGGGGAAAGACGTTATTGTCGTTCTTCCTACGGGATTTGGGAAAAGTTTAATATACCAGTTAGCCCCATTAGCGGCACATTACATACATCATGACCAAATAGCAGCGATTGGTTAAATGATAAAAAGTACCCTCCTACCCTCGAGCAAATGAATTTTAACACTGCAAGGTCAGACGGTTTCTACGAAGTGAAACCAGCTGATGAATCAGGCTAGAATTTAGCCCCTGGACCATCATTCTGACAACCCCTGTGTTACATACTTGTACTGTGAATCTTTTCTGTCATTGTAATGTAAAATTGTTTGCCTGGAAAAATCCAGATTCATCGTTGTACCAGCGGCTGATATGGATCTGTGTAACAAATACAGAGAGATATCCTTCTGGATTTCCAGGCAGTAAATCTGTATGAAAAGTCAGAAAATGAAGTTATTTTAGGCCAAGAGTTAAACACAAATTTGCAAAGTTTTAGTTTCTTGTTTCCAGATTTCTTTAAAGTGGAAATCTCAGGATATCAATGTTCAATCCGGTGCTACTAAACCTCTTGTAATTTCAACTTTTCCCACTAGATGTCACCAAACAGCCCCAAAACAAAACACATTCAAAAACACATAGAAAGTACAATTTTTTTTATTTGGTTGAAGAAATGCATTTCACTCAACGTTCTGACAACAATTTCTCAACGCGGCAATTTAAGTCCAAACAAAACACACAGGTAAGGCATCAACGTATAGAAAAACTAGATATTTAAAAACACAAAAGGCAATGGTTTAACTAAATATTTGGTTCAAGAACAAAATGAACTGAGGTTATTTGCATAGAAGTGATGAAAATACTGCTAAAATGGACAAATAATTGGCCAAACGTAAAAATTACAAAATAAAAATCCCCCCATTATCACAGCGTCATGTTCACAGTTAGATTTAGTTGTGAATCGGCTGAAAAAATTGTCTAAACCGGGACTAAACCAGGACTAAACCAAGACTAAACCAGGACTATACCAAGACTAAATCAGAACTAAACAAGAACTAACGAAAGAGTAAACCAAGATTCAACCAGGAGGACTTATTATTTAATTGATTGGTATTATGATACACCTAAATCTGGATTTGGCCAATTTTCTTTCCTTATTTCATGACCTATGGCTGACACGTTCAACTTGTTTTTAAGCCGGATGCCCTCCCTGTCTGAGAGTTTCAGAATGATGGAGTTTTACTGTTGTCATAGCAATTCAAAATATAAAAACAAACTGTCAACATCCTCAAAATGGCACCAGAAAACAGGAAGCTGAGACCCATGAATCACTACCAGTCACATATAAAGAGTTTAATGTGGACATGTGGGTGAAGTGTCTTGCTCAAGGACACAAAAAAGACCAAACCGTTATCCTTCAGCTCTCCATCCTCATGTATACATTTCTAAATAATCTCTATAATAATAATTAAAGTGGCATTTAAATGAGGTTTGCTTAGAAAATAACACTGCTTGATCTGTAAAAAAAAAAAAATTCATATGTGACAATGATTTGATGACGATGATCTACAAATACAATGATCTAATAGGTTGCGTTCACAGTTTAGATTTTGATTTGACTATTGATACTTTGCAGCGGAGGTCGTCAACATTCCCAACATGAAAATCAAACACCTAAACAGGACCATGGACGCTCGTATCAATCACAGGCTCCTGAAAATGTGCAATCTAAGCCCATCTAGTATTTTTCTTGAGTTTTCAGACAATCTAAAAACATTTTTGGTATTCACTGCCAATATTTGTGTTGTGTCACCATGGTAACTGCTTAAAATTAGGGTGACCAGATGTCCCAATTTACCCGGGACAGTCCCAGTTTTGAGCCCGGTGTGCCCTGTCCCAACAGATTTATCCAAAACCAATGATTTGTCCCAATTTTATACAAGAAATGACCCAGGTGTCCTTATTTTTGACAAATTTTATCTCTGCCAACAGTAAAAAGAGGCATAAATTGTCATTTGTTTAGGTAAAATACAAAAAAGCATTTTAAAAATGACCAAAACACAAAGAAAATTCGATTATGCTGACTCACATGGGCCGAGTGTGTAACAATTTTCCTTAATTACACACTCATTTTACAATTTTATTATTACCCAAACCAGAAGAGTCTGTGTATTATTCGCTCATTTGTTTTTAAATATAAAACCAAAAATAAGAAAATGAAAAAACAACCATTTTCTTCATTATTTTTCTCCAAAACCAAAATGAAAAAACTGATAATGATTGTTTTTTTTGTTTTTGTTTTTTTTGATTTTGTGATTAAATTAATCATGGAAAAAATGGATAACAGCCATTTCCCATTTCTGTGACCTAAACTGCGATGTCGGACTTTTGTGCTGCATGCGAACTGAACCAGGACTGAACCACAATTAAACCGGAACCTAACCAGAACCTAACCAGAACCTAACCAGGACTAAACCATTTTCAGTTCTGGTCTAGTCCTGGTCTCAGTCCCGGTTTCGGTTCTGGTCTCAATCCCGGTCTGGTTCTGGTCTGGTCCCGGACCTGGTTCAGTCCTGGTTCAGTCCGTATGCGGCGCAAAAGTCCGACATCGCAGTTTAAGTCATGGAAACGGGAAACAGTCATCATCCGTTTTTTCCATTATTCATTTAAACACAAAATTTTAAAAATGAAAAACTGAATTGTTATCCTTTTAATTTTTTTTTTTTTCATTTTGGTTTGCACACAAATAATGAAGAAAATAGTTGTTTTTTCATTTTCTTATTTTTGGTTTTATATTGAAAAACAAATGAACAAATGATACAGGGAATCGGAAGTGTCCCAGTTTTTGATTGTGAAAATCGGATCACACTAGAAGAGAAAACATGCAGATGTTGTTGAAAGTTTTCAATAAATATTTAGTTTGGCTTTGACTTAGTCCCAGTTTTTAATTTTGCCCTCTGTGAATTTGAGTTTGAGTTTGACACCTCTGCTCTAGAGACTTTAGCATGTTTTTATTTTATGTCACGTGAACCCAACCTATTACAATATTCATTCACTTTCTTCACTGGAGCAAAGCTACTGCCATCAAACATGAAGCAAACGTCACATTCACACAGGCCGAGTGGGTGAAGTGTCTTGCCTAAGGACACAACAACAGTATGCACTAACATGAGCTGGGTCCAAACACCCAACCTTCTGAATTTCACATTTTATACCTTATGCATATATGTATGGAAAACAGCTTTTTAATATTGTATACATTTTCTTACAAGTTCTCACTCAGTGCCACTTGTCGTAATATTTAGGGCTGTTTAAGACTACACATTCTTCTGCTTAAAACAACTATTAAAACATTTAAAGACACAAACATTAATACAAAAATAAAATTCAAAATAAAGCGGATAATTCAAAATACTGCAGTCCAAAAGCACATTTTAACACTGAGTGGTTTTCCTTCGAGTGGTTTGACATGACAGAAAAAAACAAAACAAAAAATGATAATGTATTTGAGATTGTAAAAGGCAATTAAATTCAGTCATTATTTCCATCTTAGTGGTGTATTCTGTAGGGATGTAACGATATCCAAATCTCTCGGTACGATATTATCACAATATGCATCTCACGGTACGATATTTATTGCAATATTTTAAAGAGGTTGATAAAATTGTAGATGGGACACTTGTTTTTTTGCTTTCAAAAAATACCTTGACAAGATTTTGGTGTGAATTATTCTCATCATAATTCATAAGTAAAAAAACATTTCTTCATGTTGTCTGAAATGAATCATGGGATATGTAGTTTAATCCGTGTGTCATTGGTTCATTCATTTTTCAAAATAAAACCAAAAATAAGTAAAAGAAAAAACTATTTTCTTCATTATTTGTCTCCAAAACCAAAATGAAAAAGCGGATAATGATTAGTTTTTTCAGTTTTTAATGAGTTTAAATGAATAATGGAAAAAACAGATAACGACCGTTACAGATTTCCATGACTTAAAGGTTGTATAGAGGATTTTCCAAGGAACGAGAAATCCAGCGACTGTTTGTCCTTTTTCAAATGTTGCGCATGCGTGAAACCACCCCCCCTCCCCTACAGCTCCCTACGTAGAAACGCCTTCTCCCGCCTCCTCTTTACGCCAGAAACAGGTTTGTTTACAGCCGGTGCGCTGCACATGACTTGTAAACAACTAACTACAGTGTTGGTTAGGCAAGGCGGAGAAGTGAGGAGCGGGGGGAGCGGGTGTGCGGACATTTCGTTCGCGGACGAGAAGTGAGGAGCAGGGAGAAGAGCGGAGCAGGGAGAGAGGAGAGAGGAGAGGGGAGAGGTGCGCGGAGATTCCGTGCCCGGAGAAGTGAGGAGAAGGGGGAAGAGCGGAACGGGCAGCGGGGACAGGAGTAGGAAAGGGGAGCAGAGAAGGTTGCGCGGAGATTCAGTGCGAATGAACTAGCTACAACACGCAGCAGCAAGCGGACTCTTTCTTTGCCTTGAAAATTACATTTTCAGACATAGGATATCGCTTTCGTGTCCTGAAAAACGTTTGACTAGCTCTTGGAAATAAAGTACGTTTTCATAATAAGCAGAAGTTACCTGTCCAGGAGTAATTTGGCGACCAATGCGTCAGTCTTTAGACCCTGCGTCTGCTTCAGTCGCGCCATCGCTGGAATGAATCTACAAGAATCACCTTAGTTTGGCTTCGCTGCTTTTCCCCTTGTCTTCTTCTTTCAGCGACCTCAAAAACGGACTTTCTTTTGCGGCTAACTGCTCCTGGATTCTTGTCGCCATTGCAACAAACTTTGTGCTAACTGCGAGGAAGATATAGGTCAAAAAAAGCCGCTAAGAACTGTTGCGTTGGTGGAGTAAACAGCGTCTGTGCGTCTTGCGTCTGTGGACTGCGTGACAGGCGTACGTAAACCACGTACCGGCGGCGCGCAGGCAGGTCAGTTACGCTAGAAACGTAGGGAGATTGATTGACAGCCTGTCAGCTAACAGATAACGAGGCAATGTCGTTATCTATTGGCAAATGTTTAGCTGGCCCCACCACGTCCAGAGTTGATGAATTTTTATTCTCTTTTTTTTGGTCATCATAATTCCAAGGCTACTGCACCTCTATAATGCTATCATTGACAACTTGAAACAAAAAAAAACAAAAAAAAAATCCTCCATACAACCTTTAAACTGTCATGCCGGACTGAACCAGGACTAAAACAGGTCTGGGACCAGACCGGAACCAGACCGGGACTGAGACCAGGATTTGGTCTGGGACCAGGACCAGGACTGAGACCGGGGTCGAGACCAGAGCCGAGACCAGGACTGAGACCGGGACTGAGACCAGGACTGAGACCGGGGTCGAGACCAGAGCCGAGACCAGGACTGAGACCGGGGCTGAGACCGGGAACAGGACCAGGGCCGAGACCGGGACCAAGACCAGGACTGAGACCAGGACAAGGACTGAGAATGGGACTGAGAATGGGACTGAGACTGGGATTGACACCGGGACCAGACTAGATCTGAGACCGGTACTGAGACCAGACCAGGACTGAGAAAAGGACTGAGACTGGGACCAGAGCAGGACTGAAAACAGTTTAGTCCTGGTTTAGTCCTGATTAATTCCTGGTTCAGTCTGGCTTTGCAGTTTAAGCCACAAAAATGTTTTTTGGTTTTTTTTTATTATTCATTTAAACACAAAATCAAAAACTGAAAAAACAAATCATTATCTGTTTTTTCATTTTGGTTTTGGAGACAAATAATGAAGAAAATTTTTGTTTTTTGGTTTTATATTGAAAAACAAATGAACGAATGATACACAGATTTAGTTCCCTATGTTTATAAGCTGTCGCTACTATAGAACCATGCATTTACGCAAAGGAACTTGTAATTCGATATATTGTGAGAGCCCACGATATTATTGTGAGACTTTTGATGATTTGATATCACAATATTTTGGTTATTGTTACATCCCTAGTATTATGACTATTTTGAATTTTTAAGGCCAAAAGTACATATAAAACACGTTTGGCTCCTAATTTTAAATATTGCACTTTTAGTTTAAGTGATAGCGTGTAACTTTCTGAGGGTGGAAAGTCAACTGCAAACTTCATGGACATAAAAAGTTAAAACATACTTGCGAACATTCTCTGTGGTGATAAGTTTTATGCAATACGAACAAAATTTCCATGGAAACAAGCATTAGAAACTGAAATAAAGTCAGGTCTGTGGAGATATAAGCCTGCTCACAGTAAGGATGCTTGTTTTTATGTTTTTCAGTGCAAGAAACACGTCCATAATGCATTTATTTTTATCTATTTTTGGCAGAAAGTTACACACTGGGGCTTTAAAACCATGAGTTGTCAGTCTATCATTGTCAGAGTACATTATTGCATTGTTGCTTTCTCGTATCTACTATAATGTCCTAAAGATAATAGATTTCTCCTTATTATTTACTTTATATATTTAGTTTCGATTGCACCTTCTATAAACTCATATTTGTGTTTTAAACGGTAAATAGTAAAACAATATTGAGTAGTTAATACTGAAACACCAAACCTTTGCTCATTTGACTTTTTACCATAAACTTCACATGTACGATTACGATGAACAAAGAGGTATCGTATTTTCTCGTTCTATGTAAGACGTTTCCTTTATCCTTCAAAATATTAATATTATTGCCTGTCAAGTCCAGAATGATATCTCTGTATTTTATTTAATTTTATTTTTTTTCAGAGAAATATCAGATCGTCCAATCAGATTTGTTTATTTCATTGACGCATGTGAAACGAAGGAGCTCATTGGTTGCTCATTATTTACAAACAAAATCAAACTTCTCTCACTTCAGATTAACAGGGTTTAGTGGTTCGCTCAATGTCCCCAGTTACCGTATTTTTCGGACTATAAGGCACAATATCAGTAATGTTGAATTCTCTCGATTATTTTCATACATAAAGTGCACCGGATTATAAGGCGCATTAAGCAAAACAAATGGACGACACTTGAGATTGTTCCCTTAGCCCAGGCATCCACGATCCACTGGGAGATCGCGGCGTAATTCGCACGGTGTTGCCTCCTTGTCTTGTTGAATGTGTATTATGAATGTGGACGACTTAAATATACAATGAGTAATAATGTGCTTAATGCAGTTTTGCGCACATTTGTTTACATTTTACAGAAACAAAACTTTAAACCACATGGCTCATTTGCATAAACTATAAGTGCTGAAAAACAGCTTTCTCCTTGTGCGTTGATGCAGTCAGCTTCTGTTGGACTAAAGGACACGACTCAGGCCCTGTCCACACTAGTACATATTCGAGTTGTTTTCATTGCGGATGCAGTGTTCGTCCACACTAATCCGATTGAAAACGGCTCCAGAGACGGAACAATCTGGTGCCGCCAGCTCACACGAATTCATTTGAGTACAGATCTGATCCGGCACTGTGTGGACGCCTGAAAACGCTGATACGCTAATGTAGTTCTACACGCCGCAAAGTAATTCACCGCCAAAACACTACGTGGTTAGAATATATGTAAATTCATATATATGTATGTCTGTGTGTACGACCTGCAGATGTATAATCTCTAAAAAGTTTAACATGAACCATCTCCAACACGATAGAAGCACAGAACAGACTCACCATGAGAAGAACACCCCCTCTGTCACAGAAAGAACACTCATATTCCACTGAGTCGTGTCCTTTAGACCGACAGAAGCTGAACCGCATCAGCGCACAATAGTTTTTTGAGCACAAAACGTCAACAAATATGCTCAAAGCTGTGTGGATAGGGAAGGCTTGCGGACACAGAAACGACGTGTCTGGACACAGATCGTTTCCGATGCGGTGATACGCGGATTTGTTTCAGTGTAAACGTAGTCTCAGTGGAATATGTGTGTTCTTTCTGCGACAAGGCGACGGCAGCAGTGTGTGTTGAGTCGATGCAGAACTATACTTCGCCCTTTATTTGGTGAGGCTCCTGACTACTGTAGCTATAAAGCTCCGACAATTCATCAAGCGGTGCGGCGTCGTAGCTTACCAAAGTCGTACTAAAACATTTTGACAGCGCCATGTACCACATAAAATCAGTTTGAGGTCAGTAAGCACAACCAGATTTAATCCATAAGGCGCATTGTCGATTTTTGAGAAAATTAAAGGATTTTTAGTGCGCCTTATAGTCCGAAAAATCCGGTATATTTTTTCCATTCTTTTTTCCTCTTAAGCAGCCATATCTATTTTGACATGGATGAACCACGTGTGACCCTGATTGGCTAATCCACCTGTCAGTCACGCCCAAGTGAACTCTGGGAGATTCTGCGATGACCAGACTCACATCTTCGTAAAGTATTGGAGCAGTTTGTATTCTGGACCTCAGGCAATTAAGGTTATAGATTGATTAATACATAAGTAATGACTGAAAAACAATCCTAAAGGAACTTGTAATTTATGAGTAATAATAACATAAATTTGCTACATTTCCTCATGAACTTAAAGATGCACTGTGTAACTTTTCTGAGGCTGGGTTTGTAGATTTTATTGCTTTGCTTGGAACATTCCACAGGATAGCATCAAAAATATATAGCTCTTGTGTTTATTTCGTTTTGAAGTAGGCTAAATATTGCTCAAAAAGACCTTGAAAAACATGCATTTTTATGGAGCTTGGGCTTGCCTTTCCATAGATCTGACTTGTAACTTAGCCTGATTGTGCTGTCTTCCCAACCAGTTTGCTCAAGCTTAAGGTGTTTTAACTGCAAAAAACAGCATAAAAACCCTTGAAAAATGCGTTGTGACCTGTAACTTGCATTCTTCGCAAAGCAATAACATCTCCATGGACAGAAAAGTTACGTAATGCACCTTTAAATGAGTTGATCTTCGAAAAATAATACTACTAACTTTGCGAAAACTTGCTTTGACGTGTTGCTGCTAGTCCGTAAAGCCACTGGAGTGATTGAAAAGTCAACTGCAAAAAAAAAAAAAAAAAAAAAAAAAAAAGGCATAAAATGTTTAAAAAGACCCAAAAAAATGGCTTTGGTATGATGTAACAGTCTCCGTTTTGTTGTTAAAAAAGTTAGTTTGAAGCATCAGAGCTCAACACAGTGAAATGTAAGACGCGAAATTCAAAAAAGTTTAAAAAAGTCAATTCAAAACCATAAAAAGCTCAAATAAGATCCTTCCTTCAGTGTGTTCCTCTGTCTTGTTTTACTTCAGCTCGTTGGGATAAGTCTGTGTTTTGTGGCGCTGTGTCCCGTCGAAAAAGGCCCATGCACCACGAGGACCAATCAGAGCGTCCCACGGCTCTAGACTCCGCCTACAAAAGCGAACATCGGAAAAAACTCCTCTTGGGGCGATTCTCGGTGATTTTGACTGGACCTCCACCGCCGGGCGCGTTATTGTCATTCTGAGGAAGGAAATAAACTTGGTTACAGACAAACAAATGTATGTATTATTTTTTTTTACAAGGGATGATAATGGCAATATTGACATTTTATAAACATAAATTAAGAAAAAGATTTTGATTTTGTTCAACCCACCATTCTCCTGTTGAGTCTCGTCATGATGTCCCGGGCGAGAGTGAAAAAGGCCTGACAAGACAGATACAAGGTTTTTAAAGCTGCCATCTGTAATAAGAATGGCCGACCCTCCCCTGTTGTATTCTCACACTTCACCACTAGATGCTGCCTATGTTACTGCTGTCAGTGTGCATGACAGAAAAAGGCCAGAGGGGACAGGGTTAAAAAAAAAAAATAGCTGTTCATTGTTTGGGAATAGGGTTGTCCCAGTCCAATCATGTAATCAAAATTGGTGCCGATCACGTGACTGTGGACTCGATCCGGACTCGGACGTTATGTTCTGATCAGGTATATATAACTTTTTGCGGGATTTGCTCAGGGACGTCCCCCCAGCGCCTGCTGTATTAGCGGCGCACTTACACTGGGACTTTTGGGCCGTGTCGTGCTCAGGCGCTGTTACCTGTGGTTCGGTAGCCCGTGTTCACACCTGCGCAGCCGATGGCATCGTCGCACGGCGCTGTTTATTTACATGTTGTGTAGCGGAGTTGGCGATTTTAGTGGGGAGGGTGGGAACAGCGGAATGAAGTGTCTATTGAGCAGTGGGATCAATGTTGCGGTGCTCTGCTGTGGGTTTGTGGATGTGGCGGAGGTGCGGGGGACTGGGGGGCGGCCAGGGGAGAGAGGCTGTGGGGTTTCTGTCATCTTGTTTTTATTTGGTAAGATTTTGTATTGTTTGGAGATCATAAGCCTAAATGTTTCAAATGTAATGCACATGCAAACATATAATATCAAATGTACAAACTGTAGATTATGCAGAGTCTAGTCTCTCTGATTCTGGTTCTGTTTTGCTCAGTTCATTAAGTTTACTAAGTTACACATTCCAAGACCAGATTGTAGTAAAAGTAAAGATTTTCAACAATGATGATGAATGGTTAGAAAAGTTAATAAAATTACTTTTGGACATTTTTTCACAAGTTCAGCCCAAATACTACACATTGAAATCCATACAGTCTGATCCCCCCAAACATCCTGGATCTCATTCTTTAGTCTTAGCTCATTTCATAATGTTTTATAGAAGTATCGGATCGGGACTCGGTATGGGCAGATACTCAAAATCAAATGACTCGGAGGTAAAAAAATGCGATAGGGACATCCCTCTTTGGAAGTACTTAAACCTTAGTGGGTTTAGTTCAGTTTTAGACACTCACCTCTTCTACATTGATCCCGGACTTTGCACTGGTCTCCAAAAACTTTATTCCATAATCGATCGCCAACTAGAAACACCAAAACAAAATGGTCAGTCTTTAAATATAATATCATTGGTTTACACTTAAATACATTCACACAGTCCGTACCTTCTCTCCTCTTTCTTTGGACACCTGTCTCTTGTCGTTCATGTCGCATTTGTTCCCCAGAATCATCCTCTCCACGTCAGAGGAGGCGTGCTGAAAAATACAGGGATGGTTAGTTTGTTTGTTTGTACAAAAGAAAAACTGTAAAGCAGAAATGTTCAAACTATGGCCAGGGGGTCAAATGCTTGTGGGTAAATTGGCCCATGAAAATCTATCTTGATGAAGCAAATATGAAATATGAAATATGATTTAAATTATTCTTTAGGCTCATCATCACTCTATGCTCTTCCATCGGCCCTCCACTTTGCCTGTGTTTTGCAGCCCTTGATAAAAAATATAAAATATATACCGCTGCTGTATAGAATTATTACAGCATTCACTATAGGACATTTTTGATTGATTGACAAGCTTACTTAATTTGAGTAGTGGTTAAAAGCTTTTGGGGAAAGTAGTCATGACGTGTATGTGATTCATGCAAGGTGGGGGCACAGAAAAATAATCTAATCACAACCATTTTAATTACGCTGTAGTGAACGATATAAAAGAATAAGAACTTCGCACATCAATTACTTGAGACAGGTGCGTTGGAGGAAGAGGGAGCAGCCCAAGAACATAGAGAAAAACACAGAGAAAAATCCCGCACACCATATTACTTGCAAATTGTGAGATTTATTAGGAAAAAACGTGTAACATTTCAGCACTAGGCAAACAGAATGAGAAAAATAAGAAGAGTATCGAGATACATATAGACAGTTTGCCCTAATAAATCTCCCAATTTGCAAGTAAGACAGTGTGCCTTATTTTTCTCTATGTAATTAGGTTGTAGTTGAAATCAAAATTAGTCACATGAAATCTCAGTAACGTTTTTACTTGACTAATTTGTTTGATTTAATCCAATCCAATCCACTTTATTTCTATAGCACATTTCACAGTTTCCAAAGTGCTGCACAAATACATAATAATAACAACAATAATAAAATGATGAAATAAAGGAAGCCAGTGCAAAGAAGCAAGGATAGGGGTAATGTGCTCTCTTTTTGTTCCTGTTAAAAGTTGCGCTGCAGAGTTTTGGACTCACTGAAGTCGGTAAAGTGTGTTTTGTGAGATGCCGGAATAAAGCGCATTACAGTCGTCCGGGCGTGATGAAATAAAAGCGTTCATGACTTGTTCAAAAAGTATAAAAGTTAAAAAAGGTTTGACTTTAGATAAAAGCCGCAAATGATAAAAACTTGAAATGAATTAAAATGATTAAAAACACCACTGATCTGTGTGTTAAATTTAAAATCACTGTTTATTTAAGACACCATTGAATGACTAAACAAGTGAAGGATGACAGAATGACCGTCACAGTTTGGTGTCTATTTTACTTTTCTCAAATATATAATTTCTGTAATCACTGGGTGTAATAATCACAATTTATTGCTTCATTCCACAGCCTTAATGCATTGACTCTGGATATCCACTAGAGGGCAGCACATACAAAGTTTTGAGTGTTACTTTATGACATAACTGTGCAACTGGAGTCTCACCTCCTCGATGTTCCTGATCCAGTTCTTGATGTTGTCAAAGGATTTCTCCATGGTGATGTCATACACCAGCATGATGCCCTGCACGGACAGGAAGTGAGGTCAGAGGGGACAGGAAATGACATCGGCACGGGAAGTACCAGCTCTAATCGCACAGAAACAAACCCGAGCCGAGGGAGAGGCCAGGAGACAGAGTGAGACGAAAACAATGCAGAAGTTTACAACTATTGAGCTGTAGAAATAGATTTATATTGTCCAGACCAGGAAGGTTAAAGGTGCACTGTGTAACTTTTTGTTTGGGGGTCTGTCACCTGCTTGTTTCTATGGAGATGTCATTGTTCTGCCTGAAATGTTCCACAGTATGACATTAAACAGCTCAAATTTACATGTATTAAATTACAAGTGGTTTTAAAGCTCAAAAATACCTAGAAAAACAGGCATTCTGACTGTGAGCGGGTTCGCCTCGCCACAGATCTGACTTGTAACTTGATCTGCTTTGGTCTCCATGAAGACAGAAAGGTTTAATGCCATACTGTGAAACATTCCAGACAAAGGAATAACATCTCCATGGAGAATATGCGCATTTGACGAACCTTCCACCAGAAAAGTTACACAGTGCACCTTTGAGAATAAATACTGCACCAAAAAAAAGTCAACAACAAATTAAACTTCACTGTAGGAGGAGGATACTAACTAGAGGCACTGCCCTGTTTGAAGCTCTGGTACTGAAGTTAGACAATCTAACCATAAAGAACTGACTTAGCTGGAACTACAACAGGTGAGCTGGTACAATATTTTATTTTGTGCACATTTTCTTTGCACTATTGGGAAATGTCTGTTATTTTTTTGCCTATACAATAAGATTTAAGCCATAAAAGGTTCAATTAATAATGTCTGTGACTCAGTACAGAAGCAAACTCTGCACTAAAGCAGACATGTCAGACTCACAAATTTGGCCCAAGTATGTATTAGAGGTGGCCCCCCGGCTGCAGATAGACTATAGAGCAGGGGTCCCCCAACCCCCACTACAGGGCCGTAGGTCGTTTGGTGCAGGGCTGCAAAAGCACCCCCCCCAAGCCAGAAGTAAACCAGGACTAAACCAGGTCTAAACCAGGTCTAAACCAGGACTAAACCAGGACTAAACCAGGACTAAACCAGGACTAAACCAGGACTAAACCAGGTCAAACCAGGTCTAAACCAGGTCTAAACCAGGACTAAACCAGGACTAAACCAGGACTAAACCAGGTCAAACCAGGACTAAACCAGGTCTAAAACAGGACTAAACCGGGACTAAACTGTGTCTAAACCAGGTCTAAAACAGGTCAAACCAGGTCTAAACCAGGTCTAAACCAGGTCTAAACCAGGTCTAAAACAGGTCAAAACAGGTCTAAACCAAGTCTAAACCAGGACTAAACCAGGTCTAAACCAGGACCAAAACAGGTCTAAAAACTGGCCTAAAACAGGGTCTAAACCAGGACTAAAACAGTCAAGACTTAACCATGCTGCCGCACCGTGCATCGCACCTCCTCCCATTCGCCGCCCCCCAACTCCCACAGGTCTGCCAAATATTGTTTGATATAAAACTGGTCCGTGGTGCAAAAAAGGTTGGGGACCACTGTTGTCAAACTTGTTCTGGATTTAATGTTTAAGTAAAACTATTATTAAACATTTATTTTAATACGAAAAGAAGAGAAAACATCCACATGTTGTTGACATTTTTCAGTAAATATGTAGTTTGAGCCACAACTTAGTCCCAGTTTTTAATTTTGGCCCTCTGTGAATTTGAGTTTGACACCCCTGCATTAAAGTGTTTTATTCTGCTTTGTCTATTGCAGCTCATGGGTTTTTAAGCATATTGTAAATTTAGATCATTTTTGGGGTTTTGTGGTTTTGGGTGTCTGTGCCAGTAGCTTAAATTAGTTTCAGTGTTATCGCTAAATGTCTATATTTACTTCAGCAACACTAGTATATAACACTTCAAAATGTGTTGCTGTGACAGGTCGAATCTGTACTAAACAAGAACTAAAACCGGACTGAACCATGTTTATATTTAGACCCAAAAAGCGACTAAATTGGATATCAAATCTAAACAAGACTTTTCTAAATAAACAAAAGAATAATTAATTTGTTTAAAATAAAATAAATAAAAAGAAAAAATATAATAATAAATAAAATAATAATAATAATAATAATAAGGGAAGGGCACATTAACAATTTCATTATCGCCAACAATTATTTTTCACCACTTAATGCAGTTTTTTTTATTATTTATTTTTTTATTGTACAACTCTGTTGCTCACTGTCTTTTATTTTGAAAAAGTTAATCACGAGCGAGCCTAGAATGTCTTTTTATTTGTGTATTGTGACAAAGTTTGATCACATGCACTTTACTTTTCTCATGCAATTAATGTGATAAATATTTTTTATTTTTGCCCAGCCCTAATAATAATAATGCATTAGTCTTACATTACATAGCACTTCCAGAAGCTCAAAGTCGCTTCACAATTTAGTGCGTTATTCATTCACTCCACACTTGGCGATGGTTAGACAAACTTAGACAAACTTTATCTGTAATTTATATGTAATTTACCACAGGGGAAATTACATTAGCTGCCAATCTGCGCCATCTTCCCCTCCGACAACCACCAACACAAAAAACTTTACTAAGACGAGTGGATCTGGAGCTGTGTCCTGTCTCCCTGATTTCAGAGGGTGTGATTGACAGATGGATTAACCAATCAGAGAGATGCATGGAAAAAAGTCTATTGACAGGACAGAGAAACAGTGCAGAATTTTAAAGAATCAACTATCGAAGCACTGATCTATGACTTATTTCAGGTCATTTTTATATTTTCTTCTGAATGTTCTGAGAATTTTCGAGGAGATTAGCAGCTGTGGTTGGACCGTCTCAAGATTGGACAGAGGATTTTCATGCTCTATGGTCCGGTTCCAGACTCTTCGGGATTCAAACAGAATGTAGAAGGAACTGTCTGGTTAGGCAACGCTCACACCACTTTCATACCAAGGAATGTGGGTGAATCAGAGTCCTGCACCAGGTCGGGTACCCGCAAATGTGTCGCTGAAACAGGCGGGTTTTAACGTTCTGGAGTTTTACGGGCGGGTATGCAGGCGGGTAGTGATCACACACGGGCGGGTCTGGTGAATCTAATGCACAACGAATGTGAGAAAAATACCTGACGTGTCCAGGACGTCCGTTGCCCTGGAAACAAGTGTCATTTCCCGGTCTTTTCCTGGAACGATTGACCAGGCTGAGAGACTGGCTTTAGTGTTTTTATGACATAAAACCAATCAGCAGAAGGTGATCGGCTCCCAGGCTGCATTCCTGGTTTAATCCTGGTTTAGACCTGGTCCAGGCCTGGTCCTGTCCTGGTTTAGACCTGGTTTAGGCCTGGCCCAGTCCTCGTGTAGTCCTGGTGATCGGCTCTGCAGTTTGCGGCGTGTATATATTTATAACTCGCTGATGACACGGCGTAGGTTCAGTCCTGGTTTAGTCCTGGTTTAGACCTGGCTAAATCCTAGTTTAGACCTGGCTAAGTCCTGGTTTAGACCTGGCTAAGTCCTGGTTTAGACCTGGCTAAATGCTGGTATAGACCTGGTTCAATCCTGGTGTAGTCCTGGCAATTGACTTTGCGGTTTGTGGTGTGTATATATTTATAATTTGCTAATGACATGGCGTAGGTTCAGTCCTGGTTTAGTCCTGGTTTAGTCCTGGTGTAGTCCTGGTTTAGTCCTGGTTTAGTCCTGGTTTAGTCCTAGAGATTGGCTCAGTGATTTGCGATGTGTATATATTTATAATCCGCTAATGATACGGCGTAGGTTTAGTCCTGGTTTAGACCTAGCCAAGTCCTTTGTTTAGACCTGGTCCAGTCCTCGTGTAGTCCTGGCGATTGGCTCTGCAGTTGCGAAGTGTATATATTTATAATTTACTAATGACACGGCGCGGGTTCAGTCCTGGTTTAGACCTGGTTTAGTCCTGGTTTAGTCCTGGTTTAGTCCTGGTTTAGACCTGGTTTAGACCTGGTTTAGACCTGGTTTAGACCTGGTTTAGTCCTAGAGATTGGCTCAGTGATTTGCGATGTGTATATATTTATAATCCGCTAATGATACGGCGTAGGTTTAGTCCTGGTTTAGACCTAGCCAAGTCCTTTGTTTAGACCTGGTCCAGTCCTCGTGTAGTCCTGGCGATTGGCTCTGCAGTTGCGAAGTGTATATATTTATAATTTACTAATGACACGGCGCGGGTTCAGTCCTGGTTTAGTCCTGGTTTAGTCCTGGTTTAGTCCTGGTTTAGTCCTGGTTTAGTCCTGGTTTAGTCCTGGTTTAGTCCTGGTTTAGTCCTAGAGATTGGCTCAGTGGTTTGCGGTGTGTATATATTTATAATCTTCTAATAACACGGCGTAGGTTTAGTCCTGGTTCAGTCCTGGTTTAGTCCTGGACTATTAGGCTGTCGGTGTACTGGGCTGACCCTGATTTATTACGGGCGGGTAACGGGTGGAATGTTAACGGGTCTGGGCGGGGGCGGATTTAACTTTGATTTAATCACGGGTTTACGGGCGGGTGTGGGTCTCCGAAAACAGACCCTTGCAGGACTCTGGGGTGAGGTGTCTTGCCTAAGGACACAATGACAGTTTTTTTTTACCACTTTACCACTGACTTAGACTTAGACAGTCTTTATTGATCCAGAAGGGAAATTATTTCGACACAGCTCACACATCACAATATATTATAATAACAAACAGTAAAAATAAAGTAATAAGCAAAAAAAAAAAACTAAAATCAGCTCCTGAGTTCTGGTGAAATCAGACTTTGACACGGAGGTTTCACTCACCATAGCTCCTCTGTAATAGGCCGTAGTAATAGTTCTGAATCGCTCCTGACCTGCTGTGTCCCTGAAACAAAACACGTCTCTTATTACCGGAGATACAGATAATTTAGCAGAATTTATAATAGAAATCTGTTACACAAAGATCCGTTCTACTGAAAACCATCTTTGTTTATTTTATTGCCACTACCACAGTTCTGAAGAATCAATGGGGCTCTTCAGGAAAACAGTGAATTTGTACCAAGGTAGCCAAGAGTTATAAACAAGTTAAAACTGGAAAAAAAGCACTCACCATATTTGGAGTTTGATTTTCTTGCCGTCCAACTCTACCGTCCTGATTTTGAAGTCAATACCTATGAAAAAACAAAACAAAACAAAACATTATTGTCATGTGAAACTTGAAGTTAAAAGGTGCATTATGTCTCTTTTCAGGTGGATGCCTCATCACCTTCTTCTCTACATGGAGGTGTTATTGTTTTACTTAGAATGCTCCACTACTGCGACAGGAAACACAATTCCTGTCATATCCAACATTTTGAGGACTTTTTTCCCCTCAAAAATATATAATGTTTTGTTTTAAATTGTTATTTTGCAATGACAGCAAATTTCATCGTTCTGATATTAGTCTACATTAGAGCACTGAAACTCGACCGGAGTCTTGACGGGCTCGGTCGGACTCAGATAAATGTTTAGAACTTATGCTTGGGCTCAGGTCAGACTTGGACAAATCTGTGCAATAAGACATTTAAAATATAAAATTGAAAACGGCTTAGGTTGTTATGTAGGTAGCCAATGGGCCTGTTTTACTTCCCGGCCCCCGCTGATGCGCTCCGCTCATCTGTGTTGACATTCCTGAATTCCTTTTTTCAGTTGATTGATAAAATCAGACTTTCCACACAAACAGTATCCTACGTTTGTCATAAATAGACCTGAGAAGAGAGTCTGATTTTAATTGTGTCAAGTTTGTTCGGACTCGCAAATATCTTAATGCCTATCGGGCTCGGTTTGGATTCGATCACTGCTCTAATGGACCAGTCTCAGAAAAAAATTGTCCCAATCCACACTCTAATCTACATGCATTTATTCAGTACTAGCGTTTTTATTGCTCAAACATATCTTGACAAACGTCTCCATGGAGATAAATGAGTTTTATGCCCTTTGTTTACTAACCATCGGTGTTGATGTATTGTCTTGAAAGGGGGGCAGATAACATAAGATTTCTCTTCTTTCTGCTCTTTTTCATTCATTTCTTGTATGTCTGATGTTGTAACACTGCCGATGTCTTTTTATACTTTAGGAATGAAATAAATAAACAACTACAGTGGAATATTCTTAATATTCATAATACAGTATAACACAAATATGGTTGGCTTCTGCGTAAGGGGCAAGATAAGGACATAAATCATTAATAAACAAACATTGGTGGTATTGTGTGGGCAAGCTGTTAGGGCAGAATGTTGTTCCAGATAGAGTTTAAATAAAAGAAGAATTTTGTCTGGAAATCTTAATCTTTTTCTAGATTAACAAATAAGAATTATAATGTTCATGATTTCCATTTCTTTGAGGAAACGCTGGGAAAAACAATAACCAGAAAACTTACATGATAACGCATCTTTAAAGACTACCATGAATCAAAACACAACGGATTCCAGGCACTCCAAAAAAGTAGAAAAAAGTTTTTAAAAATCGCACGAGGAAAAATATAGTAGTGCGATTTTTAAAAAACTTTTTCTACTTTTTTGGAGTGCTTGGAATCTGTTGTGTTTTAGTTTTGATCCTTTTTTCCAAGAGCACCCTCTACCTGCTCCTACTGATTGGAACACCTGCAGCAAACAGACACATTTTTGTTCTTACTACTCTGAATCAGTTTGTGAAATTGGCACTACAAATGTGCATCCATTAGTATTATCATGGCATGTATTTATATTACCACATGACAGAGTGTTTTCCGTTTGAAAGAAGAACTCAGCCTAAATATGCAGGGTTTGTGTGTTAACAAAACAATTCCAGGTTTGTTTTTGATAAGGAAACAACATTATAACATAAAGTCAGAAAATAGTGAATCATGAGACCTTTAAAAACATGAACGCAACATATTTCGTCGACATATTTGGGCAGGTCTATTGGGTTTCCGACGTTCCCTTTTGCAGGAAGACCAACTGCTGACCACAAGCTTTCATCAAGGACTCATCCCTCTTCCTCCTGTGGCTCTAATAACTCTGTCTGCACATGTTTAAGTGTGTAACTCCACCCGCCTCGGACACACGGGTCATCTAAACAAGCGCTCTCTCTACAGGGCAGCGGCTGGGTGTGCCCGCTGCAGAAAACACCATAGAGGATGTGAATATAACAGACTCAATATTTCCTGTTTTAAAATGCAATGCAGATTTGAAGGCGTGTTTCCGCCAGCGAGGGGTGATTCTTGACCTGGAGGTTGCTGGTTCAAATCTCTGCTCTTCCTGTATCTGTTCTGACTACACACTATCTTCTAGGAATGTTGTATTAGTTATCAGTCATTTGCGATATCAGACGGTGGCCTCAGATAACGTATCGGTGCAATATAAAAAAAAATAATAATCAGTGCTTGATATCGGTTAAAATTTTTTATCTTGTGCCTATGTAAACTATGTAAACTTTGGTCTTTTAGAGCAGACTGCATGAGTGAAATATGAATTTACACCCCAAATAAATTCACTTAAATAAGAAGAAAACTAATATAAATTAATTTGTAAACCTTACTATCATCTCTAATAGGGCTGGGTATCATTAAGAAGTTGCCGATGCGATACAAATCTCGATACATAGGCCACGATACGATACATACCTCAATACAGTGCATTTTCGATTCAGTACGATATATTTCAAATCGATTCGATACAGTTCAATAAAAAATAAACGCTAAATCATGGCTGTGATACTTAAAGTCTTTGTTAAACCATTTCTTGTGCAAAGTGAAAATGAAACACAAACATTTTAATCATCAAAACAGTGAAAATGTTGCATAAACAAGTTTCCTTCCTCTGAACAAACAACAAAACTGTAGCAGTGTAACAAAATAATTTAGTAAAATATACCAAAAAAAAAAAAAACTCTCCCAGCAATCCCTACCCCAGAGATTTGTGTGTATGTAACTTTTCTGGGTCTGCTGCTTGTCTCCATAGAGATGTTATTGCTTTGCATGTAATTTTCCACAGGCTGACATTAAACTTATATGTCTTTGCATTTATTCAATTACAGGTATTTCACGGCTGAATAAATACCTTGAAAACATACATTTGTACTGCACTTGGGCTTGTTTCACCACAGATCTGATCTATAACTTGGCCTAATCATATCACTTGTTGTAGTGACTATTTGTCAAATAAAAGTAACAAACAAAACCGTGAGCCAACTCAGAACTAAACATAACTCAAATAATCACCTTTGGGCAACATGGGTATGTGGTTTACGCAGTACAAATCAATGTCCATGACTAGAGATGATTTTCCAAGATTTATTTTCCAGTTTTTTGGCAAGCAACAAGGAATACATGTTTAAGGCCTACTCCTGCTGCCTCTCCTCGTGACTGGCAAAAAACCATAGGCCCACCCAGGTGCCCTCTGGTCTATGCGTACCACCCTCCTTTATCCCCTAGGTGACCCAAATTATATCAGAAACAAAAAAGAGGTGCTAACGTAAATAATACCAACTTAGACTAAGAAATTAGTAAGAATAATATTAACATAGCAAAAATATATTATACAAATTAACAAAACTAAATTAGTAAACTAACTAAACAAACAAAAATAATAAACTAATTTTAGAATCAACAAAATAAGCAAATGGCTCCTACACTTGTTTCTAGTTATAGTTACTAGTTAAGCCATTAGTGTTGCCGTGAAAGAAGGTTTCAAACTTGATTTTGATCCTAAGGAATAGACTAGGTACTAAATACTTAAAGTACACAATACATGCCACTTTCAACATTTAATAGTACTTTCTTTTCTATTTCCATGTGATCTTATATCTGTGTAATCTCTCAGTGGTCCAGGTAGGTTCTACAGTGGTCCATGTGTGTTTACTAGTCTATGTGCTCTTGTACTTGTTCTGATACAGCTCAAGATCATTCTAAAGTAAAGTTGCAGGATTATGGAAAAAATCATTATCATGGTTATTTTGGTCAATATTGAAATCACAATTATTCAACTGATTATTTTATAGTTACACAATGCATTTATTCAGCATTTCTCTCTCTCTCTCTCAAAACCCCCCCCAAAACGTATTGGTAATTTACGCAAACCTTTACCTTAGAGCAGTTTTGCGATGTATAAAACATAAAATGAATAAAATATACTTTGAACATGAAATAAGGCATACAAAAACATAAATGTATCCAAAATCGAGCTGTTCTACAATCTCTATATTTAAAAAATAAAATAAATATACTAAATATTAAATAAAATAATAAATAAATAAATAGGCTTTGTGAAGCTTTAATTTGTTTCAACTCAATTATATGATTTTGGAGAGCATCTGACACACAAATCAAAATCGTGATCAAATTTCAATTAATTGCACAGCCTTATTTTAAAGCTATTCAGAAAAAGTTCATTTCTGTCCTGTGAATGTGACTTTTTTAGTATCGATACCTGCCCAAATGCCTAGTTTCGATACTAGTTCTGGTATCTGATTTTCGATACTTTTGACTTTTTACTGTAGACACAGCACATGAGCACGGATTGAACCAGCATCCTTTGGGTCACTGTAAACTCCCTGTTCAATTGTAATAAAGTTTGACTGTGTAGAAAACATGGATTATAATATTTTATTCTTGGTCCTTTCCTCTCATTCTTCAGCGCGGGCTCTCTGTAACCAGGAAGTGAAACTGTGCTGGGCTGGTTGTTACGGAAACAGCTCGAGGTCAACGTCCTCTGAAACTACGCAAGAGCTGTACAATATTTCAACATTTAAACATTTTTGTCCAGTTTATAATTTGTCCACAAAACCTCACACAGCTTTGAATTATAAGTTTTGGAATATTTTGTCTCGTGATTCAGGTTATTAGATGATCACATTATGTTTTAAAAGTCCAGTATTAAGCAAAATTGACTCTTGTGAGCTTTAAGCCATATTATAATGTTATTACCTCATCAAAAACATATCTGGAGTTACATTTTGTTTCATTCACACATGTCTGAGTAATCCTAAATATTAGTCCTTCTCTCCAAAACTCAAAAAGCTCTGTTCCACCTTGTGATGTCATGTAGTGGTAGTTTAAGTTAACAGCTCCTTTTACCTTTAGTTCAGGAGAGATTGGCAATTCCAGAGCTAAAATCATCCAAATGGTTCTAGTGAAGGTGCATGGAGTTTAAAAACACAGTGGAGCACCTGTATTACCACATGACATCACAAGGTGGAACAGAGTATTTTCTGTTTGAGAGAAGAACTCGGCCTAAACATGCAGGGTGTGTGCGTTAAACATAACATAAACATACATAAACAACATAAAAAACACAATTGCAGGTATGTTTGTGATGAGAAAACAACTAGGGGTGTAACAATAACCAATCGTATCGTCAAAAGTCTCACAATAACATCGTAGGTCATCACAATATATCGAATCTCAAGTTTCTTTGCTTAAATTAAGAGTTATAGTGCAGCAATAGCTCAAAAAATCAGAGGGAACTACATCGACCATGATCCTTTGCTCCGTTTTGGTGCAAACTACATGAATAAAAAGCAGCTCTAAGCACTTTTAAATTCTAGTTCTTTGGATTAACTCTTGTCAATGCATTTTAAGAGGAAAAAGTAGCATATTCACAATTTTGTAAAATATCGCAATAAATACCGTACCGTGAGATTTGGATATCGTTACATTCCTAATAATAACAGATCAAAAAAGAGAAAATAGCGCAAAACAGGTCCTTTAATAGTGCAATTCTGTCTGTATTTGGCATCGAGAGTCTGGAATGTAAATTAGATGAATTATTTTTATTTTTGGTTTGTCTTGGGTCCAGAATACACACTTCCTCAATATGTAAAGCAAAAATTCCGCCGCAAATAACCTACTATATTTCGCCAAACACAGACGCCCGGTGATAATACTAGCCTTGAACCTGCATCTCAGTGTTTGTTGTTGTAATTGCGCACCTTTTCGATCTCTTTCTTTTCTTTCCGTGTTCTTTTCTCTTTCAATCTTTGTGTCAATTTCAGTAAAGTAGAGTAATTTATGGACTTTGCTGATCCTGTGCGAACACGCTGCAAGTAACAGAGAGGTAGGGAAGTAATTTGCAAATTACCAGACGTCCCCAGGTTGAATTTATCTCGTGTGAAAAGGGCTTAAGTCTGGTCAGCATTGGGTTCAGATGGGCGTGATTGACAGGTAGATTAGCCAATGAGATATCCGTCTGTATCAAAACAAATATGGCTGCTTTTGGAGAAAAAAGAAAGGGAAAGTAGAATCAATAAGCACTAAATTCTGTTAGGTGAGAGAATTTTTTCGAAATGAGAGGTGACAAATGAGCTCTTTCGTTTCACACTCAGAAGTGGACTGAGGGAGTGTGATAGTTTATGTTATTAGGTTCTTTTTTCAGACCGAGAGTTTTCATACCTGACAGTTTCGACTAATAACATAAATAAATAAATCGGAAGACCAAATTAACCCCACAAGGCTGCACTGGAAAAAACAATATCTAGGCAAGTTAAAATGACTTAAATTAAGAACATTTTACTTTATTTGAGTTGATTCAACTTGATAAGTAATATGATCTACCAATGGAATAAGTGTGTTTTTCTTAATTCAAGCAACATTCAATTTTGTTTCTTATTTTAAGTGCAAAGAGTTGTTGTTTTTCTTATTGTAAGTGTAGCAAGTTGTATTTTCATATTTTAAGTATAAACAAATTAAAAATTACTTGAGACGGGTGCGCTGGAGGAGAAGGAGCAGCCCATGAACATAGAGAAAAATCCCACACACCGTCTTACTTGCAAAATGTGAGATTTATTAAGACAACCACGAAACGTTTCAGCACTAGGGCTTCATCAAGCAAGCAGTGCCTAATGTCAAAACGTTGCATGGTTTGTCCTAATAAATCTCACATTTTGCAAGTAAGATGGTGTGTGGGATTTTTCTCTACATATTTTAAGTATAAAAAGTCTTGTTCCACTGGCAGATAATTTTACTTGTCAAGTGAAATTTACTCAAATCACGATGAAACTTGTAGTCCAATGAGGTTCATTTGGTCATTCGATAATTTATGTTATTAGGTTCTTTTTTCAGACCAAGAGTTTGTTTTCATACCTGACAGTTTCGACTGCTCACTAGCGCTCTTCCTCAGAGTGGTCACGTGATGTTGCTGTGACGTGTCGGCTCAGCTGATCATTATGGACCGTGACGGAGCAAAGATCATTAGGACAGAGGAAAACAAACACCGTCGCTGGATTAAAGAGGCAATCGAAATACGGAAACATGCCCACAGAACTATAAACTGTGACGAGGGGGCATTTCTACTCTCACACACCTGGGATTCTGTCCTGAGGAAGTCGTACTGCAGATGGCGCTGTTGTCCTGACTAGGGATGGGCATGATTAATCGATTAATCGATAATTGATCATTAAGAATTTCATCGATTATGTTAATTTTAATCGACAAACCGAATCTAGGTTGCTGTGCGTAGCGTGACCAAACAGGGATCCGTACATGTAGCTCTCTGCACTCAGAAGGAGCGAGCAGACACAAACTGTCGGTCAGTCTGCAACGCAAATGTGTATTTAACGATGACTTGTACAAGAAATTCCACACTTTCCGTTGCGTTCGGGACAAGTGTGAGTCCATGTGCACAGTGAACAAAGCAGCACATATGTTTCGGTGTCCAGTGGGAAAAAGTTTTTCCAGGTGAGAGTCGCGCAATGTCGATGACGAGTCCCCACCTCCCTCCCCCCGTACGGTGTCCTGGTTTTGACAAACGCAAATCTGGTCACACTAACCTGTATTCCACTGAGTCATGTCTTTTAATCCGACAGAAGTTGACCGCATCAGTGCACAAGAGCTGTAGTTTTATCTTTGCTTAGTTTATGCAAATTAGCGATGCGGTTTTAAGTTTCAAGTTTCGTTTTTGTGAGAGTTGCGCAAAACTGAATTAAACACATTATAATGTCAAACGGATTGATGTGGCTCTAGAGTCGTTATGGTTTATATGTCGGAAAGTTTAATTTATTTATGCAGATTAGTAGTGCAGATAGTAATAATAATTATGATCATTTTAATATAAGAACGTTAATGATTAATCGATAATCGATCGTTAATTCTTCCGACGATTGATTAAGAAAATTTAATCGAATGCCCATCCCTAGTCCTGACTCCACCGGTAGGAAGACAGCACCAAAACCTGTATAAATCAGCTGACTGAACATATCACAGCAAGATCACGTGACCACTCTGAGGAAGACCGCAATGATCAGTCAAAACAAATTCTTGGTCTGAAAAAGAACCTAATAACATGATGAAACGTTCTTAATTCAAGTCATCTTAACGTGACTAGATTTTGTTTTTTGCAGTGTGGCAGTTAAAGGGAGAATTTGGAGCCAGGTCCAAATTAGAAATACAAATTTATTAACGGACAAAATGGTGAAATAAAAACACCAGGATCGTGTAGAGTGGGTTGATACGAACATTTTAAGACCAAAATAACGAGACTCAGCGCAGCGGTTACAAAGAGGAGACAATTGTTGAACGTAAAGTCAACTGGAGTCAGAGTTCAAAGAGTCAGATTCATCCCCACAAACACTTCCTATTTGCAACGAGGCGGCTATCAATTTTACTTGAGCTCATGAAACTGTAAACACTAACTCGCCTCAGTGAAGATTGTATTAAACGTGCATTGTGTAGAGCAACAAAACTGTAGCGCTGTAACAAAACAATTTATTAAAATATACCAAAAAATACTCTTGGCGATATATTGATACAGCAGCCCACGATATCAATACTGTACCGTCACATTAAACGATACAATATACCGATATTTTTGCACACCCCTAGTTAGAAAGCCTGATTTTCTAGGTATTTTTCAGCTATAAAACCACCTGTAATTGAATAAATGTAAGGTTGATCTATTTAATGTCATATTGTGGAAGATTCCAGGCAGAGCAATGACATATCCATAGCAACAAGCAGGTGACGGACCCTCAATCGAAAAGTTACACAGCGCACCTTTAACCCAATGCTCGGTGTTGTTCTGTGCTCGGTTTGATCTGGTGGATTCTTCTTCTCCGTGACATTTACTGCAGCGTCGGGAGCGAGTCCGAGTCTATGATAAATGTCAAACAAATACCAGAGGCCTGACGCACGAAACTCCGTCAGATTAAAATGTGCATAACCAACCTGAGCAGAGCAGAACGTAAGCACTTTTCATCATCATTTTAAAAAGGTGCACTGTGTAACTTTTCTGGTGTAGGGTCCGTCACATGCTTTTCTCCATGGAGATGTTATGTCTTTGTCTGGAATGTTCGCAGTATGAAATTAAACCTTTCTATCGTCATTGTAGCTACCCTGGTTTTCTTCGCAACAAAAAGGACTTCACGCTCTGCACTGACGATCATGTGCCAATATTTATTCTCATTAATTTTCAACTCCATCAAAACATTGAACACCGTGAAAACTAAAATAAGGACAGACAGAGAAAATGTCTCAGCTTTACATAAAATACCTTTAGATAAATACTGAATTCATAACAATATATTTACCGTGTTTGCTTGTACATCACCAGCGTTAAGTAGCGTTTCTTTAAGTTCGACATCTTTTCTTTACACCTTTTCCTGTGTTTATCTTGATCGTCTATTTCGTGGCTACTATTTTCTCACTCTGTTTACTTCCGGGGCAAGGTAAAAGGTCACATAACTCAAAGGTTAATATTTTTACCAATAAAATATAAAATTAATAACTGTGCTGTTCTGACACATCGTAATATTTGAACAATAAAATAATGATTTTCTGACTTATTACCATGAAAACAAATACACTGGCATTATCGTCAGCTACAGTCATGGAGACCAAAAAGGACCAAGTTACAGGTCAGATCTGTGGGTGTGGAGAGGCGACGCTCACACTCAGAATGCCTGTTTTTCTGGGTATTTTTGAGCTTTAAAACCACCTGCAGTTGAATAAATGTAAGGTAGAGCTGTTTAATGCCATACCGTGGAACATTCCAGACAAAGCAATAACATCTCCATGGAAATAAGCACCTGACAGACCCTTCACCAGAAAAGTTACACAGTGCACCTTTAATAAACAACACCAAAAACAACTTATTTATAGTGGTAGGGGAAACTTAGAGGTGCACTGTGTAACTTTTCTGGTGGACGGTCCATCACCTGCTTGTCTCCATGGTGATGTTATTGCTTTGCCTGGAATGTACCACAGTATGGCATTAAACAGCTCTACCTTACATGTACTCAATTGCAGGCATTTTTATTTCACAAAACTACATACAAAAAAAAAAAAACATGCATTATTACTGTGAGCGGGTCCACTTCTCCACAGATCTGACCTGTGACGTGGCCTGCTTGTCTCCATGGAGATAGCTAAGTTAAATGCCATACTGAAGAACATTTCGGGAAAAAACAACACTCAAGTCAAGCAGGAGGTGGACCATCTACGAGAAAAGTACATGGTTAACGTATATACAAACTAAAATTTCAAGGAATAGACTCGATACTCAATACCAATTCTGATCTCACAATGATACATTATTTATTTTGATTGATTTTCAACATTAAATTATAGTACTTTCTTTATCTGTGTAATCCCTTAGTGGTCCAAATAGGTTCCACAGTGGTCCATGGGCGTATACTAGTTTTTGTTGTATTAGTACCTGCTCAAATGAGTCTCTATTTTTGATACTAGTTTTAGAATCACATTTTTGATATTTTTGACAATCCCAGTACAGACACGGGCCGTAATAACAACTGCATCCTATATATGTTCACGTGGGGCTCCAAGATCAACTGAAATCAAAATCTGAATGAGGCAATGAGCAAAAAAAAGTGCAATTATGGCAATTTAGTGTCCGTTGCATAATACTACATATTCCATTTCTTTCAAACAGGAAGCAGAGCTCTCATTCAGAAAAGAAGCTTAAAGGTTCATTGTGCAATTTTTATTTTTTCTAGAGGGAGTCCCCACCTACTGCTTCTCTCCAAAGAGATGTTACTGCTTTGCTCAGAATGTTCCGCAGTATGGCTTAAACCAGGGGTCATCAAACTAAGGCCCACAGACCGACTCCGGCCCTCCACTCCCCTTTGACCGGCCCCCCAGCCTCTCTGCCCCCCACCACTTGAACTATGAGACAATCCTTCAAAGTTTTCATGGCCTGTTTTTTTGGCAAATAATAACACATCTGCATCTTGTATTTTGTTGTGTTTTGTTATTTTTTTCATTGCTCATGTTTTTATTGATCAGAAAGGCACTGAAAAACATTCCTGACTGAGGCGGCGTCTCTGGTCTCTGATCTACAACTTGCATGGCCTGGTGACGTGACCTGCTTGCTTCCATGGAGATAAATATGTTTAATGCTATGTTGTGGAACATTCCAGGAAAAAGAATGCAAACTTCCAAACAGAAATGTTAAGATACTGCAAATGCAAGCAGATCTGAAGGTATTTCAAAAAACTGAACTTTTCTGGTACTTGCTTGTCTTCTTTTTTTTTTTTTTTACCTGGAATTCCACAGTATGACATTAATACCTCCAATGCTCCAAAGAAGTATAATGCCCCCTGTATTACACCTCTTTGTGGTATTAGCTGATAACAGATAACATATTTAGATCACCATGATACCTTTTATCATTTTAAAAACGCTGTATTTGCCGAAAACAATGCATTAACACGCTAAATTTGTTTAAGTTTTCCTTTTGCTCACTCCCCTATAAAGTGCTATCATCATCACAATCTGCATTCATTCCTCTAATTAAACTACTGCACATTGCGTCAGGTTTGTGAAGACGTAGCGTATTATGTTATTACAACAGTGTTATCACATGGTAGAAAGCTCCAAAGAGTAGATTTTGCATAACACCCCGTCTTTAAACACAACTCTCTCTGTGTGTTATAATGCACATGTCTATATATTGTCTCTAAATGAAGTCAGTCTGACACATTCACGGGGCACTTCCCTCTTCCTCAGTGTGACAGAGGTCAGCTGACACCCACGAGCCTCGGACACAGAACAGCCACTGTCCGCAGCACAAAGCATCATGGGAAATCTGGTCTAAATATGCACCATTCAAACTGGACACGGTGGTAAACCAGTGGCTGAATAATTGACCACTGCAGCTGGAGTAGAGTGGACTGTCACAGCAGCAGCTCCCAGAAGAGCAGTCGTCAAAATAATCAATACTTAAACAAACACCACACACTATTTAAAGGTGCTCACAGTCAGAATGCCTGGTTTTCTAGGGATTTCTAAGACGGGTCTCCAAATAGAAGCTCTCCACACCCTTCCAAGTGGCTCCCCAAGGGATTTCGAAAAGCACATGAAGCAGATGTCAAAGAGAAAAACAAGTAGTAGTAATATAATGTGACAATTTTTAATCTGTGTATCATTCGTTCATTCGTTTTTAAATATAAAACCAAAAATAAGAAAACAAAAAAACAACAATTTTCTTCATTATTTGTCTCCAAAACCAAAATGAAAAAAAAAAAAAAACGTATAACGATTTTTTTTTTTCATTTTTTGTGTTTAAATGAATAATGGATAACGACCGTTTCCCGTTTCTGTGACTTAAACTGTGATGCGGGACTTTTGCAACGCATATGGACTGAACCAGGACTAAAACAGGATTAAACCAAGACTAAACCAGGACTAAACCGTTTTCAGTCCTTGTCTGGTTCTGGTCTCAGTCACGGTCTCAGTCCTGGTCTGGCCCCAGTCTCAGTCCTGGTCCTGTTTCTGGTCCTGGTCTCAGTTCCGGTCTCAGTTGCGGTCTCAGTCCCGGCCTCAGTCCCGAACCTGGTTCAGTCCTGGTTGCGGTGCAAAAGTCCGGCATTGCACTTTAAGTCACAGAAATGGGAAATGGTCGTTACCCTTTTTTTTCTCCATTATTCATTTAAACACAAAATCGAGAACTAAAAAAGCAGAATCGTTATCTGTTTTTTTTTCATTTTGGTTTTGGAGACAAGTAATGAAGAAAATAGTTTTTTCGTTTTCTTATTTTTGGTTTTATATTGAAAAATGAATGAACAAATGATATACAGGTTATTTTTTATTCCCCAAAACACCCTTCCATTACCCTGCCCCATTGTCTCCAGAGAGAAAAAAATAAAAATAATAATAATAAAACATTAATAAATAGGGGTGTAACATGGTATATTTATTGCAATATCTTGGGAAAGCTCACGAGTAGGGATGTAACAATATCCAAATCTCTCGGAACGATATTTTCACGATATACATCTCATGGTATGATATTTAATGCGATATTTTGTGGAGGCAAAAACAAAACTGTTAATATGTTACTTTTTCCTCTTAAAATGCCTTGACAAGACTTAATCCAAAGTACTAAGACTTAAAAGTGTTAGAACTGTTATTTCTTCTTGTAGTCTGCACTGAAATGGAGCAAAGGATCATGGTTCATGTAGTTCCCTCTATCTTTTTTTTTAGCTCTTGCTGCACCATAACTCTTAATTTAAGCAAAACACTTGTAATTCGATATATTGCGGTGGTCCACGATATTATTGTGAGAACTTTGACGATACGATATCACGATATTTCAGTTAGTGTTACATCCCTATGAATAAATATAGGGAAAAAGAGGTAAATAATTTCTTAATATATTTTATTACATGCCTGTTACTATTGCAAGTCTTTGTGGACAAATAAATGGACAATGTTTTATGTTTTATAGGCGTCTAACTCAAAGGCTCGCCCTCTTTCTTATAATCGTCTTCATTTTTATGATTGATAAAATGAGTAGCGCTCTGGCATTTTTATTTTGTAAAGTTAGCTCACCGGACGAAAAAGGTTGGAGTTCCCAGTTCTAAGCTAAAAAAACAAATTGTAATTGAATAAATGTAAGGTAGAGCTGTTTAAAGTCATACTGTGGAACATTCCAGACAGAGCGGGTGTTACATAAAGTACCTTTTTTAGCTGATTCAAGCTTGCAAACTACTTAATTAAGAGAATAAAGTTAGGCTATTAGTTAAGAAGTTACTAAAGCTGAATTATTCTCAGCATAAATTCAGTCTGTTCATGCTTTATTAGGGTTAATTAAAGGTGTAGTTATTATAAAGTGCTAACGATTATGTCTTGTCATAATCCAGAGAGTTGAATTTTTTACTTTCCCTTCACGAATGTAGTTTTTATCATATTCATAACTAGAGCAGCTGGAGCCCGCCTGAGCTGTGGCAGAGGACCCACTTCCTGTTTCCTGAGGAAGTGCAGCATTCTGACAGGAAGCTCTTCAGCCTCACCTGCAGCACCACAATCTGCTCTGGTCCGTTTAGGTTTAGACATAAGAAGAGGTCATTCGCACAGATGATTTTATAACTGTAAATATAATGTAATATTTCAATTTGATTTCGATTGTGAATAACATTGCTGCGAGGAACAAATGAGAGACAACAAACATTCTGATGGACCAGGTTACATGTTCATAACAAGACAAAACCACAGATGCAAGTATCGGTTTGACATACAGTGCGTTCTAAACACATTTGGATCAGTTTCTTTGGTCCGTAGTTACAGGAACAACTCAACAACAAGAGGGTGTAATTTCAACTATTTGCAATGATTCTGTAATAAAGTACAACTGGAATAATCATTTGGTTTTATATTCTCAAGATTCTCAAGCCACACTATGTTGATTCTGCTCAATTTCATTTCTCTCCAGCGATTAGGTCAGGAATTGGAATACTCTAGATCACGGGTGTCCAAACGTTTTTCATCAAGGACCACATATCTAAACACAGATGAAGCAGAGGGCCGATCAAGGGCCGTAGACTGGTGCTCAGTACAGGGAATAATTGAAATGTGTGCAGGTTTAACATGTTAGAATGAGCCATCAGTCTTTATTCATGCTAAGATCCTTAAAATCACAGACGAAATATTAAATATTGGCTTTATCAAGGTAGAATTTCAAAAAAGTTGCAGTAAAAAATATTTTTTTATTGATGCAAGGTCATTTGGGCCAATTCACCTGGAAGCCCGAGGGCCAAGAAAAATTTGTCTGAGGGCCGCATTTGGCCCCCGAGCCATAGTTTGGACATGCCTGCTCTAGATGGTTTACAAGAACTCCGAAAGTTGTAGACCGCACACCAGCCAATCAGTGAAGAGCTGTGAAGCCATGACGTCAAACTCAAGCGTCTGTCTGGGTCCATTTTGTGGAACAGCACAACAGTAAACAAAGTGTCGAGATGGATGTAGATGAAGACAAACATTCTGTGTTGGCAACGATTCCTGAGATCGAGGATTTAAAGCCGGAACAAAGAGAATGTTTGGTGAATTTTATCAAGGGGAAAGACGTTATTGCCCTTCTTCCTACGGGATTTGGTGCACTACATAAGTCACGACCAAATAGCAGCGATTGGTTAAATTAAAAAATGTACCCGCCTACCGTCGAGCGAACGAATCCTAATGCTGCGAGGTCAGACGGTTTCTACGAAGTGAAAACGCTTGATGAATCAGGGTACCACTATGTAACTTTACAGCCCATTTTGGTTGTTTTTAATTCTGCTGAGAAACATGTGGCCTTACTGTGAACGGCCTTGCGTCTCCACAAACCTGACTCTTACTTGGCCTGGAAGAGGGTGTCCTCCTGCTCGTTTCCTTCTTGCCATAATCTTCCGCAGTACGGGATAAAACAAAATCTATCTCCATTCATGCTGGGTATCACTCAGAAGTCGCCGATACGATACATACCTCGATACAGTGCACTTTCGATTCGATACGATATATTTCAAATTGATTCGATGCGGTTCAATAAAAAGTAAAGGCTAAATCGTCGCCATGACACTAAAAGTCTTTGTTAAACCACTTCTTGTACAAAGTTTTAATCATCAAAACTGTGAAAATGTTAAATGTGTCGCATAAACAAGTTTCTTTCCACTAAACAAGCAACAAAACTGTAGTGTTGTGACAAAATAATTTAGTAAAATACACCAAAATATACTCTTGGCGATATATCGATACAGCACACCACAATATTGATACTTTATCATCGCATTAAACAATACGATATATCGATATTTATTCCAAACTGTGGATTTAACTTTCTATTTCTATGGAATTTTATCACACCTTTAACTTGGGCTGTCTACATAATAACAGATTTTCCCCCCATTTTTGTGTCTTTTCTTCTTCTTTTCAAGGCGTTTAGTGAATTTGAGGGTTTGTTGTTGATTTTTCAGGGTCCAGTTTGATCATAGGTCCTGCTTAAAGGACGTTAGTTTAGATTCAATTTGTAGTGACTTACCCAACTTCCATTTTGGACCCCCTAGTGTCAAGAAACCCTCTCAAATTACTCCTCTCTCTCCTGTCCCAGCTAATAGAGTAAACCACAGCCCAATGCAGCCTCTGACTTCCTCTCAAAATACTGGACTGTGTTTCTAATAAACACATTAAAGAGTTCATATTACTCTGTTTTCTGATTTGTTATAATGTTGTATCCTCATCACAAACAGACCTGGAGTTGTGTTTGGTTTCAATCATGTTAAGGTGAAAACTGCCACTTCATGACATCACAAGGTGGAACAGAGCATTTTAAACTTTGGAGATGTAGACAGACTAATAACAAAGGGTTACTCAAACGTGTGTGAATGAAACAAACACAGCTCCAGGTTTGTTTTTGATTAGGAAACAACATTACAACATGACTTAAAGCTCATCCCACCTCAATTTATTCAAAAAAATTGCAATCTGAATGCTCACATTGTCCAGTTGCAAAGGAAATTGGTGTATGGGTAAGTCATACCCCCCTAAAAAAGCCAAAATCTCAAACTTTAGCATAATTGGACCAACGATTTCCGAGGTATCGCAATTTCATTTTTTCACTTTTTCGCGTGGTCACCGAATTTCATATTCATATTCACTCAGCAACTACTGGTTCGATATCAAAAATCAAGGTGTTTCTGGAAAGCGAACATCATAAAGAATCCAAATCTGAAAAAATGACATTGTGATATCTCGGAAACTGTTACTACGATCATGCTATATTTTAAAATTTTGACTTTTCTGGCTATGATTTACCTATTTACCAAGTTTGATCAAAATTTGACAAAGTAGGGTTTACCGTATTTTCCACACTATTAGGCACTCTGGATTATAAGGCGTACAGACATAGAACGGTCTATTTTCAAACTTTTTTCAAAAAAGGCACGGGACTTTAAATGAAAAACAACAGTTGGATGGGTCAGTGGGACTTTGTTTGACTCGTTCACAGTGACTCTGGGCTTTGTTCAGTTGTGGCGTGTAGGGAGGGTGCTGTCTGGGGCCGCTGGATTGTCGGCGTGTTCGCAGTGACTCAGTTGTTTAGTTGTGTCTAGAAGTGGCACACTGCACTCGCTTTTTCCGTTCGTTCCTCCGTTCCATTCGTCGTCCGCGTGGAGTGATGAGTGTGTCTGCGGGTGTTTTTCGCTGTGCGGTCGCTGTCTGCTCCGTGTGTGTTTGCATGCTCTGCGGGTGGTGCGGCTTTGTAGTTCACCAATTCGGGTATTCGGGTACGGGATTCGCGTATAGGGCGCTCTGGATTGTGGCGTGTGGTCGTTTTTTTGATGGGGTTGGAGGCTTAAGAGCGCGTCCTATAGCCCGGAAAATACGGTAAGTCATTGGGTGAACTGAGGTGGACTGACCCAGGAGTCCATTTTGTGTAATATGGGACCTTTAAAGAGTTGTTTATTTTTATGGCTACAGTCTACAGCATCTTTCACTCAGGTCAGATGTCTCCTGGCTTTGAGCATCATCTACCGTATTTTCCGGGCTATTAGACGCGCTCTTAAGCCTCTAACCCCATCAAAAAACGATCGCGCGCCCCGCAATCCAGAGCGCCCTATACACGAATCCACTTGGGTGTCCCAGCACGACTTCAGTAAACTACAAAGGCGCACCACCCGCAGACCACGCAAACACACACGGAGCAGACAGTGACCGCACAGCGAAAAACAGACACACTCATCACTCCACATCGATGAGGAACGGAACGGAGGAACGAACTGAAAAAGCGAGTGCAATGTGCCACTTCTAGACACAACTGAACAACTGAGTCACTGCGAACACGCCGACAATGTAGCGGTCCCAGACAGCACCCTCCCTACACGCCACAACTGAACAAAGCCCAGAGTCACCGTGAACGCCACAAACAAAGTCCCACTGACCCATCCAACTGTTGTGTTTCGTTTAAAGTCCGGTGCGGTTTATTTGTGAAAAAAGTTCCAAATAGACCATTTAATGACAGTGTGCCTTATAATCCAGAGTGCCTAATAGCCCGGAAAATACAGTAATAGGTTCATATTTACATTGCAGTAATTATTGTTAAGACAGTGGTTGGACAGAATACAATTGAGAGATTTGTAGGTTGGGTTTCTCCACAACAAGGAAGAAATAGTTGCATTTTGTTGTAACGCTGACATTTTTAAACACAATAGAGAGAACAGAATTAGGAGTCAGTTTGTTCCTTCTCAAAATTGTATTCACTCTTGTATTTCCTTAAATGGCTAAATCAGCAGTGCAGGTGTCAGTGATTAAATGTATAGATCCAAAACTAAATCAGGACTAAAACAGGACTGAACCAGGACTAATCCAAGACTAATCCAATACTGAACAAGGATTTAACCAGGATTAAACCATGACTGAAACTGGAGTAAACCAAGACTGAACCTAGACTAAACCAAAATTAAACTAGGACTATACCAGGACCAAAACAAGACCAATCCAGGACTGAACCTGGACCAAACCAAAACAGAGCCAGGACTAAACCAAGACTGAACCTTGACCAAGCCAAAATTAAACTAGGACTATACTAGGACTAAACCAAGACTAAACAGAGACTGAACCAAGCCTAATCTATAACCGAAAAAAATAAAATAAACCAGTTTTATTCGTTCTAAGACGAGTATAATTCTGAAATAAACCAGACTAAATCAAGACTAGAAATATCAACCTACTGAACAAGGTCTTCAACAGGATCACAATTTAACCATGACAAGATCAGAACTATGCTTAAATTCACAATTTGAGTGTATAATAGGCTACTCAAATCTATTAAAATACAATATCACACCAGGTCTAAACCAGGTCTAAACCAGGACTAAACCGGGACTATTCCAAACCAAGTGTAAACAAATGGACACATATGAAGTTTTAAAGTACACTAAATAGACTATCAGAAGTAAACCAGGGCTAAACCAGGTCCATTCCAGATTTTACTAGGCCAGGACTAGGCCAGGACTAGGCCAGGACTAGGCCAGGACTAGGCCAGGACTAGGCCAGGACTAGGCCAGATCCACTCGGGACCAAACTATGTCTATACTAGAACTAAACCAGGACTAACCCAAGACTAAACAAGACCCATACCAGACTATTCTAAACCAGAACTAACCCAGGACTAGACCAACACTAAACCAGGACTAAACAAGACCCATACCAGACTATACTAACCCAGGACTAACCCAGGACTAACCCAGGACTAACCCAGGACTAAACAAAACCTCATACCAGACTATACTAAACCAGAACTAACCCAGGACTAACCCGGCACTAAACAAGATCCATATCAGACTACACTTTACCAAATCTAAACAAACCAGGACTAAACGAGACCCATACCAGACTATACTAAACCAGAACTAACCCAGAACTAACTCAGGGCTAAACCAAGACTAACCCAGAACTAACAAGACCCATACCAGACTACACTTTACAAAAAACTAAACCAGGACTAAACCAGGACTAACCCACATCCATTCAAGACAAGACCAAACCAAACCAAGTCTAAACAAAACGGACAAATACCAAATTCTCAAGTGCACCAAAAAGGCTTTCAGAACTAAACCATGACTAGACCAGATCTATTCCAGACAATACTAAACCAAGACTAAACCAGGACTAAACCAGGACTAGAACAGGTCAACGCCATGGACCAGCGCCAAATGTCAGTGCGTATTTTCTTACCGATAGTGGATATAAAGGTTGTGTTGAACGCGTCTTCGCTGAATCTGAAGAGGAGGCACGTTTTTCCGACGCCGCTGTCTCCAATCAGCAGCAACTTGAACAAATAATCGTAGGTTTTTGCCATGTTTCCTTCGGTTTGGATTATCGGAGCTCCAGTCACACAGCGGCCTCTCGGACACACCTCTCCCCGTGCGCCACGCTCTGTGCCCGGTCTGGCCCGCTGCTGTCGCCCCCTCAGACCGTGGAGGTTCACACGGATCATGGGGAAGGGTCACACCTCTCCGGGTTTTCCCGATCAGGACCGAAGCTTAGCAGGAAACACACGAGCTATATCCGTTCTACGATCAAAATAAAATGTTTGCTCGACACTAGATGGGGTGTCCAAATGTTTTTTAGTTATGTTAGTCTAGGGCAGGGGTATCAAACTCATTTTGGTCCGGGGGCCGCATCCAACCTACTTTGATCCCAAAGGGGCCGGATCAGAAAACTCATGGCATATATACCCCCAAAATAGTAGTAAGTTCAAATATTTGTGCAGAAAAACGCAAATCTATTACAGAAATCTTTTTTAATTGATGAACTCTTTCTTTTACAAAATATTATAATATTATGAACAACCAAACACAATTTCAACACAATATAATCAATACAGTGAGTGCTTCAGTGGGGCATTTAAAGGTCATATATTAGGCAAAATTGACTCATGTGGGCTTTAAAGGTGCACTGTGTAACTTTTCTGTCACGTTGATTGATTCAAAACATTAACTTTCAAACATTGCATTTCATAGAATTTAGTTATGCTTTCATTTTTCTCCTGAAACATGGCATCTTTTAGCCTGCACAAGTGCATCAATATCAGGCAGCATGTCCTGAGTAGCTGAGATCTTCAGAATGTCGTTAATGTGCTTGTGTGTTTAGCTTTGAGCGCAGCTTTGTTTTATTAATGTTCATCACTGAGAAAACCTGCTCACAAAGGTAGTAACTGTAAATCTATTATTTCTAGTTGCATGTCTGTGGGCACATCAGAGGTTTTGACTGTGAATGGTGTGCGAAAAATTGCAAATTCTGTCTTTAGGTTTTAAAATATAATTAAAATATTTTAGTAGAAAATCAGCCGAGGGCCAGATTAAAGGTCTTGGAGGGCCGGATCTGGCCCCCGGGCCGTATGTTTGACACATCTGATCTAGGGTGACCAGACGTCCCTCTTTACCCCTCTTTACAGTTTTGAGCCTCGTCCCCTCTGTTCCAGTAGATTGATCCAAAACTATTGATTTGTCCCAGTTTTATACTAGAAATGTCCCTATTTTTGACCAATTTGAACAGTAAAGAGAGGCATAATTGTCTTTTTTTTTTTTTTTTTTTTTTAGGTAAAATACAGAAAAGCTGCATAAAAAAGACCAAAACTCAAAGAAAATGTGACTACTAACTCACATTTAGTCTTGAATAAATCATGAATGGGTGGAGTGCATCACATTTTTTCTAAATTACGTACTTGTTTCACAGTTTTATTATTACCAGCCCCAGTTTTTGAAATCTGGTCACCCTAAAGCAAGAACCACAAATCTAAACATGTTCGAAGAGCAAGGCCACAGGCAGGTGCTTCAGTGGGGCATTTAAAGGTCATATATTAGGCAAAACTGACTCATGTGAGCTTTAAAGGTGCACTGTGTAACTTTTCAGTCACGTCCTTGATTCTATAGCTGTCATTGCTCTGCCTGGAATGTTCCACAGTGTGACATTAAACACCTCTACCTTATATTTATTCAATTACAGGTGGTTTTATACCTAGAAAAACAGGCATTCTGACTGTGAGCAGTGTCGCCTCTCCACAGATCTGACCTGTAACTTGGTCAGTTTTGGTCTCCATGAAGATAAATGGTTAATGCCGTACTGTGAAACACTTCAGACAAATAACATCTTCGTGGAAACTACTTTACATTCCACCACAGGTCAGCGTGTACTTTTAGTTTAGTGCATTATAAACCACTGGGTCACATGTGGTTTAAATACGAAACATTTTCAGTTTTATTCTGAAACGAGTGTTGGCCGCTGTATTTTGTGCCGCTTGACTTTAGACGAGCGCAACATCAGCTCGCGCTCAGAGGGGCGTGTCCTTCCACTGGGTTGCCAGGTTTGGACAAAATCATCCTACTACAGCTTCTAAATACTTCCAGAGTCATGAAGCTGTACAGTGCTGCCAAGACTGAGGACATTTGTAACCTAACATCTGGTACATCTTAATGATAGCACTTTATAATTATTTTTTAATCATAACTCAAACTATTCATTATACAAAATAGCAACACAAATAAAAATATCTGGATTTGGCGATCTGTAGCCTGTAATAACTTACAAATATATGGGATGTGTAAATTGTCATTAAATGCATTTAAAATTTAGACATTCTTTGTGGGCGTTTATGTGAGCTTTTCACACATCCAAGCTCCAGTCTTTTGCAGCCTGTGTTCGCGTTGATTTCGTTCAGCGCATGGTTCTGTGCCGGATCTGCTCCGTTGCTGTTTTTCTATTGTGCTGTGAATGTGTTTTATGTGTTGATGTATGTAACAGCGATTACATGGTATTTGATTCCACTTGTCATTACTTTTATTGCAGTTTGGTTGAGTGGCGCCCTCTTGTGATGACCGATAGTAATAAGGGCCTCTTTTTGGAGATCCGGCTCTTTCGGCTCCCAAATGGCTCCTCAGATTTTCTGCTTCTTAAATTAATTTATCACCAAAAAAACTATGCAAAACTGTGAGTAAAATTAATTACCAATGCAGCGGGAGAAGACACTGCAGCAGCAGCAGTTGTAGTTGACACACTGGCACCTTCATTAACAGCAGGTTCCTTTGTTTCTCTTATTTCTTCCAATTGCGCTGATGGATGAACAGTTCTCATGTGTCTGTGTAAGTTATTTGTGGAGTCTGCTCGATATGATATTTTCACCTTCACAATCTACACTCTGCCTTTCAACTGCATATTGCTTTGAAATGTGTCCAACTTTTACTGTTTTGGTGTCACTCATTTTCTCACTGTTCGTCTCCCTCTCTCGCTCTCTCTCTCTCCCCCTCTCCCTCTCTTTGTCTCTCTCTCTCCCTCTCTTTCTGTCTCTGTCTCTTTCTGTCTCCCTCTCTTTCTGTCTCTGTCTCTTTCTGTCTCTGTGTCTCTTTGTCTTCCACGTGTCGTGTGTGTGTGTTGCGCTCGCGCTGTGTGTGTTTATAAACTCTCTCCTCTTCTGCTCAGTGGACTCACAGATGCCGCTACGCATCTTGACCAATCACGTACGGTTTTCACAAAAAAGCGGAGGAAAAACTAGAAAGGCCCTCTAAAAAAAAAAAAAAAAACTAAATCGTTCCCGTCGTTCACTTCAAAGAACCGGCTCTAAGAGCCGGATCGTTCACTACAGTTCATGAGAGACGGACACGAGGTGGGTCACTGAGTTTAGCTCTGTCGGTATAAATTGTGTATTTCTGTTTAATTATTCACTATATGATCAGAACATAATTGTACATCTTATTTATGTCATTTGGAACATTTATGAGCTAATATTGTGTTCAGTGTATGAGTTTTTACACAGTAATGGACTTTTGCACATGTCGTGGCAGAAACTAACTTTTAGATGCTAATGTGACTCGCTGTCCTTGAGCCGAGGTTTCCTGACCAGTAAAGCTGGGCTTTTGCACGGCCAAGTTCAGCGCGGTTATATGAAATTATACAAATGACTAAATTAAGTATTTGTCATCATACTGTAATAGCTCTGTTATTGTATTTCTATAGTTGCTTTGTTACACTTTCTGCCCTATTGTGTCGTAAAATTTTGTGGCTATGGGATATGACAAAAAAAAAAAAAAAAAAAAAAAAAAAACTTGAAGGGTGGTTTCACTATAGTTTTATTGAAGAATTAAAACATTTGGATGCAGACCTAAGAGGGCAAATGGATCATAAAGGTATCAACATTGTTTCTTTAATTAATGGAATAACAGTAAATACAATATAAGTGTCCCAAGTAAATGAATAAGCAAATGAAAACACTTGTAAATGTGTCTTGAAGGTCTTACATTAGTACATGCAGCTTCATCACCATGCATTTCCTATATGTTAACATCTTATAATTGTTTCTCATGCATATACATTGCACACCTTAGCATTCATATTGTACATGTTATAACTTTTTTAATTAATGAAATAAAGCATATTATGGAGGCCATAAATGGAAGTCATATCTATTAAATCTGAGCAATTGATTTCAAAGCTGAAACTGACTTCATGCTGCCCCCAGCTTTTGTACTCTCGTTTATTTGATCTTTCATTGTCTTCAGTTTCTGGACCTTCTCTGTGTCTTCCTTCTCCGTCATCTTCTCAATCAAGAAGTCCAGATGGATAAAGGTCAAAGCTGAATCTATGTTCAGGGCAAACTTCTCGAGCTGTTCACTTATGCTGAACGCATCGTCCAGAATCTGGGGCCTCATTTATAAAAACTGCGCAGGAGTTGTCGTAAGTTAGTGCGTACGCCTAGTAGCTACGACAGGCGTGCGCCACGCAAACTCCATATTTAGAAAACCCAGGCGAGTTTTATAAATACCGCGGTTGCACGCATGGATTTTTGCGTAAGCAAGCTTTATAAATGAGGCCCCTGGTGTTTCTTTTGTTGAAGGTCAGACATTTCCTTCTCCATTTCTTCCAAAAGAATGGTCTTCTCTGTACTCTTTGCCTTGTTCTCGTCGTACTTCTTTTTCATTTCTTCTTTGTTTTTTTGTTTTTTTACGGTTCTGGGGCCTCATTTATAAAGCTTGCTTACGCAAAAATCCGCGCTTCCTACGCCAACCGCGGTATTTATTAAACTCGCCTAAGGCGTGGCTTTTTGCTTAACTCTACGCCAACTCGGGACCTCCTGTAAGTTCTACGCAAAGTCTGGAGACACGGGGAAAAAGCGACACTCGTGGAGAGAAGCAGAAGTGAACAGAGTTTGAGGAAGTGTTTGATCAGAAAATCCACGTATATAGAAGAATTACCTTCTGATTTGCGCATCTAAGTGTTTGGTTCGCCAAAATACGGAGAAGGGCTGTTTATTCCACTCATTATTCTCCACAATATTATACATTTGACACTCGTGCACGAGCGCGGCCACGTTCCCGGACTCGGTGTAGCGCAGAGTCCCACAGTCCACACCGCGACCACAGACTTCTATAGAACACAGACTGTGACCGACACAGAGGACGAAATAATGACCCGACCTGAGAGAAAACTCTTCCCTTGGACGCAGCAGGAGCCAGGCTTTGATTTAATGAACGCAACTTTAACACTTTTACTTTAGTCTTTACGCACCGAGCGGCAGAGTGACCTGAGTCTGCGGACAACACGAAGCCTACTGCCCGAACCTGACCCGAACCAAAATCTTCCGTACATTTTTGTGTAATGGGGAACTCTTGTACATGAGCGCTGCTCTCTGACTGTATGAAGAACAGAATAAGGCCCGTGCCCGTCCCGACCCAGACCCACACTCACAGGTTCAGCAGTTTGGATGTTTCGTGTGGACTTTAATTGGAAGAATAACATCTGTATCTGATGTGTTTCGTGCTAAATCTGTGTCCTCGTATCCTCGTGTCCCCCCCTCGCTCCTTTCCCTCTCCAGAGGAGGGCATCTGAATCTCTCGCACGCGCTCATAATTTGCGCGTGCACGTATCTACGTGTATATGCATAAATACAGGGCCAGTCCTCACACACTTCATAGGCAGACTTAAAAATATAGCGATAAAACTCTTGAAACAGCGAAAAAACACATGGGCTTTACTGCAAAGATGTGCTGCCTAAATATTATAAAAAATGATTAAATGAACAGATGAGTCATTGTTGTCACTTTTAGTTTTGTATTTATTTATTAAACAAGGTTTAATAAAGTCTTTAATAAAGTGTCGTGATCACGTGGTGCTGCGTGGAGCGTCCTCCTCCCTCTGTCCCGCGTGTCTCGGTCAAACCCACTGATTATCGGCTCATGTTTAGGGAAAGCTCATTCACGAGTCACTTTACATGCTCCTTTTATGGTGAGGTGGAGGTGTGGAGAGGGCGTGACGTGACGTAGGTTTACGTGCGCAAATTGTAGTTGCAGGTGGGATTTATAAAGCAAAGATTGCGTGGTTTGGTGCGTGCGGTGGGTTTTCTAAATATGGAGTTTGCGTGGCGCACGCCTGTCGTAGCTACTAGGCGTACGCACTAACTTACGACAACTCCTGCGCAGTTTTTATAAATGAGGCACCTGGTCTTGGTCACATATCTCCAGTTTTCTCTCACGTGATCTTTTGTTGGGCATTTATTGGTACAAGACATAACACCAAGATGTGTTTATGGCCCAAGTGCATTCTGGGTAATGGCAGGTTTCTTGACATTCAAGGCAGTAATCCGACCAGTGGGTATTGTCCTCTCTCTCTTTGTAGGTTTCTTCTACACTGATGATGAAGTCTTGGTTGTTCATTATCTCATTTTCATATTCTGACAGTTCTTCTTTGATGTTTTTTATCACCTTCTGTTTTTTCTCAATATCAATGATCCGTTCCTTCTAAATTTTGGATGCAGGCATTTAGTCGGATTCTTTCTTTCATGACTATTACTGTTGTCTTCAGGGATTGAGGGAAACACTGACCGACAAATTTTGTGAATTTTGCCAGACCTCTCTCTGATGTTTCATAGGCATACCGTGCGGCTCTTTCATCATCTTTCCTCCTTTCATAACTATTATTTTGACAGTTGTTGAACAGGAAATAGATTGGTTGCATTGTTTTCATTTTTGGCATATTTAATGTTTGCCTCGTCTAGAGCTTGTAGAGCATTTGTGGGTCTCCTACCGTCTGAGTGAGTCATCATGGCCACGATATTGGTCTCCATGTTTTTTCCGAAGATAGAAGTGACAGAGTTAAAGATGTAGATCATTCTCTCATCCAGTCTGTTCTCAGTTGCTTTCAGCACCAAACCAACAGCATCGATGGTATCCACACCTTCAGGGCCACAGAACAAATCCTGCAGTTTCTTGGTGATAATATCATCATATTCTATTCCTCGTGTGTCTCCGTATCCCGGAGTGTCGATGATGGTCAGAGAATAAGGAACAACTACTTTTTCAAATCCAAACACTTCATACATCGACACTGCAGTCGTCTGACTGTGAGACTGAGATTTCTGATCTTTTCCATCTTCAGTAATCTCAAACCAAACCCGGTCATCAAACGTCACTCCCATCACAAAGTTCACCAAGGCGTTGATCAGAGTGGATTTTCCAGTTCCAGTTGCTCCGACCAGAAGGACGGTTCGGTTTTGGAGTTTAGGGTCACGTTTTCCAAATGTGAATCTCTTGAGTTTAGATTCTTCATCTGGTTGATTGTCCAAATCAGTGCATTCTGTTTCCAGTTTATAACGAGCAGGTGGCCCATCATCTATTTTATTGGCTTCTGCAAGATGTTCTTGAAACTTTTTCCCCGCAAAGAAAATAGGAATTTTGCATAAAAATGCCATATTGTTTACGGTAAAAGCACAAAGATGATTTGTATTTTACTTCTTCTTCGTTTTGAATGAGATCTGTGGATGAGGAACACTTAGTTAGAGCTTGATCACATTCAACTTCAAAGTATATTTGTGATAGGAAAAAAATAATATGAGCCTGCAGACAGTGACATGCAGTGAGATTTACAGCTGGTGAGATGTAGTAAGCTTAAAATGTTGGACTCTGCACCAGCAGGTAGGCGGCCTCAGATCACACAGAGTCCCAGTGACAGAACAGATCAATCATTCATTTGAAGTGTTGCACTCACAGACTGTATATAAATGGACATAGCTAACCGCCATGTTCGAAATAGGAAGTGTTCATGGGGTTGCTTCGGGCTTCTTCTGACCCTGGCTACAATTGACTTAACATTGGAATATTGTCACCCCTCTTTCTGTAAGTGCTGCAGTGAGTGCGTAATTTTGGTCTTGCAGTGTTCGTATTAACCCGCTCTGCATCATCCTGGGGTTTTTATTTTGCTCATAAATAACTTCCTAGTCCTAATATCATGCTTGGCTCCAAATTTGCCCCTATAACCACTTCATACAGTCTATGGTTGCACTGAATAAATCTACAGCAAACTTTGTGATGCATTCTCCTGTTTCCCCACACACCACAGACTGACATCACGTCTTTCTCCCACTGGACACAGGATAAGCTTGAGTGTAAAGAAAACATTTCCCTTACTGTCAATCTTGTAATGCTCTGTTTGTTTTGGTTTAGTTAGTCTGCTCTGGGGTAAAACCTATGTTTTCTGAAGCACTTGTGCAAGCAGATTAATTATCTTTTCCCTTTTTGTTTGTACGTTTTGTTTTACTACCAGGTACCTTCCCTATCCAAATCCATTTAGTGCTTTCTGTAATATCATATTAGAGCTGATCCTGTTTTGACTGAATTCTGCCGACATCTTGTTGGGTTGAACTATGTTTCAGTGTCTTGGCCCGCATTACAGTGATAAGGAAACAGGCGACATGCAAGAACAAGGCTGTTGGAATGCTACTTCTCTAGTAAATTTAGTCAAGCGACGTATGGTCAGGGAAGACAAGTGAGGCACCAGTCATTTTAGAGATTAAAAAAATCTGCTCATATTCAATAAGAATAAATAAATAAATCCTTTTTTAAAAAAAAGTTCTTATATAAGGTATTTGATCACTTTTAACCCTCTCAGGCTCAAATTAAGTTTTAGTAACAGGAAAAATCTGATATTTGGGGAAAATGATCATATGGGGTAGTAATATACAATCCTGACTTTTTTTGAGAGACCTTCACATCCAATGCATTCTGGGATGTTGCAGATTTGCAGCGTTGGTCCGGTGTGGTAAATTAACATTGAAGACTGAAAATGATATGAATGCTAACTTTATTTGTATATCACTTTTCATAACAATGAAAACAAAAAGCACAGTGTAACATCTTTACAGTGACAGAACAACATCACTTTTTCGTGTGGTACTCCAAGAAACAATTTTTATCCTTTGTAAAGCACAAAAGTATTTTGCACTTCTGGCAGGACGTTTGCAGGTAGCCATTCTTGCACGGTCAGCATCGTCCACGTTTATCAGCATGGATGGGAAAAAAGGCTCATAAAATATGGATGTGGAGTAAGTAGGGAATTGGCATTTAGCTGTTGCAAATCTGCAATGCCTGCCTGGAGTGAGTTAATGGAGAAACTGTGAGGAGCACGTTGAATGAACGTGTCCTGTGCAGTGTGTATCTATGTGGCCGCGCTGTGGACGACAGCCTCTCCTCTTATCTCTTTGCATCATATCGGCAAATACTGGGACCTTTTGCTATTTTAAACCACATAATTCACCACAAATCACAAGAAATCACCATAGTATGGCAAATAACAATATATATATATATATATATATATATATATATATATATATATATATATATATATATATATATATATATATATATATATATATATAAAGTATTTATCCTTATTGACACTGAGCAGATATTTTATCCCTAAAATGATGCACATCGGTGAATTTTGTATTTGGCTATAGGGTAGAAATATGAAGTACAGTACATATATTTTAATAATTCATCAAAATCTACTCTTATACTCACCCAGTTTATTTAGCCTGAAAAATAACATTTTAAAGAGTAATTTGGAGCAGTTCTTACCTTTGCTGTGTGCGTGCAGATGCAGCTTGAGTTTTCAGGGTGATGCAGATTTTATTTTGAACAGTGAGAGGGTGTTGTCCATGGTCACATGATTTCAGAGAATGGACTTTACTGACAGGAACAGTGGGTAAAATGGAACAGTGTGTAAGGAGGTACAGTCAAGTTTGATCCTTTTTTATTTTAAATCTATGCATGTCTGTGACTTACATTGAACCTTAGTCTAACCATGACACGCAAAAATGACATGCACCTTACTTTTGATAATTTTATTTAGGGCCGGGCACGTTAACGCGTTAACTTTGTGTTAACTAGTTAACGCAGTTTTTATTATTTATTTTATTGTAAACGTCTGTTTCTCACTGGCTTTTATTTTGAAAAAGTCCTCCCCGAGCGTTTCTTTAAGTTTGACGTATTTTCTTTACACTTTTTTCACTTTTTTCTGAACACGTGAGATGCATCTTGCCCGAGCCTCCGCGAGCCGGAGTACTGTTAAACCGTTCCTGTCTCGGTCCTCGGACCGTGGTCAGAGGACACAGGGGAGAACCGTCTTGGTCTCCAGGGCCAAAGGGTCGCAGCAGCCGCTCGTCCCTTGGAGTTTAACTCCCGTGTTCGGAACCTCCAGTGAGTGCGTGGGCTCAATAAACAAGTCAGGTCTTCGCTCAAGACTCGTGGTTTTATTTGCCGTACTGCACTAAATAACATGGCACTCGCTCCGGTCGCCTCCTTACCATTCATTTCACACACTGAAAAACAAAACGGACCATTCAATATTTTTTCTTGAGCCTTCCCTGAATACCTTGAAGACTCTGAGGGTTCCCCTGTGAAAGAATTGCTGTTTGCACAACAAATGTGTGGCTCTTTCATTTACATTTCCAACTAGAAAAGCACTCAGAGAGCGCAGACCTCCGCCAAGGACTACAGTCCCCCTCATATTAATTGTGTTTTCCATAAATATTTGTCTCGTATCTTTCAATTTAGAATATGAAAGAGGATCCCATTGTCCATCCCTGAGTCAAATTTCATGGGGTTTGGTCAATAATTAACCGAGATATTGACAAACAAAATTTTTGGCCCCATTTACCACAATGTTAACTAAAATTTCAAAGTGATCCAGAATCCAGAATTTCTTCCGGATCACTCCCAAAATGAAATCAGTTCTTCCTTTTCACATTTCCAACAAATCCAATTTCATCAAAATCGGTCGATAACTTTTTGAGTTATGTTGCTAACAGACAAACAAACAAACAAACAAACAAACAGACAAACAGACAAACGCCGGCAAAAACATAACCTCCTTGGCGGAGGTAATAAACAGTGCTATGCTCTACTTTTTAATTCATTAATTGGTTTTGCGTATAACATGCGATTAATCGCGATTAATCGCTCGAACTCATGCGATTAATCACGATTAAAAAAAATTATTTTTGCCCAGCCCTAATTTTATTATAAAATATTTTGCCAGTGGTCCACTTTACAAATGGGCCAGTGTATATCTGGTCAAATTTAACCTGCTGTGGTTTCTTTGGGTAAACTTATCATTCTAATAATAATTATGATATTTCTCCAATAACAAATAATGTAAATTATTTTTGCATTGCTAGGTGGCTAGAGGATTGGGTTATGGGTAACATGAGTAACCTGCTGCTTTCCCACTCATACAGAACTCATAAAGAAGGATACAGGTGTGTAAAATAAAGAGCAGGTTGATGCAAATAGCTCATTATCATGGTTTGTCACAAATCCACAGAGTTTACAAGTTACAATTTTAATTTGTTTTTATTTAACAAAATATAAAACCACTTTGTGTAATTAAAAATAAAATGTGGACGGCTTTTAAGATATTTCAATAAAATTAGAGGAACAGTGAACATGACTCTGGTCTTGACTCTGACCTTTCATCTTCATTTGGCTTTGTTTTCATCCAGGAAAAGAGCACAAAGCTAAAAAATCATCTAAAAATATAAATCATAGTGAGGTCATCAGAATCTTTAAGACATGGCACTGAGGAGAAGGATGCTCATGCATTCAGCATGTGCCTGAATTTTCTCTTTTTTTTTAATTTTTATCTCACACTTCTCTAATAAGGCAGTTGGCAGTTCCACGTGTGTACAAAGTGCCCTTATTTTTCACTGAGCACCTGCCCCCCCCAAATGTCTGTGCATGCCACTGATTGATTGATTGATTCCATTTATATAGTGCCTTTTAAGATACCCAAAGTACTTCACAGTTCATTATTCAGTCATTCCACACTCAGTGGTGGTAAGCTAATAATGTAGCCACAGCTGCCATGGGGCAGACTGACAGAAGCGAGGCTGCCAATCTGCGCCATCGGCCCCTCCGACCACCACCATCACTCATGCACACACCACTTTCATACTAGGCAATGTGGGTGAAGTGTCTTTCCTAAGGACACAATGACATTTTTTTTGCCACTGGTGCCCCACTGGCGCCGCGCAGTGTCCGCGGGATCCAGACAAGCACACAGCAGAAAGAAGCCCCATGTGCTCCTGCACACCAGTACAAATTTATTGCCGGCAGCAGCGGCCACAATGAAATATGATCACACTCGACAAGTGTCAGACCTCGAGTCCGAAACATGAGCGATTCCAAGCGCCTTCAAGACTGAGACAAAACCGAGTTTAAACACGGTCAAGTCTGAGCGTAGATTTCTGAAAATATGATCCAACCTTTTTTGACGCTCTACATGAGTGAAGGAAAGAAAATAATTTATTAGTTTCATTGAAGATTGTGAAATTTAGCAGTGACTCTTCAGGTCATCCCGATCAAAAAGTTTGGTTGTCAAAGTTGTGTTTTGCATGACGTTGCCATGGCAATGAAGTGCATCAGTGCGTCCAGTGTGTGGTGACATATTTGCTTGATAACAAATACAGCCTGAAGCCACAGGAACAGAGACAAGGGACATCCAACATCCTGAGGGAGTGGCAGGTTGGCCGAGTGCAATTTTAGTTTTCCAGTTTGACTCGAGCTTTTCACACCACAATTGTAAAGAATTGTTAGCCGTCTAGAGGACTTTGGGCTTGCTGTTTATCTGCATTCACATACACCATGTATCCAACAGTAAGTAAGTAATTTTTTTAATCTGAAGTGGTAAAGTGCACTTTTTATGCTCACACTGTACCTTTAAGAAATAATTTTTCAAAATAAAAGTCTGCATTGAGATAAATACAAGTTTTATTTTGCTTTTCATTTCACCAGTTTTCTCAAAGTCTCCTTTACTGCAGTCACAGTGATATCAGCTGCACAGAGTGAAGACAGCGCCACCTTGTTGTAAGACGAGATTCTGTCACTGTTCTGTTGGTAACAGAAAATATACAATGAGCATAGCTTGCTTTATATAGACCTTCATAAACTGTTTAAACTGTATATTTGTGGATGGCAGCATGTGACAGTAACATTGAACAATAAATAAGACGATATTAAAAACGGTTACAGCAGTTCACCGTTTAAAAAAATAGTGATTATTTTACGGCAAAGACAATACAGGCAAAGATGACGATATGAAAATCACTTTTTGGTTAAGAAATAATCTCAAATCGTTCTTGGTCATGTTTTGAAATTGTGCGTATATTTCAAAGTGAATGTTTGAATCCACAAAAGCTGCAAATAACAACGCAAAAGTACAGAGACACAGGCAGCAATGGTAAATAAGTAAAGTCTGAGAAGAGAAAATCCAAGTCCGATTAACTGGCGAAATCCATTGGAAACGAATAACCAGTTTTGATATTTTCGTCAACTTTCAAACTTTCAAATCCGCTTTTTAGCCTACGGTATTTTTAAACTGCACTATGCAACTTTTCTAGTGGACGATCTGTCGCTTCCTTGTTCCACGACGATGTTACGCCATTGCCTGCAATGTTCCACAGTGTTACATTAGCCATCCAGACACTTATTCAATTACGAATGTTTTTCGTGCTCAAAAATACGCATTCTTTCTGTGCGCAGGATAAACTGAAATAGCTCTCATCTGCTTGTTTCCATGGAGATAATAATAAAGTTTAATGCCACACTGTGAAACATCCCAGGCAAAACATCAACCTGCTCTATCTGTTATTAGGTTTTGGTTTTTTTTCAGACCGAGTTTGTTTTCATACCCGATAGTTTCGTGGTCTTCCTCAGAGTGGTCACGTGATGTTGCTGAATCCGTGTGTCATTAGTTTTTTTCAATATAAAACCAAAAATAAGAAAATGAAAAAACAACAGTTTTCTTCATTAATTGAATGGATAATGACCGTTTCACGTTTATGTGACTTAAACTGCGATGCCGGACTGAACCAGGACAGAACCAGGACAAAAACAGGATTAAATAAGGATTAAACTGTTTTCAGTCCTGGTTTGGTCCCGGTGTCAAGTCCGGGTCCTCAGTCCCGGGTCCTCAGTCCCGGGCCCTCAGTCCCGGGCCCTCAGTCCCGGGCCCTCAGTCCCGGGCCCTCAGTCCCGGGCCCTCAGTCCCGGGTCGGTTCTCGACCTGCTTCAGTCCTGGTTCAGTCCATATGCAGCACAAAAGTCAGGTATTGCAGTTTAAGTCACACGGATAAACACAAAATCAAAAACTGAAAAAATAAAATAAAATCGTTATCTGTTGTTTCATTTTGGTTTTGGAGACAAATGAAGAAAATAGTTGTTTTTTTCGTTTGCTTATTTTTGGTTTTATATTGAAAAACGACATGGATTTTGCTGTGACAAACAGATTTTGACGCTGTTTTCCTACCAGTGGAGGCAGGACGACAGCGCCATCTGCACTCCAACTTCCTCAGGACAGTATCGCAGGTGTGTGAGCAGTCGAAACTGTATGAAAACAAACTCTTGGTCTGAAAAAAGAACCTAATAACATAACTTAACCTATTCGTCGAGACAAAAGAGTTATGTAGTACATCTTTAAAAAGGCATTTGTATATATTATAAAATGCATGAATCTCAGCACAGGGCCTAAACCAAGTACTTTTTTCATGTAATATTTCCTGGCCCACCATAGTCTTACACACAGTGCCTCAAATACCTGCTAAGTTACATTCTTCCATATAAGGCAATGGAAAAGCTTGTTATTACAGTAATATGTTAATGTCAAAGGCAGCATGGTGTCTCAAGTCTTAAACTGTACGCATTTGAAATTGAAAACGGTGGTAATTCTTAGGGATGTAACAATATCCAAATCTCTCGATGCGATATTATCACGATATTCCTATCCTGGTACGATATTTACTGCGATATTTTGGAAATAAGCTGATATATTTGCAGACAGGATGCTTTTTTTGCTTTTAAAATACCCTAACAAGAATTTGCTGTGAATTATTTCTGTCAAAATCTCAATAATTCAAGTAAAAAACATATTTCTTCATGTTGACTATGCTGAAATGAATCATGGGATATGTAGTTCCCAATGTTCATAATCTGTTACTACTATAAAACCATGCATTTAAGCAAAGGAACTTGTAATTCGATATATTGTGAGACTTTTGACGATGCGATATCACAATATTTTGGTTATTATTACATCCCTAGTAGTTTTCAACAAGTGGAGCGCAGGTCATATAGACATGTTGGTCATATACTTGGTTTAGCCCAGGTTTAATGTAGTTTAGACATTGTTAAAGAGGGAGTATTACACTTCTGAGAGGTATTAACTGCTAAGACGTGGCTTATTTAGATCACCAGGTTACGTTTTGTTGTTTTCAAAATGCTATATTTGCCAAAAAACAATATTTTAGCAAGTTTTGTTTTTTCTTGTGTTTGTTTTTGACTCTTAGGCTACGTTCAGACTGCAGGGCTTAATGCTCAATTCAGATTTTTTGCAAGGTCGTTCACATTTCCAGTTAAATGCGACTTGTATGTGATCTCCAGTGTGAACTTTAAACGCCCCAAAAGGACACGACGACGACGTCACACAGCGACCGTGCTCAGTGTTTACAGAAGTCGCCTAAACTTTGGGGTTGTCTCCCAAAATACGGTCCACTTCTTCGTAAAATGGACAGGTTACACGTCCACAGTTAGTTAGTTTGAGTCTTTAGTCTCCTTGTATTTCGCTTGCATTCTCTTTATTTTTTGTTGACATTGATGCCCGGACCGACTGTAGCTGCGCCCGGACATTTCTTTGGCAATCATTTTAAAAACCGATAAGACTCCTCCAATTTTGGCCTGAATACAGCGATCTCCCCAACTATTAATAAACTCGCAAACCTTGCTTTCTCTCCATAGACTAGACTCCGAGTTTGACATGTAGGTGGGATGAATGTGACCTGCCCGTTCAGACTGAAGTCGCATGTCAAAAGATCGGATATGTATCGGTTTTAGGAGCACATATCCAAGTGGCCTGGGTGGCTTTTGAAAAAAATCGGATCTATGTTATTCAGACTGTCATTAAAAGATCAGCTACAGTTCGCATAGGGGTGAAAAAAAATCAGATCTCACTTCAGGCTGCAGTCTGAACGTCGCCTTAGTTCCTTCCCCCTCTCTTTGCTTTCCGGGCTAAACCAGTCCCCCTTCAGAGCATCATCACAACACAGCTAATGAAACTACATCCGGTTTGTGAAGTTGTAGTGTATTGTTTTGGATCATGTTTTTGTATATTTATGGAGAACTGTCGTGTAGGAGCATGGGTGACGTAGATTTAGACGTAGACTGTAAGGAGGGTTTGAATTTGGATGACATCTAAACCCTCGTCAGGCATGTTTTTGATGAGGGAAAAACGTTATAACGTGGTAGAAAGCTTTAAAAAGTCGATTTTGTATAATACCCCCTCTTTAAAACACATACTCTATAGTAAATTCCAATGTTCTTCACCAGAAACACACAGACTTGGACTGTATTAGCTGTAAATGAAACGTGACAGAAATAAATAGTAGATGGCAGCACGGAGCTCTCTAAAGCCGACCTCCGTTCCTCTGCGTCTTCAGAGAAATGAACGAACAGTCGGCATTGGAAGGAGTGAAACAACAGCGCCCTCCACAGGTCAGACAGGAGAGCTGCGTCAGTGTGAGTGAGCGATTCAGTCCATGTCCTGAACTCTACGGCAGATCTCTCCTGTGAACTCTGAGCACTTTGAGTTCCCTCCCAGATCCTTTGTCAAAACCTGAGAGAAAAAAAAAAAAACAGAAAAAAAAGAATTAGTAGAGCTATTAGAAATGACATTGTTAATTCACTTGAAAGTTCACCCGCTATGAAAAATTTTAGGTAAGTTAGTCTCTGATATTCAGCACTTTTGACAGCACTAACCAAAACTACCAAAACTAGATCCTCATTTGAGCAGGTGTCAGTACTAAAAAAGTCACATTCACAGGACAGAAATTAACCTTTTGTGAATAACTTTAGAATGATCTTGAGCTGAATCAGAACAATTATGAGACCACTGTGGGATTACACAGATACAGACAGAAGAATCTACCCATTTTTGGACATCATATTTATTTAAAAGACACAAAGACATTACACTTATGTACTAAAAAATATTCTGCTCTAAAAATCAATTTCATATAAAGTCAGTTTGGTTGACTCAGTTACATCCTTTTGGTCCAACTTTCTCTACAGTAGGGGTGCCAAAATAATCACTTTTATCAATATTTGTGATTATTATAAGGATTAAAATAATAATAATGGATCAGTTTTATATAGAGCTTTTCCAGTACATTATTCATTCATATTTCTCATTAATTCATATCTTTCATATTCATTCAAACCAGGCCCGGTGTGAGACAGTATTTTGACCCTGGGGTCAACATACTGTTATAGTAAAGTGACCCCCCCCCACCATACGATTTTGACTCCCCTTACTTTTTTCGTTAGTAGTTACTTATCTGATCATTATTTCTCATGTAATTACTTTCACTTTCTTTTAAGGTATTTTAAGGAATGTTTTAATGGATAAAGATTTGGTATTTTGTGTAAATGTAACGTATTGTTAAAATTGCATATACATAGCAATTTTGTCACTTTTTATATTGTATGTTACATTGTTATGGTTTTTAGTTTGCTCTGTTCAGATAATCTTTAATCATAATGTCAATTTAGGCAATGGTTTGTAAGGATAATGACCTTGAATTTAGTTATGTTATAATAAACATATTGGGGGTATCAGATTACTAGTCATATGCTTTTGACCTTTTTATATAAAATTCATCATTGTCGATATTCAACTAACTTTACTTCTTATTTTACATCATAATAACTATAATAAACATATTGGGGGTCAGATTACTATAGCCGTAGTTATCCCCTATTTAACTACTCAACTGATCAGCCCTGTTTATTTGAACAAGATTCCAAATTATTATACATCACTTTGATTACCTAACTCATTAATAACTACTTATCTCATTTTCAGTAAAATATGTGTTTTTAACATTCAAAAGTTATAATCAACAAAAAAATGCATCTGAGTTCTTCAAAAAACTTTTAAATATGTTTTAATTTGCAGATATAGTATTACTATTCAAAGTTTTTCTATAGAATTCAAGTTCTTTATGAATAAAATATAGATTTTCATAGGAGGGTCAATATTCTACAGTATTCTGACCCCGGGGTCAAAATACTATGTGCTATGTTAACCCCGGGGTCACCTCACCGTGGGGTCAAAATCCTGTACCACATCGGCCCTGTTATCATCTGAGATCTGACGAGATTAATCTTTGACAAACCAGTATGGCCACAGAAAGTCTTCTCAATCTAGACACCTAAAGTAAATATAAAGTGCTTTTATGTGTGTTTAACTCTAGTGTCAGTCATTGTAATATTTTTTTTTTGTGTCACAATAATCATGCCATGTCCCTGTCAGTGGAGATTTGCGAGTTTTGTTTTGTCTTGTTTTGTTTGTACTATATCCTGTATTAAAACCGGACCTTCTTGTCCTTGATGGTGTCGAAGCAGGCCGTTTGGATCTTGTCTGCGTAGGAGTGGAGGACCCATGTGTCTGAGCATCATGACGGCGCTGAGGAGCAGAGCCGTGGGGTTCGCCAGGTCCAGCCCTGCGATGTCTGGAGCCGTGCCGTGAACCTACACAGGGTCAAAAATGGGTCAGAATACAGGCAAGTACAGATTACTATTTTATACACACATAAAATCTATAACATTTTCTTTATTCTTTAATCTTTAAAGCCAGAGTATGTCACATTTCAGCCAAAAATACACTTAAAGGTGCACTATGTAACTTTTTGGTTGGGGAGCTATCAAGTGCTTGTTTCTATGTCTGGAATGTTTCACAGTACGACATTAAACATCTTACATTTTTTCAATTACAGGTGGTTTTATAGCTCAAAAATACCTAGAAAAACAGGCATTCTGATTGTAAGTGGGGTTGCCTATCCACAGATCTGAGCTGTAACTTGGTCTGCTTTGTTCTCAGTGAAGATAGAACGGTTTGATATCATACCGTGGAACTTTGCAGACAAACGGACGCTCCACCATAAAAGTTACACAATGCACCGCTACACCCAAAATGTAATTAAATAAAAGCATGTTTCTTTAACCGTTTATTGCACTGAAAAACATGTCCATACTCTGAGCGGGCTTGCATCTCCACAAACCTGACTATTATTTGGCCTGGAGAAGGGCCTATGGTGATAATGTTGCACAGTCTGGCATAAAATGTATCTAGCTCCATGGAAAATATGCTTGAGTACGGTATTAAATGTCTGTTTCCAGGGAATCACATGGAAAGTTTCTGTACCTTTAAGTATAAAATGTATTTTAAAAAAACACACAAACCGATTCAAAGATGGCGATTCCGTTTGCTCCGATGTTTCCGCTGGGAGTGACTCCGAGTCCTCCGATCAGACCAGCGCAAAGATCACTGTGAAAATAGACAGGACTTTAATACCAATCAGGTTTAAATGTCTTTAAAAGAAGAGGTACTTTACTTTTGTGGGGTATTAACTGTGCAAACATAACAAAAACAACTGATTTACATGTTTTAGAAGTCACTCCCCCTTCAGAGCACTATCACAATATATTCTATGTGCTTTTGCAGATGAACCTACTGCACATCACATCAGGTTTGTGAAGTTGTTGCGAACAGTTTTGTATCATGTTTTTGTATATTTATGTAGAATTGTCGTGTAGTAGGGGGAGTAACCTAGGCACATTGGACAGAATCGTACTGCCAAAGGTTCAAATATGGCCTACGATAGATCGCTAAATTACTCAAACATGCACAGACGACATCTCAACCCACTTCAGGCATGTTTTAGACGAGGAATAAACATTATAACAACATGGTAGAAAGAAAAAAATAATTAAATTGTGCAAGTTTTCTGGTGGATGGTCAATCAAACGCTTTTCTCCATGGAGATGTTATTACTATGTCTGGAATGTTTCACAGTATGGCATTAAAACTTTCTATCTTCATGGAGACCAAACCAGACCAAGTTACAGGTCAGATCTGTGGAGAGGCGACCCCGCTCACAGTCAGAATGCCTGATTTTCTAGGCATTTTTGAGCTATAAAACTGCCTTTAACTGAATAAATATATGGTAGAGCTGTTTAATGTCACACTATGGAACATTCCAGGCAGAGCAATGACATATCCATAGAAACAAGAAGATGTGGTGTTTTTCTCACCTGAGGATGTCTCCGTACAGGTTGGGCATGACCAGCACATCAAACTTACTGGGGTCCTGCACCATCTGTATAAAGACAAATCTTTTAATTTAACTCATGATGATTTAATTCAATGACATTACTACGTCTCAATTTAAAAAAGACTCTATTAAGGAAAAAAAATAAAAAAATCATGATTATTTGGCTCATTTGACCATTTCAAACTCTTACTATCTTAACTTTATCTATCTAACCATCCATCCAAGTAACTAGCTGCTCAGAGTTGTAGTACATGTAATTTTTTCGATGTTTTAGATTACTGCATTTTTCGTAACTGACTAGAGTAATAACTGAAATCCTCCTGGAGACTGGACTCACATTGAGGCACACTGTGTCCAGGTACATCTCTGTGAATTTGATGTCTTTGTAGTTTTCTGCCACTTCACGACACTTCCTGAGAAACAGACCGTCCGACATTCGCCTAAACACAAAAGAGAAAACAATGTAAGAAATAAATCATAATTATTTAATTAAATGGTAAACTGTCACTTTTATATAGAGCTTTTCTACTTTCAAGGCACTCACAGCACTTTACATCCACTCACAAATTCACATGCACACTTTCATACACCAGTGTACACACACACAAACACACACACACACGTGGGTTTAGTGCAGGGTGGGCAAACTACGGCCCAGGGACCATATGTGGCCCTTTAATCTTTTTAATCCGGCCCAGCAAACTTGAATAAAAGTAATAATAATTTTCAGTGTTTTAAAAGTCATTTGTATAAATAGTAAATACCGTGAGACTTGAAAGACAGATATTTAGTTGTAATGCTTGTAATGATTTTCAATTATGGTATATTTCAATAACATGGGATAAGTTTTCTAGCCTGATTCATCAGCCGGTGTCACTTCGTTTCACTTCACAGAAACCATCTGACCTCGCAGTGTTATAATTTGTTCGTTTGATGGTAGGCGGGTACTTTTTTCATTTAACCAGTCGCTGCCATTTGGTCGTCATGTATGTAATGCGTCGCTAACGGGGCTAACTGGTATATTAAGCTTTTCCCAAATCCCGTAGGAAGAAGGACAATAACATCTTTCCCCTTGATAAAATTCACCAAACATTCTCCTTATTCCGGCTTTAAATCCTCGATCTTGGGAATCATTGACAACACAAAATGTATGGTTCTTCGCTGATTGGCTGGTGCCTGAACTTGCACTTCCGGGGTTCTTGCAAACCGTCTAGTGTATTCTGATTCCTGACCTAGTCGCTGGAGAGAAATGAAATTGAGCGGAGACATTAGGTGGCGCCAGCCTGGCTACTCCTGGTCCAGCCCTTCCATCAAATTTTAGAACCCTTTGGGGCCCAAGAGTCAAAAAGTTTGCCCACCCCTGGTTTAGTGTCTTGCACAAAGACAGTATTCATCTGTAGGAACTAGAATCGCACCGCCAACCTGTGGGTCTGAGGATCTGACCGTTCCACCAAAGATGTTTATATGTCAAGTCTAAGTTAAGAGCAGGATTCAGACCACCAACCTGACAGAGCAATGGGTTTAAAAATGTATTTAATAATGGACTTGACTGGCCCATGTCTGTTTATTCTGTTTGGTTTTAAGACAAAGTAGGGGACTGCTCCATCAGTGTGGACTCACATGATGTTGGCTTTGTGCACGGCGGTGACGCTGGTTCTTTGGTTGTTTCTGGCGTATTCGAAGGCGTACTCTGCGATGCGCCGACTCGCCTCCTCTGTGATCAGTTTGATGCTCTGAACCACACCGTCGACAATCTGAAAATAACAACAAGGAGGGTTCAAACAGAATTCAAAGCAAGATGTTTATTTTTAATTCAAGAATATTTGTGTTGATGCACGTCACTCTGTAAAACTGGATTCCAATAAGGTATAACTTTTTAGTGCATTCGTTATCGGCCTTAAATCTTTAGCACAGGCCAATGTTTTGTTTTGGCCGACCTGCTGCCTAAAGAGTACACACAAAGCTTTATTTTACCACTTTTTTCTTACATAATTTCAGAAAAATAATCAAAATTGCCCTGATTTCTCTGGATTCAAAATGCTACCAATATCAGAGGCAAAGCAAGGCAAGTTTATTTGTATAGCACAATTCGTACACTAAGTAATTCAAAGTGCTTTACAGAATAAGAAATACATTAAAATCATAATAAAAACAAATCAAAACATAAATAATCATGAAGATTAAAATTAAAAAAGAGAGACATAATAATATCAGACATGAAAAAACCCACATCAGTCAATCTCTAATTTCAATAGTAATAGTAAGTTTAGTAATAGTAGTAATTTTCAGTAGTCTATAATCGTGTCTGTCATTACAGCACACCCTGCTCTACAGTTAAACCTGTTTGTTTATAATAACACTGGTGTTCAGACTCACAATGTGCTCGATGCCGCTGTACTCTCCCTCCGTGTTTTCTCTGATGGTGACCAGGTTCACGTCGGTGTACGGAGTCTTGTACCCCTCGATGGACAGACACGGGCGCACGTTCGCATAAAGGTCGAAGGTCTTTCTCAGCAGCAGGTTCATGGAGGGGTGTCCCGCCGCGATCGGGGTCTTCAGGGGTCCTAAAGAGAAATTTAAGTTTAAAAAAAAAGGTGCTGTAACTGATTTTGATAGCTTAAAAGGTGCAATGTGTAGCTTTTCTTGTGGAGGGTCCGTCAGATACTTTTCTCCATGGAGTTGCTATTGTTTAGTCTAAAATGTTTCACAATATGGCATTAAAACTTTCCATCTTCAAGGAGCCCCAACCAGACCAAGTTACAGGTCAGATCTCTGGAGAAACATCCCCACTCACAGTCAGAATGCCTGTTTTTCTAGGTATTTTTGAACTCTACAACCACCAGTAGTTGAATAAATGTAAGGTAGGGCTGTTTAATATCATACTGTGGAACATTCCAAGCAGATTAATGACGTATCCATGGAAACAAGTAGGCGACGGACCCCCAACCATAAACTTTTAGTGCACCTTTGAACATTTCTGCAGTGGTCCAAAGTTATTCCTCACTTACTTTATGCTTTCCTAGAGTCTTAATTATTCACCGCAACATGTTTATAAACCAGAGTGGAGCCTTGACAATAACACTAACAGCAACTAGCATGCTAAGACACACTTCCTGATTATTGGACAATAAAGAGTAATTACAATTAGATGTACCATAGACAGCACGTGGTGGACAATTTTCTTTACCTCAAGAGCTGCTTATAAAATATATCTACACTGGGGAAAGAAAGTTTTTGCAAAATACAAAAACAAATTCAGGAAGAGGAGCTTTAAGTTTTAATCTTGTGGTGATCAGCTACAGTTAAACCAATCAGGATTAAGGTATTGAAAGATTTAATCGATAATAATAACAAAAAAAAAAAATTTAAATAATAATTTAAAAAATTATCAATAATATTTTAATGCTACAATGATGTACACAACACCATGTCTTCAGCACAAAACTCAACATGAGGTCTCAGAATTTATTTTTAATCAAGCCTACTGGCCCTGTAGATTAGACCCAGTCAAACAAACAAACAAACAAATGTTGTGAAATTAATGTAATTATTCTATAGTTTAAACACATCTAATCTAGAAAATACCTTTGAGACCCATTTTATTCTTGTCCATGGACTCTTTAGCATCAGGGGGAATCATCCACTTTCCTCCAGGTCCTTTTATGGCTGTGACGTTCCTCTCCTCCCATTTGATCGGAGCCTGTTTTAACAGACAGAAGCAATTACAGACGTTTTAAATCTGAATTATTTTTTTTAAATAATACGTAATCAAATATGGTAAATGGTCACATTTTTCTATAGCGCTTTTCCACCTTCAAGGCACTCAAAGCGCTTTACAACAAGGAACCACTCACCCATCCACACACACATTCATACACCAGTGTACGCAGACACTGTGGGCAAGGTGGGTTAAGTGTCTTGCCCAAGGACACAACAACAGCATTCATCTGTGGGAGCTTCACACCAGTCAACCTGATGCCCAGAAGATCATCCAACCCTAAAATAACAGTATAATTTCCTAGTACATTGCAGTTTAGCCTGAAATAAACCACCATCATATCGTCTTGGCACTTTTTTTCCGGAACACCTCCTGTATATAACTGTGATATACTGTATTTATATTACTATATTTCTGTTTTTTGTACTGAACTTAAACACATACATTTATATAATTATTCCTTATTTGACACGTGTCTCTTGCCATTTTTACTGCAATTTATTTGGAATTTATTATTACCATTTTTATATTTTTTACTCTTTGTTATTATAATGTGAAGTGTCTAAGTCTAAGATATCCCTATACAACAAATTCTTTTTCATATCATAATTTTAAGCCATATCACTCTACCTTGTCTCAGCTATGAAGTCAATAGATAAAATAAATTAAAATAGAAAATGTATACCATATACATTTCCATGTTTTGGAGTATGAAACAAAGCAATAGATTTGAAAAATCAAACTCACGTGTATCTATCTGTTTTTCATTGTTTGTAGTAGATCAATAACAACATTATAATGCTAAAATTTAAAGGTGCATTGTGTAAATTTTCTGGTGGAGGGTCCGTCAAATGCTCTTCCTCGCTCACAGTCAGAATGCCTGTTTTTCTAGGTATTTCTACAGGGTATCCCCAGGTTTGACTACGCCAAATTTAAGACTTTTTAAAGACCTTTTTAAGACCACTTAAATGAAAATTAAGACCAAAATCGCACCCATTATGCGGGCGAAAAACACCAGATGCAATTCTAAAAATGAACGTTACTCACTGCTTTAAATAACAAAAAATACTTTCATTATAAAATCTCATTCAGAACTAATTTATAGTAGTATGCATTGCTTGTACCAAAAATAATTTATAACATTCTAACAAGACAAACTAACCCTTCACCTTTCATCCTCTTCTTGTCTCACATTGTTTTTCAAAGTGCTTCAACCATTTAACATTTTCAACAACAACAACAGACAAACCAGAGTATTATTTGCTCATACATTCATTCACATTGTTTTTTTTTTCCCCTCCCTCCGTTTAACATCGCATTAAATTTAAGACCTTTGTGAAAAAAATAAGACTTGGACAACATAATTGAAGACTTTTTAAGGCCTTAATTTAGGAACATGAAATTTAAGACCTTTTTTAAGACTTTTCAGACCCCGCGGCTACCCTGTTCTAAGCTATAAAACCAAATCGTTTAATGTCACACTGTGGAATATTCAAGGCAGAACAATGACATATCCATAGAAACAAGCAGGTGACGGTCCCTCCACTACAAAGGCTGCACAGTGAACCTTTAAAAATAACATTATCAGTAGTGTTTTATTTTGTTTTGTTTTGTTTTGTTTTTTACCTTCGCAGCCTCAAAGATCTGCATGACAGCAGAGGAGATCTCAGGTCCGATCCCGTCTCCTGGGATCAGAGTGACCGTTTGTATCTGAGGAGGTTAAACACAGGATTAGACCTTCTCACACCATCAGGATTATGTGGACTTTCAAACCTAAATCCACACACAACTCTGTCCAAGTCGCATCAACTGTAACTTCTGTATCCTCCCAAGCTTCAAATGGCATCACTATAAATATGCATGTCTAATAATAAAAACTGGAATTCCAATCACAATGGCATTACTCACAAAAGATTCCAATTAGGAGTGTGCAGAAATTAAGAAATATTGATAAATACGGTATAGTTGAATTTGATGATTATTGATATCGTGGGCTGCTGTATCCATTTGACACTTCATTCATTGTTCTAAAATGAAAATGGTTGAAGTTTTTCTTGTAAGTATGTGTGTTGGAATCAGCAAGCTTTTATTTATGTAGTAATGTACTCAGGTAATTAAACAATGCCTTTATCAGAGTCCCTATCAGTAAGCAAACACTACAGATACAAGACTACTGTATTAAACTAGATGAGACTCTTTTGTTCCTTGTCAGTGGTTATTTAAGTTCAGGTACATTTTTCAGAGAGGTCCTGGTCCATTGTTGGTGTCAGGTTGAGGTCAGGTGGGACTCACCCCTCTGGAGAAGGACGACAGAGCCGGTTTCCTGACGGCCCCCACGGCCTGGGACAGCTGCAGGGCACAGCACAAGGTCAACACCCATTACACAAATAATTCAAGCTTTGTACTGAGATTGTTACTAAACTCACTTAAGAAATATTCTATTATTATGACTATTGCTTATTAACATTACAAAGAATTACAGTAAATAGTTAAATTAATGTTCTCTGGCTTTTATAAATTAAAGATAGTTCAATACAGGTAAAATATTGGCTATGTAAACTTGAGCAATCAGGATTATTGGTTTTCGTACGTGTTTGTAAATGCAATTCTCTATGAACAGATTAAATGTTACAAATATACACACCTTGTTCCCAATTAGAAATATAGAAAGAGGAAAATCAAAGACACTGTCACACATTTAACATTTATTACAATAATTAACCTAAAAATACACAGCTGGTTCCTTATCATTTAAAATATTTAATATAAAACCAATAAGGTGGAATTAAAATATGTGTTTAGGATTGTAAACTGCAAAGAATGGACATGACAATAAGGCATTTCTGTGATAACTTAGGTAATTTACAGTAATAAATCAGCTAACCAACACAATTTATTAACTGATATAAAACTATGGCTTATTGCTATATGTGAAGAACTGCTGTATATTTCACTCTAATAAATACACGAGTATATGTGCAGTCATTTTATATTTATTTGTTAAAGTTAAGTTTGATGAAAGGAGCAGAGCTGTCATCCCACTGAAGGACACAGGTAAAAGCTAACAGGAGCTAACTGCTAATAGCCGCGTTCAGCAGAGAAATAAGGAGGAAAATCTTACGTAAAACCGCAGCATCTCCTTCTAAAACAAGCCCCAAGATGAATTAAGATAAGTTAAATCATCACACGGACTTTTAATAGGTTAGTGAATCTAATTTACTCACCATTGACCTCCACGCGTTGCCTGCCATGCTACTGAAGAGAAGATGTGCGGGACAGAGAGCGTGTGCGCAACAATACGTTTACTCTGCAGAGGCGTGTCAATGTACGAAAATAGATTTAAACTCCTCAAAACGTCATTTAAGATACAGCTGATGTTCAATTATGACAGCTTTTAAACGTAAATGTGTAGAGTATACTAAAGTTTGCGGCTAAGTTGTAAATTATAACCTTGTAGAACAATGCTCAAAGTTTGAAGAGTGGTTATATTTAAGAGACGATCTTCGATAGAGGAGAGCGGTCAATGCGGAAATACAGGAGTTTATTTTATTTTTTATTTTTTAATTTATTTTTGTTTTCTTTTTTTTTTCAATATTATTTAATTTCCCATAAATTTTTTTCTTTTCTATTTTTCTTTTATTTTTTTCTTTCTTTCTTTTATTTATTTATTTTTTTTATCAGTTCCAACGTAATCAGTGACGCTGCTCGGTTGCCAGATTTGTTTTTATGAATTATTTTTATTTATTTCTTGTTTGATTTAAACCTCGAAGATAAATATATTTGAGGGGCTAATATTGCAAATTATGACAGTAAAAAATTGTCTCGTTTCATGATGAAAACGAATATTATCTGTACATCCTCGTGAAATATTATAAATAGAACATTATTGGTGCCCTTTTTAGGTTTAATGTATAATTAGAATGCTAGAAAACGTACTATGAATGAATAAGATAGAAAGACGATTAGTTAATTGGCTTAATTGCTTTCGTTTTATTATTGCTTGTAAAGTAGTTGTAAAAAAAACATGAGATTTGTCGTCCTCTTGTGGCTGAATTTGGAATTGCACGAGCAGCACCGCAGCATCACTCACCTTTAGGAAACGTTCACGATCATCTGAAAAACTTAAATGATAATCAGCTTTTTTATTGACTTAATTTAATGATAACCATAATAAGGCAAGTTTAATTATGTTGAATGTTGGTGTTGCAAAATAAGGTTATTGTCTTTCTATATTTATATTTATATTCTGTATGCTAGAAATAGTTTGGAAATATTTATTCTTAAAGGTGCAATATAAAACTTTTCTGGAGGAGGATCTGCCTACATTTTTGTCTCCATGACGATGTAATTGCTTTGCTTGGAATGTGTCACAGTACGAGATAACTAAAACTTAACTATCTCCATGAAAACAAGCAGGAGACGCCACCAAACCAAGATACAGGTCAGATCTGTGCAAAGGACGCCCCGCTGACTGAAGCTGTGTGTGTTCTTTGAGCAATAAAAGAAAACACCCATGACTGAATGAATGGTGGATAAGTTTAATGCAACATTTTGGACAAAGTAATACTATCTCCATGGAGACATCAGGTGGCGATTCCCCTATCTGAAAAGTTACACAATACACCTTAAACTAGGGGTCTCCAAGGGATTTATTTATTTATTTATTTATTTTTTTTGGTGCACATAAAGCAGATGTCACAAAGAAAAACAATTAGTAGTAATATAATGATCATTGTTTAATCCCCAAACCCCCTTCCCATTACAATCCCCCATTGTCTCCAAAGAGAAAAAATAGTAAATAAATAAATACATAATAATAATAATAATAATAATAATAATAATAATAATAATAATAATAATAATAATAATAATAATAATAATGATGATAAATAATAATGATAATAATAATAATAATATTTTTTTTGCTCAGAATAAAATTTAAAATTAAAATTTGGTTGATTACATGCCTATTACTATTACAAATGTACAATTTTGAAGCAGAACATTGTGCACTAATAAATGGACAATGGTTTATGTTTTATAGGCATTGTACCCACAGGCTTTTCCTCTTTCTTATAATCGTCCCATTTTTTTGCGGCCACTAAAATTAGTAGACTCTCTTTATGTATATTTCATTTTGTTTTGTTTTCTTGTTTTGTATTGTATTGTATTGTATTGTATTGTATTGTATTTCATTGTATTTTAATTTATTTTATTTTATACAGCGCAATATCCTCCATTCCCCACACCTTCTGTCTGTAAAACTTTGACACGCCTCACTTTTCCCACTTTCCATCGTGCCCGTGAACGCCCCTCGTTGCCGTCTTCACCTCCTCCGCATCTGCGCGAAATCCCACCTTTTCCCTGCGCTGCTTTGCTCTAAAATCAAACACGATGCAAATATGAGGGTGGATCTTGCCTCTCTGGACGCTGTTTACTCGGATTAAAGCGGATATTTCTCGTTGCTTTTGATGGTTTTTGCGGAACTTCCAGTGTGATGCATCTGCCTGGAGCCGGGGCCAATCGACGAGGATGGGCAACAAGCAGACAACCTTCACCGATGAGCAACTGGAGGCGTTCCAGGTACTGCCACCCCACAATCATCTTCAAATATAATGTTTAGATATTTTAACTTATTTTGGCATAGATCTTCTCATAATCCAATATTTTACATTTTGGAGTAGCTCTTTTTTGGCATCCATTGGGTCCAGGATTTGTGAATGGAAGTGTCATCACATTTTAAGTTACATAATCACAATTAATAAGGATGGGGTCTACAGTATTTTGCAGAATAATGCCAAATATTAAAAAAAGATTTGCACAATAAACTAGATTATTTTTAACAGCTACCTTTTAATGGTTCACTTTTGGGTGGGGGTGGGATTAAATAAGTTTTCTTCTTCCTATTCCTATTGGGCAAATTATTTTTTTTAATCGTGGTTATTTTCATTTCTGTTATAATTTCACTTATGTTGTATGTCCTATTGTATAAGAATGTAAATCTTTACTTGCCCAAAATAAATACATTAAAACAAAAATAATAATACTTTTAATAATTAGATTTTACAAATACATCTTACAAAATGAGGCTTTGTGATGAAATTTGTTGAAAAAGACAATAATAAAATAAAATAAAACATTCTGAATAACTATCTTATCCCATAATAATCGATATTTTGTTGTGCGTTTATGAAAAGTTGTCAAAACAATAGACCTGTAGACATTTTAAAAGTGTGAATTATTGCAAATACGTGATCATTTGAGATCATGATCATTGAAACTACTGTATCTTAAAGGTGCACTGTGTAACTTTTTGGTTAGAGGTCTGTCATCTGCTTGTTCCATTCAAAAACACTAAGAAAAACAGGCATTCTGACTGTGAGCGGGGTTGCCTCTCCACAGATCTGACCTGTAACTTGGTCTGGTTTGGTCTCCATGACGATAGAAAGGTTTAATAACAAGACAGACAAAGCAATAACATGTCCATGAAAAAAAGGAGTTTGATGGGCAAAGGTGGGACCAGGTCGTTGTTTTGCAAGTCTCAAGTCTTTGACCTCAAGTCCAAGTCAAGTCCAAAATCAAATACAAGCAAGTCCAAGTCGAGTCTTGAGTCACCGGCCCATAAGTCCAAGTCAAGTCCAAGTCGTCTGCTTTGAGCTTCAAGTCATTTCAAGTCTTTAAACCAAACTACCAAATATAGCTTAGATTTTTGCAGTTTATATGAATTTTAAGATAATTTGTACTTAAAAAACAGAATATTTACAGTATATATGAGTATTTATAGAGTATATAATTTGTAGAGTTGTAGAAATTAATTTAGTTATTTTTTCCTTTTTAAATGTCTTGACAAGATCTTAGTGTGAATCATTACAGTCAGAACAGAAAGAATTCAGATTTAAAAGTGCTTCCCAAGTCACAAGCCTCAAGTCCGAGTCAAGTCCCAAGTCTTAGTCCATTTTATCAAATCAAGTCTCAAGTCCGAAAAATAAGTCACGACTTGCAAGTCCCCACCTCTGTTGATGCACCCTCCACCCGAAAAGTTACACAATGCATCTTTAAATTAACATAAGCTGCAATAAATAAACTGTAAAATAAAAATCTAATGTGGTTAATTTGTGTTTTAATGAGTTTTAAATGGTAATTTTTAGACTCTGTGCAGCTCAATAGTTACAAAATTATAATAATATAAAAAGTTTCTCACTATACAGAAAAGAAAATGCGCTCATGAACTAAAAATAATGCTTCCGTCTTTCAATTATAGAACAATAAACTGGTATAGTAATAATCGTGACAGTACAACGTAATGTGTAAACTAAAACAGATATTTTATTTTATCCTAATTTGTAACACGTAATAGAGACTTAACAGACAATACAGTAAAACAGTATAAACAGACCTTTAAAAATTTAACTCTTCTTTTGTTTTATTTTTTCAGGACTGCACTTTTTTCACCCGGAAAGAAATTTTACGGTGAGTTTTTTCTCTCTTGTTTCAAAAGTGTCCTTCTTGATGCACAAATCCTTGTTTGCTTTGGTTCAGTTGCAGGATGTTGGTTCTGTAAATGTAAACATGAACTTTTACAGACCTGCTTATTAACTATAACTTACCTACTGCACTCATACTTTTTAGCCCACGATAGTCAAATTTCAAACTCGATTTAAGCTCTAAGGAATAGACTCGGTACTCAATATTGATTCTGATACAACAATCATTAAATGCAATATAATAACAAAGAGAAAAATATAAATGGCAATATTAAATTCAAAAAAAGAGCAAGAGTCAGGTGTCAAATAAGACATAATTATGTAAATGTAAATGTATGTGTGTAAAGTCAAAATAAAATAGAAAAATAAGTAATAAAATATAAAATCACAGCTTTATAAGACATAGGTTTATCTGTTACATAAGTGTGAGTTGTTGTACAGTTGTAGGGAGTATTATCTGTTACATAGGGGTGAGTTTCTGTACAGTTGTAGGGAGTATTATCTGTCACATAAGGGTGAGTTGTTGTACAGTTGTAGGGAGTATTATCTGTTACATAAGTGTGAGTTGTTGTACAGTTGTAGGGAGTATTATGTGTTACCTAAGGGCGAGTTGTTGTATAGTTGTAGGGAGTATTATCTGTTACATAAGTGTGAGTTGTTGTACAGTTGTAGGGAGTATTATGTGTTACCTAAGGGCGAGTTGTTGTACAGTTGTAGGGAGTATTATCTGTTACATAAGGGTGAGTTGTTGTACAGTTGTAGGGAGTATTATCTGTCACATAAGGGTGAGTTGTTGTACAGTTGTAGGGAGTATTATCTGTCACATAAGGGTGAGTTGTACAGTTGTAGGGAGTATTATCTGTCACGTAAGGGTGAGTTGTTGTATAGTTGTAGGGAGTATTATCTGTTACATAAGGGTGAGTTGCTGTACAGTTGTAGGGAGTATTATCTGTCACGTAAGGGTGAGTTGTTGTACAGTTGTAGGGAGTATTATCTGTTACGTAAGGGTGAGTTGTTGTACAGTTGTAGGGAGTATTATCTGTTACGTAAGGGTGAGTTGTTGTACAGTTGTAGGGAGTATTATCTGTTACATAAGTGTGAGTTGTTGTACAGTTGTAGGGAGTATTATGTGTTACCTAAGGGCGAGTTGTTGTACAGTTGTAGGGAGTATTATCTGTTACATAAGTGTGAGTTGTTGTACAGTTGTAGGGAGTATTATCTGTCACATAAGGGTGAGTTGTTGTACAGTTGTAGGGAGTATTATCTGTTACATAAGTGTGAGTTGTTGTACAGTTGTAGGGAGTATTATCTGTCACATAAGGGTGAGTTGTACAGTTGTAGGGAGTATTATCTGTCACGTAAGGGTGAGTTGTTGTATAGTTGTAGGGAGTATTATCTGTTACATAAGGGTGAGTTGCTGTACAGTTGTAGGGAGTATTATCTGTCACGTAAGGGTGAGTTGTTGTACAGTTGTAGGGAGTATTATCTGTTACGTAAGGGTGAGTTGTTGTACAGTTGTAGGGAGTATTATCTGTTACATAAGTGTGAGTTGTTGTACAGTTGTAGGGAGTATTATCTGTTACATAAGGGTGAGTTGTTGTACAGCTGTAGGGAGTATTATAGTATGAATGTAGGCCTGTATCTCTCACTGTTTGAGTGGAGCTGTCGGAGCCTGTTGGAGAATGAGCTCCTCTGTTTTTCTATAGTCTGGTGCAGTGGGTCAGAGTCCTGCATTTGGGTAGGGTACCCGGAAAAATAGTTGCTGAAATGGGCGGGTTTTAACGTTCTGGAATTTTACATGTCCAGGACTAAACCAGAACTATACCAGGATTACTCCAGGACTAAAAGAAGACTAAACCAGGTCTAAACCAGAACTAATGTTGAACTTAAGAGAGAAAGAGAACCCAGAGCCCGAGGAGCAGGGTGTCCGCAAAGCATGATCGGGCGATGGTTGCTCTGACCTCCGTGGGGCGCGGAGCTCAGCACCGGTCCTTCCTCCTGTGGTCACCTGACGGTCTACACGGGCGCACCTCCAAGCCTATCCAGACAGTGAGTCCTGGTTCAGTTCTGGTTTAGTCCTGGTTTAGTTGTGGTTTAGTCCTGGTGTAGTCCTGGTTTAGTCCTCCTGGTTCAGTCCTGGGCTAGTACTGCGTTAGTCCTGGTTCATTTCTTCTGCTCACACAATAAAGCCTGTGAAGTGATGACAGTCGAGTCACGTCTGTGAATTTGTGTCCATACTGAAGAAAGTGTAACTGTTTCATTTCATTTCGTGATTGTAATTCTTGAAGTCGTAACTTTTCAGTTTATATTCTGATGGACGCTTCAGTTAGAATGTTTTTAACGGGTGGATTGTTAACGGGTGCAGGTTTAACTTTGATATTATCACGGGTCTCCAAAAATGAACCCGTGCAGGACTCTGCGGTGGTTGAGTTGGTGTACAGTTGTAGGGAGTATTATCTGTCCCTCTATAGTCTAGTGCAGTGGGTGAGCAGGAGTGTCCATGATGAAGAGCAGTTTGTCCAGTGTCCTCCTGTCCCTCACTATGACAGCAGACCACAGTAAAGTACAGTACATTTTTTCTTTTTTTTTCTTTTTTGGTTTGTGTTTAAATGAATAATGGAAAAAAAGGATAACATTTCCCATTTCTGTGACTTAAACTGCGATGCAAGACTGAACCAGGAATGAACCAGGACTAAACCAGGACTGAACTGGTCTGGTCCCGGTCTCAGTCCTGCTCTCAATCCCAGTCTGGTCCCAGTTTCAGTCCTGGTCTGGTGCTGTTCTCAGTCCCAATCTGTTCCTGGTCTCAATCCTGGTCTCAGTCCTGGTCCTGTTCTCAGTCTCAGTCCTGGTCTCAGTCCCAGTCTCAGTCCCGGTCTCAGTCCTCATCTCAGTCCCAGTCTGGTCCCGATTTAAGTCCTGGTATGATCCCGGTCTCGGTCCCGGTCTCTCTCACAGTCTGGTCCTGGTTTCAGTCCTGGTCTCGGTCCCGGTCTGGCCCCAGTCTCAGTCCTGGTCTGGTCCTGTTCTCAGTCCCGATCTGGTCCCGGTCTCAGCCCTTGTCTCAGTTTCAGTTCCGGTCTCAGTAACAGTCTCAGTCCCAGTCTGGTTCCGATTTCAGTCCTGGTCTGAGCACGGTCTCAGTCCCGGTCTCTCTCACAGTCTGGTCCTGGCTTCAGTCCTGGACTCGGTCCCGATCTGGTCCCAATCTCAGCCCTAGTCTGGTCCTGTTCTCAGTCCCGATCTGGTCCCAGTCTCAGTCCTTGTCTCAGTCCTGGTCCTGTTCTCGGTCTCAATCTCGGTCTCACTCCCGGTCTCTCTCACAGTCTGGTCCTGGTTTCATTCCTGTTCTCAGTCCCAATCTGGTCCTGGTCTCAGTCCCACTCTCAGTCCTGGTCTGGTCCTGTTCTCAGTCCCAATCTTGTCCTGGTCTCAGTCCGGGTCTCAGTCCTGGTCTGGTCCTGGTCTCAGTCTTGGTCTCCTGGTTTAGACCTGGTTCAGTCCTGGTTCAGTCACAGAAATGGGAAATGTTCGTTATCCGTTTTTTCCATTACTCATTTAAACAAAAAATCGAAAACTGAAAAAATGAATCATTATCTGTTTTTTCATTTTGATTTTGGAGACAAATAATGCAGAAGATAGTTGTTTTTTTGTTTTCTTATTTTTGGTTTTATCTTGAAAAACGAATAAACAAATGATACACAGATTAGAAAGGTTTAACTCCATTCTGTGAAACCTTCCAGACAAAGCGATGCGCTCCTTTAAAATACAGTTTAAATACTGTTATAAACGCACTGTATTGCTAAACAAAATCTATCTTTTCATTTCAGTCAGTCTTGCCCGCCCCTGCTCTCATTCTTCCCTCACTGTTCCTCCTGTTCCTCCTGATATACGACTCAAAATGGCTCCAGGTCCAATTAAAGGCCTGTAAACTCCCCCTCTGCCGGCTCCATTAGCTCAGCTGCAGACTACAGTAGGTCACGGCTCCTCTATGAAAACTACAGATTTATGCCCATTATTTACGCTTATGGTTTGATAATGAGCATTAGCTGTTGCAGTGTTGCTGGTTCAGGTTATTCCTACATTTCCCTGTGTAAATCAGCCCGTGTTTTTTCCACTCTTTTGGCCAGCGTTTGTTCAAGTCGATTAGTGAATGCTTCCGGCCCGCTGCACGCCGCCCTACAGTCAGTCTAATCCACTCCGCTGCACACCGCCCTACACTGATTCTAACGGACGATTTGAGCTTGTAGCGCTTGTTTCATGTAGAAGAGGTCAACAGTTACCTGGTTCACGTCAGATTAATGTGTGTCGCTCTGAGTTGAGTTCTGCACATTCTCAATCTGGAACGGTTCTCGCTGAAAGTGTTTAGAAAAAGGATTTACTTGCAACAGAATACCTCGAGCTAATAGGCCTTTTTTTTTTCAAAACGGCCTGGAAGTGCAGCTCTGTAGGTTTGCAGAACTTCCAGTTAATGGTTTTATCTGGTAAAATGTCTATGGAAATATCTCACTTGGCTAAAAAGAAACAGGTGTGCGGGCGCTTCAGGGCAGTTTGCTCAATAGACCTTTTTCAAAAACAGCTGGAAGTGCTGCGCTGTAGGTTTAGCTGAACTTCTGGTTAATGGTTTTTCTATGGCAAAATGTTTGTGGAAATGTCTTGCCTACTCTCCACCAGCTTCATAAATCTGCCCCATCACTAAATGTTCAACCAACAAGATCTACAAAAGATAAATATTCTAACGTGGAGAATTTATCTACAACTATCAAGGTGAGAAAGACACAAACATAAAGGCGAACAATGACGACGCATTAGTGAACTACTTCTGTGCAAAACTAGTGTTAGTAATGAATGAGACATAAGTAATTTGTTAACTCAGACTGATTCTACAATTAAAATTACTGTATTTTCCACACTATAGGGTGCACTTTAATTTAATCAAAGAACGACTGTATGCCTTATAATCCAGAGCGCCTTATATATGAATTTATTGGGGTGTCTTAGTACGACTTTAGTAAATTACAAAGCCGCACCACTTGCAGCATTACATCTCCTGTAGTCAGGAGCATCGCGGAGTAATACATATTGTGATTCCTTTTAATATCAAAATGCACCTGTCAAGAGACATGCTTACAATTTCGACTTTAACCTCAAGGCTATTATAAAGTTAAAGTGCGAGCTGCATGGGAGACAGGGAAACAGCGCTGAGCGACTTACGCCATGATCTGCCAAAGGCTCGTGGACGCCTGGGCTAAGGATCAGTATCAACTGTGGTCAAAGCTTTCACCAAGATCGGAATCATCACAGAACTTCCAGTTAATGGTTTTATCTGGCAAATGTCTATGGAAATGTCTCACTTGGCTAAAAAAAACAGGTGGGTGGGTACTTCAAAGCGGTTTGCTCAATAGACCTTTTTCAAAAACAGCTAGAAGTGCCCCACTGTAGGTTTGTGGAACTTCTGGTTAATGGTTTTCAATGGCAAAATGTTTGTGGAAATGTCTCACTCTCCACCAGCTTCATAAATCGAAGAATTTATCCACAGCTATCAAGGTAAGAAAGATGAAAACTTAAAGGCGAACAATGACGACGCATTAGTGAACTACTTCTGCGCAAAACTAGTGTTAGTAATGAATGAAACATAAGTAACATGTTAACTCAGACTGATTCTACAGTTAAAATTACTGTATTTTCCACACTATAGGGTGCACTTCAATTTCATCAAAAAACAACTGTGCGCCTTATAATCCAGAGTGCCCTTATATATGAGTTTATTTGGGTGTCTTAGTACAACTTTAGTAAACTACAAAGCCATACCACTTGCAGCATTACGGCTCCCGTAGTCAGGAGCATCGCAGAATAATACATACTGTGATTCCTTTTAATATCAAAATGCACCTGTCAAGAGACTCGCTTACAACACCGACTTTAAACTCAAGGCTATTATAAAGTTAAACTGCGAGCTGCGTGGGAGACAGGGAGACAGCGCCGAGGGACTTACGCCACGATCTGCCAACGACTCGTGGATGCCTGGGCTAAGGATCAGTATCAACTGTGGTCTGAGCTTTCACCAAGACCGGAATCATCACTAAATAATCATCACATAAACTGTTCAATGGGAGCACCTCAAGAGTTTATGAACTCAGAAATATCGTGAGAATCCCTCTTGCTGCGTTAGTTTAGATCAATAGTGCAGTTATTGATAAATGTCATTGTCAAAACAAAAACAATTATTATTAAATATAACTTTCCACGTTGTGTATCTCCTTGGAGATGTTTTAGCTTTACCTTGAATGTTCCACAGTATAACATTATCACAACTTATCTACATTGCATTTACTCAATACCAAAGTTTATGTTGCTCAAAAACATCTTAAAAAACGTGCATTATTACAGTGAGCAGGGTCACTTCTCCACAAACTTGACCTGTAACTTGGCCTGACAGCATCATCCGCTCATCTAACTGTGATTAGACTGATTTATCTTTATATATTTTACTGCATATTTGTATTTTTCTGTTCTTGTACTATGCTTTGCAAGACAGAAATTTCCCGACTGTGATACAAATAAATAAATAAATAAAGGTTTTCTAATCTTTAGATACTCTCTAGCTGTGAGCAGTGCAGTTTTTTGTGAATATCATATGCTTTTTCAGACCTACTACATAAGTACTTGGACTAAAAGTAAAACCAAACCATATAGAATGATTTGTAAATGACATTTGATTTCTTCAGACACTCAACTTTTCCATTGATATTGTATTTCTTGTGTTTATGCTGCAGGTTACATGGCAGATACAGAGAGCTGGCTCCACACTTAGTCCCTCTGGATTACACCAACAACCCCGACATCAGAGTGCCGCTGGCTCTGATCGTCACTATGCCTGAGCTCAAGGTAATACTAAAAACACTAAATAACACTACAGCTGCTCTGGTACTGTACTGGGTCCGGTCAAGCAGTAACGGAGAGAAACGGGCAGATTTTTTACATTCAAATAGCTTTTATTCAGAAACTAGAGGGACTATTGAAATAAGTAAGGTATCAGAATGTAGGAAAGAGTTAACACTCCAACAGGGTAAAGTTAAATCTGTGATATTCTTTCAAGTTGCTGACAAAAAATTTTAAAACTCATGTCAGTAACGGAGGGCAATAAATACAAACAGTGATAACTAGTGGTTCTCACTTACATATCCTTAACAAACTGGTTTGAATATTTGCTTCATATAGTTTTCTACCATATGGTACAAGATTAGGTTAAAAAACCTCTTACTTTTTGAGTAATGAGATTTTTTATTAAGAAAGGTCATGGTAACGAAGGGAAAAGTAACGGAAGGAAAATTGTTCAAGCAAGTAGAAGGTGCATGATTTTGCATAATTTGTCAGCTTTTTTCTTCTGAAAACTTTAATATTACTTCAAAATGAAAGGAAACTATTTCTATAAAATATGTCAGTCCTTCCAAGCAAATTTTTATCATTTTAAATATTTTTTTTTAAAAATCATGTACTTTCATCAACAGTTCAAAGATCAAAAAACACAAGATATGATGAAATACATCCATTTATTTACATGATTTGCAGGTCTTTGAAATTTGGGAAATAATTTTTGTTACATGGTCTGTTTAAAACATATGTAACTTTAGAACCAAAAATGGTACAGAAAAAAGGTAAACAGTTTCATAAACTAGAGTACATATGCTATCTGTTCAATACATTTTTATATCAGATGCATTAACTTGAATTTTTGGCCTTGCTTTTTACTTCTGCTTGACCGGGCCCTACTGCCCCTCCTCTGCATGGAGATTTCATTGTACTGATACTTTACAGCTGCTCTGCTCTGTCTGAGACTTTATTGGACTCTAAATTGTGCTTTATTTTAAAATAATTTTAAAATAAAGAACTGACATAGCTGGAGGTGAGCTTATCTGTGCTGTAAAACAAGTCTCTTACACATAAAAATACAGACACCAACAGTTTTTCAGTTAGTTGCTCTCACGTTTTTGCTGAAAATCTAACTCCTAAACAAAACCATGAACATTCGTATTGATCCAGGCTCCATTTTGTATTTTTCTTCTCTTTTTCTTAAAACTGTGGTAACTCCTGAACATGATACCATTAGATGTACACGTCAGAGTCCTGCACCGGGAAATGGGAATTTTAGGGGCGGGTATGTGGGCGGATAGTAATTACACACGTCAGGACTAAACCAGAACTAAACCAGGACTAATCTTGGACTTAAGAGAGAGAGAGAACACTGAGCCCACATAGCAGGGTTTCTGCAAAGCGCGATCATCCCTATAGTGAGTCCTGGTTCAGTTCTGGTTCACTTCTGGTTTAGTCCTGTTTTAGTCCTAGTTCAGTCCTGGTTTAGTCCTGTTTTAGTCCTAGTTCAGTCCTGGTTTAGTCCTCCTGGTTCAGTCCTGGAATCTGTTCTAGGTTAGTCCTGGGCTAGTCCTGGGTTAGTCCTGGGTTAGTCCTGGGTTAATCCTGGTTCAGTCTGTTGCGTGTGCGGTGCAAAAGTCCGGCATCTCAATCAATGTTTCTTCTGTTCAATAAATAATACCTGTGAAGTGATGACAGTGAATTTGTATTTGTACAGAAGAAAGCGTAACCATTTCATTTTGTGATTGTAATTCTTGAAATTGTAACGTTTCAATTTTCAACCCTTTGTTAAAGGGTTTAACTTTGATATAATCACGGGTTAAAGGGCGAGTGCGGCGCTGTTCTGCATGGGTGCGGACGGATGCGGGTCTCTAAAAATGGACCTCTAGTATATGTAGGATACTCCCAGCATGGTGTCACTGCAAAGAATCAATTCATTTAAAACTTATCATTTGTAATTTGAGGCCTTGTGTTTATGTATTTCAAAAGCCCAGGAGAAAGTGCACGATCTCTGAAGTCCATTGTGTAACTTTTTGCTTCTCTGAAATGTTCCACAGTATGGCATTCCACTTTCTTTTATTCAATCAAAGGCGTTTTTATTTTCAAGAAATACTCTCCGTGCAGATTTATGTCATTGTGTTGAACATTGGAGACAAAACCTCTATGAAGACAAAGAGTATTCGCATACAAACTTACATAGTGCACTTTAAATGAGCACCATCTTATGCTTTTATTCAAACGTTTTCTTTCTGTGTTCAGGAGAATCCATTTCGAGATCGGATCGTGGAGACCTTCTCAGAGGACGGAGATGGAAACCAGAGCTTTAATGACTTCGTGGACATGTTTTCTGTTTTGTGTGAGGCCTCCCCCAGAGAACTCAAGACCATCTACGCGTTCAAGATCTACGGTAAGAAACAGAACCATGTTTAAGAACTGAAATGGAAATAAAAGGCCCAGTATATGAGTAGCCCATTGTGATGTGGCTGGATTATTTTACTATTTATACAATATTTCAGAGACATTTCTTTAACAGTCCAGCCAAAACCAGGTGCTTTGACAAATCTTAACAAAGACACGTGGGTCTGGAACCATATCCTGTCTCCTTAATTGCAGATAGGCGTGATTGACAGGTGGATTAACCAATCAGAGAGAAGCATAGTCGGTTTGGATTATAGTGGTGCGTGGGTATGCAGTCCACTCACTTCTCCCAGCGTGAGGTGTAAAAAAAATTTGAAATATAAAATAGCTCCAACTTAAATGTCAAACCGGAGCTACTGGAAACGGTGAAAACAATCTACATAGACTCATGATATCTGCAGGACTGTCCTATAGTGACCTGAGACATGAGGGACCAGGACTGAACCAGGACTGAGCCAGAACTGAACCAGGACTAAAACAGAGATTTTTTAAGTAGGGGTAGACGATTCGTAATAACCTACAGACCATAAATCATAGGCTTCAACACATGTGCCAAGGACTGAACTAGACTAGGACAAAAACAGAACTAAAACAGGACTAAACCAGGTCTAAACCAGAACTAAACCAGGACTGATTGTCGGGACAGACCTGAAGGTGCGCCCATGTAGACTGTCAAGTGACCGCCGGAGAAAAGACCAGCACCGAGCTCCGCACCCCACGGAGCTAAGTGCAGACGTCACCTGATCGTTATTACTGGTTTAGACCTGGTTTAAACCTGGTTTTGTCCTGGTTTAGTCCACATAGGCACATGTGTTTTAGCCTCTGATTTATGTTCTGTAGGTTATTATGAATTGTGTACCCCCACTTAAAAAATCCCAACTACACCTCTGCTTTTGCACTATTTACCATTTGCACTAGACCCACATAAGAACATGCCTTTTATTACTGCTGTTTTATCTTAATTTATTTATCTGTGGTTACTGTAGTAGTTAGAATTGATGTTATTTGTTGTGTCTGTGTTCGTAAATGTTGTCCTGTCTTGTACTTTAATGTTTGTCGTGTCTTGTCTACGCATGGGATAGAGAGAAACGTAATTTTGAGTTCTTTCTTTGTCTAGTACATGTGAAGAAATTGACAGTAACGCTAACTTTGAACTTAAAAGGAAAGGAGCACTGAGGAACAACACGAATCGAAGGACTAAACTACATCTTTATCCTCCTCTCGTGTTTCAGATTATAACCGTGATAACTTCATCTGTAAAGAGGACCTGCAGCAGACCCTGGTGAAGCTGACCAAAGGGGAGCTGAGTCCTGAGGAGGTGTCTCTGGTCTGTGAGAAGGTCATGGAGGAGGCCGATCTGGACGGAGACTCTAAACTCTCCTTCAGCGACTTCGAAAACATGATCTCCAAAGCTCCAGACTTCCTCAGGTAACACTGGTTTAGACAAGAGGCAGATAATAATGTTACAAAACCAATTCCTAAAACATTAAATCACTTAAAGCAATCTAACCTACTATGCAAAATCTGTTTTTCAGAGCTTTTAATCTTGTTATGGTTGTTTCCCCTCACCATTCTCTCAGCGAAAGTTGTATTTGGAGTGACTCGTGCATGTTTGAGTAATCTTGTATCGATTATTTTCAAGACACCATTTTGCTGATCAACCCCCAAACCATTTTCATCTCCACTGGCTTATGCCCACTGCTCTGCACTTACTTTATTATTATAAAATTTTCTTAAAATGGTTATACATGTAGGATTCGAGAGTGCCGCATAGTCATTTTAGTAAATTTTTTTTAGAAAATGTGCAGTTATCCATTAGAGGTGCCGGCAACTTAACGCCTCTTTGTTATGATGCTGTTTATGGCGATGACAGCTCCCATTGGGCATTAAAGTTTTTTAACGTAAACGTCGGAAGTTAGAATCAGCTGACTGAAAGGGATGAGATTCAGGAGGAGGTCAGTGAGGTATAGAGGAGCATGATTATGGATGACTTTGTACGTGATCAGGATCAGGATCAAAGTTGTTTTCACTTATTTATTGTAATGGCATTGTCACAGAGAAGTTAGTGCTAGGTCCGTGGTTTGATTTCTGGATTGGGTAAGGTTTTTCTTTGTATGTATGGAGTTTGCATGTTCTCCCAATTTCAGGACTCTCTTGTATAAGGTTTGTATTAGTATGATAATTCTGGTTAAATCAAGAATAAATACAAACATCGGTGAAAGCTCTGCAAAACATTAGGAGGCAGGAGTGTTATTTGGATGTACAGAGATTGTGCAAAATTGTCCTTTTGGTGCTCTTCAGTGTCAGTCTGATTCATCAGTTGGTTTCACTTCATGGAAAACGTCTGATCTCGCAGCATTAGGATTCCTTTGTTCGATGGTAGGCGGGTAATTTTTTTATTTAACCAATCACTGCTATTTGTTCGTGACGTATGTAATGCACCAAGTCCCATAGGAAGAAGGGCAATAACATCTTTCCCCTTGATAAAATTCACCAAATATTCTCTTTGTTACGGCTTTAAATCCTTGATCTCGGGAATTGTTGCCAACACAGAATGTCTGTCTTCGTCTACATCCATCTCGACGCTTTGTTTACTGTTGTGTTGTTCCACAAATGGGACCCAGACAGGTGCTTGAGTTTGACGTCATGACTTCACAGCTCTTTACTGATTGGCCGTTGTGCAGTCTACAACTTCCGGGGTTCGTGCAAACTGTCTAGTGTATTCTGATTCTTGACCTGGAGAGAAATGAAATTGAGCGGAGGCACTAGGTGACCCCAGCCTGGCTACTTCATTGTAGGGACCAGTCTCAAATACAAAGTTGAAAAAGCTGAAGCACTCAAAAAGTACAAAATAATTTAGGGCCTGTTTACACGAGAACGCTTGCGGGTAATAACGACAAAAGATTTTATCGGAAGTGCCTTTCGTTTAGACGGTGATGGTTTTGGGGGCTTAAAAACGCAAAAATCTGAAACCACCCCTCGGAATGGTTTCCATCTACACTACCCAAGACGCAAAACTCTGGTCAGATCTGCTCACGTCGTGTACATGTTTATGTCACATACATCACCACCGAGCGTCACCACCGAGCCGCATGGCATGCATACCCAATCAAATTCCACACACTTTTGCGTCGCCGTATGCACGCAGATTTCCTCCCGAAAACGCTTGTCTAAATGTGGAAGAAAAAGTGAAGATGCGACGCCACTTTTGCGTCTTCTATTCAGACCATCATTATATAAATGTAGCCCAAGTTAAAATCACGGCAACACATTTTGGCTCTTTGTCCTTCATCAGGGCAAACTCGAGCTTTTGACCTTTTTTTGAATTATTATTGTTGACAAATTTGAGTTCAACCAGTTGTCAGAGCCAGTAATACTTGTTGTTCATTTTGTATATCTTAAAAGCCGCAAAAGTGTTGATTTTTCTCATGGGCTCTGCTGAATATTAGCAGATACGTGGTTGTATTTTCTGTTTACATGTAATTTCTCTGCACATTTTAACAGTTAAATCCACCTCCGTGTTTACCCGTGATATAGTGTATTCCATTACCTCTACATGCGAGCACAGTGGAGCAGGTCTCATTTGTGTTTTTACTGACGCTGGCCTGCATAAAGCTGCTCCTTCACAGATAAACCCAAAGCGCGTCGTGCCATCTGACTCTTTTTACGCTCGCCATTCATCACATTCACTATGAGGTCATAAAGTCTCCATAACCTGCGCACAGGCCTGTGTACAACCAGTGTACATGTGTGGACTTATGTATTTATGCAGAGTTATGCGCGTTCCTGCAGACAGTTACTAAGCAAAATCTGAAAGAAAGTGAGTTATTAAAGGTGCACTCTGTAACCTGTCTGCCAACTGCTTGTCTCCATGGAGATGTTGTTGCTTTACCTGGAATATTTAATTATACTAAACAGCTTTAAACTTGCATTCAGATGTTTTTATTGTACCTTGAAAAACACAAGTGGGCTTGCTTCTCCGCTGATCCGACCAGTAACTTTGGCCTGATTGTGTCACCTTCTTGTCTCCGTGTAAACAGACAAGTTTAATGCCGTACTGTGGAACATTTCAGGCAAAGCAATAGCTCTCCATGGGGACAAGCAAGAGCCTGAATACTGTCAATAAAAACAAAAAATTAGAACCATATAGCAATCCAGTGTTTTTATTTTAGTATTTTTCTGATTAAAAAGTTACTTATTCTGGCTTTAAAAGAAAAGTTTGATTGGAATTTGTAAAGAGTGATAAAACGGAGATTGGTTATTTGATGGAAAAAAAAAAAAATATATATAATATATATATATATATATATATATATATATATATATATATATATATATATATATATATATATATATATATATATATATATATATATATATATTTGTGTGGGAAAATTTGTTTAGATTAGTCCTCGAAGCACCATGGGAAAAGATTTATTCTATATTAATGTGTTTGATAGAGGAAAGAAAAGAGGTACAGTGGGATGAGAGAGAAAAAAAAGAGATAGAGAAAGAGACAGATAGAGAGATGAACAGTAGGAGGAGAGAGAAACAGATAGAGAGATAAACAGAGAAAGAGAGGAGAGACAGAGAGAGAGAGAGATCTATAGTGGAAAGAGAGCGAGAGATGAACAGTGGGAGGAGAGAGAGAAACAGATAGAGAAGAGCGAAAGGGAGGAAATGAGAGGAAGACAGACAGACAGAGAGAGAGAGAGACAGAGGAACAGTGGGAGGAGAGAATGAGATAGATAGATAGATAAAGAGAGAGAGATAAACAGTGAGGGGAGAAAGAAAGAGAGAGTAAGAGGGAAGTGGGAGGAGAGAGCGAGAGAGAGAGATGAACAGTGGGAGGAGAAAATGAGAGAGAGAGAGAGAGAGAGAGAGAGAGAGAGAGAGAGAGATGAACAAAGGGGGAGAAAGAAAGAGAAAGAGTGAGAGAGGTGCTTAGTGGAAGAGAGGAGAGAAAGGGAGAGATGTACAGTGGGAGGAGAGAATGAGAGAGAGAGAGAGAGAGAGAGAGAGAAACAGATAGAGAGATGAACAGTGGGAGGAGAGAGAAAGAAACATATAGAGAAAGAGAGAAAGGGAGGAAATGAGAGAAAGACAGAGAAAGAGAGAGAGAGATGAACAGTGGGTGGAGAAAGAAAGAGTGAAAGAAGTGCTCAATGGGAGGAGAGAGAAAAGAAAGAGAGAGAGATGAACAGTGGGAGGAGAGAATGAGAGAGAGAGATGAACAGTGGGAGGAGAAAATGGGAGAGAGAGAGAGAGAGAGAGAGAGATGAACAAAGGGGAGAAAGAAAGAGAAAGACTGAGAGAGGTGCTTAGTGGGAGGAGAGAATGAGAGAGTGAGAGAAACAGATAGAGAGATGAACAGTGGGAGGAGAGAGAAAGAAACATATACAGAAAGAGAGAAAGGGAGGAAATGAGAGAAAGACAGACAGAGAGAGAGAGTGAAAGATGAACAGTGAGGGGAGAAAGAGATAGAGTAAGAGAGAGAGATGCTAAGTGGGCGGAGAGAAGAGAGAAAGAGACAAAGATGTACAGTGGGAGGTGAGAAAGAGAGAGAAAGAGAGCAAGAGATGAATAGTGGGTGGGGAAAGAAAGAGAGAAAGATGCTGAATGGAAGGAGAGAGGAGGGGGGAGAATGGGTTTTGTGAAAGTGTGCAGGGCCGATAGAGGCGCGCTGCCAGTAAAACGATGAGTCACACTAAAGATGAGACTCATGAAATGTAGAGATATAAAAGTGAAGTGGAGAATCGTACAGTATCAGGTTCAACAGTGAGAAACACATCGATTTTACTGTTACATTTCAGACGGACGAGGCCTGGGGAGATACTGCTCAATTTAGGCATGAATGAATCTTTTGGTACCTAAACTGTGGAAAATATTACACAGCAGCAGACCCACAATCCACAGCAATAAAAACCAACAGACACAAGAACTTGGTATAAAACAGAAATATGTTTTTAAAGTTAAAGGTGCACTATGTTAAGCTGGCTCCTTATTTGAATCTGATTACTCAAAGCACGTTTTTCACAAATATTAATAGTCTGTTTTTGCTGAAATAAGATGCAGTTTGTTCGTTGGCGTCGCTGTTTGTTTTGATTTCTTTGGCTTTTGCGAGCTCAGTGCTGCTCTGTGAAACTCTCATGGGTTTGTAAACTCACAAATATGACAAGAATTCATTTTGCTGTGCGAGTTTAAAGGGACAGTTCAGAATTTTGGATGTAGGGCCTCATTTCCTAGGCTCCGTCCACACTAGTATGTATTCAAGTCGTTTGCAGTGTTCGTCTACCCTAATCCAATAGAAAACAGCTCCAGAGACGGAACGATCTGGTGCCGCCAGCTCCCACAAATTCATCTCAGTATAGATCTGATCCGGCACTATGTAGATGCCTGGAAACGTTGATACGCTGATGTAGGTCTATGCGCCGTGAAATAATTCACCTCCAAAACGCTAAGAGGCTAGAATATATGTCCATTCATATATATGGTCTATGTGTACGACCTGCAGACGTATAATCTCTTAAAAGTTTAACATGAATCATCTCCAATGTAATAGAAGCACATAACAGACTCACCATCAGCAGAACATTCCTCTGTCACAGAAAGAACACTCATATTCCACTGAGTCGTGTCCTGTAGTTCGACAGAAGCTGAACCGCATCAGCGCACAATAGTGAGCTGTTTTTTGAGTGCTCAGGTTATGCAAATTGGCCATGTGGTTTTAAGTTTCGTTTCTGCAAAACGTAAACAAATATGCTCAAAGCTGAGTGGATAGGGAAGGCTCGCAGACACAGAAATGACGTGTGTGGACGCAGATCGTTTCTGATAAGGTGATACGTGGATTTGTTTCAGTGTAAAAGTAACCTAGTGAGCCAGAGTGTTGGAGACGTGTAGCGACACTTTTTTTTTTTTTTTTTTCATCCAGTCTTTGTATTTGCAGAGGTCGCTGGTGCTAGGCCATAGTTATCCTGCCACTAAAACAGTCTTACCCACTCCACAAAACACCTGAAGCAAAACAATTATAATGCCAGACTGAATGTCTGTGTCGATAGAATAATTTTAGAAGTAAAATCAACGTTGCATTTGAAGAATTTATGTCTGCCAGCAGCAGTGAGTTGTACTTCCTGATAGAAAGCTCGGCAGCGGCGGACTGATATATGAGAAAATAGTTCCTCAACATGCGACGATTCATGCGATGCAAGGTTAGTTTTATTTCAAACATTATTCTCTTGACACAGACATTCACATCGACAGTCTGGTGTAATAATAGATTTGCTTTGGGTGTTTTGTGGAGTGGGTAAGTAAGTTTAAAAAAGTGTCTCCACACGTCTCAACACTCTGGCTCACTAGGAAATTAGATCCTGTGTCCAAAAGTCCAAACTGTCCCTTTAACACTATGTAACTTTTCTGATGGAGAGTCCGTCACCTGCTTGTCTCCCTGGAGATGTTATTGCTTCACTTGGAATGTTTCAAAGTACTGATATCCATGGAAAAAACACATGGCACTGTATCAAATTTCTGTCTTAAAAATGTGATCTCCAGTTCATGTTACTGTTTGCAGTGGTTGACGGTTATTTCGTCCATCCTAATTACTCACCACAATGAGTTTAAGTGCTTTAAAGTGCTTAAGAGTTTAAGTGCTTTAAGTGCTTTTTACATCTTCCAGTGACCAATATCAGTTAATGTACTTCCTCCCAAACTTAGACAAGAGTTACGTATAATAATCAGTGAGTGCGTATACATGCACATCAATAACCCGGTTATGATGTTTTTTTTTGAGTATCCCGGTTTCTTGATGGTGCATGTATACGCAGTAACCCGGTTTCAGTTTCCCGGTTATGGCAGTATCCCGGTTATTAGAAACCGGGTTACTGTAGCTGGTTTATTCCAATAGTAACCAGGTTACTTGTGACATGTAAACACAGTGTCCCGGTTACTGCAACATAAAGTTGAGTGCGCATGCATCCAAAAGACACTTTCCAGCCTTTCACCACAACAGTAGCGACATAAATAAAGTGACCAACATGACCAACATAAATAAAGTGACCAAATGAGTGAAATGACTGTAAAATTAAGAGCTGCGCTAAACCTGCACATGTACAATCACAATAGCGCCTCTTCTGTCACAAAAATAACACACATAATCCATAGTCGTGTCAGTAGTCCAAAAGAAGCGGCACAAGGAGCGAGTTGTTTTTATCAGCTCTAACAGTTTATGCTAATTAGCCAAACGGCCTTAAGTTTCGTTTCTGTAAAACGTGAACAAATGTGATCAAGCTGAATTGTCTGATCAAACGGGCTGATGTGGCTCTATAGTGGTTATGGTTTATATGTAAAGTTGAGTTTATTTATGCAGAAGAGTTTAATGAAGAATCTGTTGGGTTTGATGTGTGCAGTGGATTGTGGGATATCTCGTAGCTCCTTAGCTTCTTATGCTAAAGGAGCTCATGATTTGTATTTTTCCTGGTTTATGAAATAGATTTCAGTTAATTTTTGCGCCTGCGCATTTGTAAGATTATGTCAAGAAACCGGGATACTCCATTTGATCATGTATACGCGGATATGAGTATCCCGATTTCTCAGTGCGCATGTAAACACAGTAACCCGAATACTGACATAACCGGGATATGGCTAATAACCAGGATACTGATGTGCATGTATACGCACTCAATAAGTCTGTTAGTCTGAGTCTTGAGTGATTTAATTCATTTGTCCTTGAATTAACAAAACGTTTTACACATTATTTTGTTTTTTGTGTCCACAGTAACTTCCACATACGAATCTGAGAGGATCCTGCTCGGACCCAGCAGTGCCTGTCCCGAACTCTGCAGAGAGCCTCCGCAAAGCACACAGGGAGAGAAACAGACATTTGTGCATGAAATATTCTCTTCAAAAACACTAAAAACTTTACAAAATGGACCTCTTTAAACCTGATAAAACTCCATGGGGCTAATCTGTTGAAGTTCGAAGACTTTGGGACCTCTTTGTAAAACTGATATGGACAAGACAAGGCAGCAAAAATGGACTTTATTTGGGATTTTCTGAGTTTAGTGCTTGACAGAAAACCCCTTACTATGATACAATAGGTTGCGTTCATGTGACGTGGTAATATATGAAAGAACGTGGGTCAAAACTGAGTTGGAGGACAGGTCAGCATTGAGAAATTAGCTTTTTTTATTTGTCAGATTGTAGATTTGTTGACCTGGTTTATGGTTTAATATTTCTGTAATGACTGGGCCTGTCCACATGAAACAAAAACTGACACAAAGTTAAAGATCTAAATGAAAACAGGCGAAAGGATTCATTCATAAAAAAAAGTTTGTTAGGCCAGTAAATTTTAATACAGATGGGGGACAGCTAAAGTGTATTTGCCTCACAAGTCCACAGCGATGTCTGATGTTTATTTTTTTTTGTACAAAGGGATTTCAGTCTGGTCATCACGCCCTCCGTCAAGTCTCAAGTCAGGCTCAAACACAATCGTCCAATCAGATTTGTTTATTTTATTTGTTCAGTGACGCATGTGAAACGAAGGAGCTCATTGGTCACTCTACATATGGAATAATTTCAGATTTCTGTCACCTTAGATTACCGTAAAATCCGGACTAATGAGCGCACCTGAATATAAGCCGCATCAACTACATTTTAACAAAATTTTTAAGTTGTACATATAAAGGTGTCCATGTCTTCAAGGATGTTTTCAAGTTCGGGCCGTCTGCTTTTATCGCTTCTGAAAGATCTTTTTGTCTTTTTGCGTTGAGTCAGTTTGTCACGTTGCTGTCGCCAAAATTTCACCATCGACTCATTGATGCCGAACTCTTTCTTCCACAGTCACATCAATCACCTTTAACTTAAAAGCGGCATTGTCTGCATTTCTTTGTTGTTTTCCATGAGGAGGGTGTGTATAAAGCGCAAAATAACTGTTCAAAACACAATCAAATGAGCATCTTCTTCAGCGAATCACCCAAACTCTCCCCCCACGCATGTCTCCTGCAGAAAGAGTCTCTGTTCTGTCTGTATCGTGTCAGTGTTTTGGAGGATTTCAGCAGATTTCAGACTCTCTCAGGAGCTGGTTTAGTGGATGAGTGGATGTCCGGCTACTGAAGTTTGAGATGTTTCTTTTCATCATTTACACACACAGGTAAGACGTATCCCCCTCACTAATGTTCATTTAGCGTCATAACTTATTATATCACATGACAATAAACTATTTGAGTACACTGAACAATATCGTGAGCTAGTATCCGCTGTGTTGCCAAACCATAGACCGTATTTATGAATGGACAATGTGCCAAACAAAGAATTCGTCCATATATTCGCCGCATCGTTTTATTAGCCGCAGGGTTCAAAGTGTGAGAAAAAAGTAGCGGCTTATAGTCTGGAATTTACGGTAACAGAGTTTAGCACTTTGCTCACTGATTTTTCAGAAATTCATTCATTCTCTCATTTTCATTTTTCAGTCCCCTATGATATTTTTTTCCTTTCATTGTCCCCATATTGAACACAGCAGTCCCACCCCCTTTTGAAGTCGGTTCTGGAAGTAAATTTTCCATCAATTTTTTCTCTTGGACTTTTGAAAAATCTGACATCACAGAGGTTAACCAACTACGTGCTAAATATTATCCATAAACGCTGTTGTTTTAAGTCCAAAAAGCATGTTTAAAACACAAGATTCAAGAAAATGTTTAATAACTTTTCAGTTTATAATGTTTTAGAAACAGATTTGGAATAAAATTATACATCTTGTGGTTATTAGTTACCAAGTAGCTGATAATATCCTGAGATTTCAAAGTTTTAATATTATTTTTATTCAGAAAGTCTAGAGCAGGAGTGTCAAACATATGGCCCGGGGTCCAGATCCGGCCCTCCAAGACCTTTAATCTGGCCCTCGGCTGATTTTCTAATAAAATATTTTAATTCTATTTTCTATTAAAATATTGATAATTTTCTGCGGTGCTTATCATAGCAGCATCTCCAGAGCCTCTGTACGTGGCCCCTCCCACCAGAGCAGCACAAATAAAGACTTGTCTCTTTCCAAACGCTCTTAAAGGACGATCATTTTAACTGTTGACCGCAACACCCTCATCAACAAAATGTCAAAAATGAGAAAAGTGGACGCCAAGTGCAGGATTTTCCAAGAAAAATTTACTTATTCCTATTTGCACGCAAGTTCGTGTTAAAATTGCAATTTTCTTAAAGTTTCAGTTTGTTCATAATATTATAATATTTTGTAAAAGAAAGAGTTCATCAATTAAAAAAGATTTCTAGATTTCTTTTAGATTTGTGTTTCTCTGCACAAATATTTGAACTTATTTTTATTTTTGGGGTTTATATGACATGAGTTTTCTGATCCGGCCCCTTTGGGATCAAAGTCGGTTGGATACGGCCCCCGGACCTAAATGAGTTTGACAACCCTGACCTAGAGGAAAAATGAATGGGAAATTTACTGCTATATTTATATTTACGGGTGCAGGGGCGGGTTGCCACTGTTGAGCTCTGTTTTCAGTTTCAGACAGACCATGCTTGTCCTTTTTTGGATAATCCACCTGTCAATCACACCCATTGAATGCTAGGAGATCCACCGCTGACCAGATTCTATCTATTTTTTTTTTTTGTGATGTATTGAAGAAGTATGTGTATTCCTAACCACTGTCCTCCATCTGAAATTATAACGCCAAAATGAATATCGTGAACGCAACCTATTAACCTTTTCAAAGCACAAAAGGGCCACACAGATAAGAGCTATGCAATCCTATGGGAGCAGCATGGACGTCCTCCTCTGCAGTGTAAATGGCTTCTCTAGTTTTTCATGTTAAACTTTGTGATTGTTGTTGTGACCGGTGCCTCAGACAATCATAGTCTCCTGTAGTTCAAGGGCTCATGTGGTGAAGTGTAGACTTGGCTTTGATAAAACTTTTCCTGCCTCTTTAAAAAGTTTAGACAACAAAAATGTCCTACGGCAAAGAATGAAATAAAACTTTTATCTTGATTTTTGGTAATGAGTTAAGATTTTTATGAAGGTTTTTTGTGGGAATACTGTGTGAGGGGTATTCAAAATTTTGCATAACTTTTCGTTTCTGGTGTTTCTGTTGAGATGTTTGTGTTTTGTGTTGAATTCTTCACGGTATCTCCACAGATCTGACTTTCAACTCGACTTTGATACTAAGGAATAGACTCGATATTCAATACTGATTCCAAATTAGAATATGAATGTCAGCTCAAAATCAAGTTCATTTTTGTTCTGTGAATGTAATTTTTTTTCGATACAGTATTCTATTGGGCATTGGCAATTAATATAGTAAAATGCTGATTTTTGTTGTAATATCTGAGTTGTGAGTTCTTGGGTCTAGTCAGTAACAGAAATGATCAGGTTCAACATTTGTGAATTGACCGTTTGTATATTTCATAAGAGAGTACAATGAAATGAAAAGGGAAATCTGTCCCTTCCCCCATCTGTGGAAGACAAGATCACATTCAAGAATCTGAAAACCAGCAATAATCACATGCTTGTCTCCATGGAGAGGTAACTTAAATGCCATACTGGGCAACATTCAAGGCAATAACATCTCCCTGGAGGCAAGCAAGGTGCAGTAAAGTTACATAATGCAGCTTTAAACCGTCTGCAGAGCCTGATCAGGCCAGTGCGCACTCTGGTGTGGGTGTGTTTCTGCGGAGCCGGAGTGAGAGACATTCATCGTGATTAAAGTGAGGAGTAGCGGAGTGGAGATAACAGTGTCTCTGCTGCATCAGCACTCACTGTACAAGAGCTCAGAGATACAGCCCTCTGTAACCAGGGATACAGCCCCCTGTAACCAGGGATACAGCCCTCTGTAACCAGAGATACAGCCCTCTATAACCAGGGATGCAGCCCCCTGTAACCAGGGATACAGCCCTCTGTAACCAGAGATACAGCCCTCTATAACCAGGGATACAGCCCCCTGTAACCAGGGATACAGCCCTCTGTAACCAGAGATACAGCCCTCTATAACCAGGGATACAGCCCCCTGTAACCAGGGATACAGCCCTCTGTAACCAGGGATACAGCCCCCTATAACCAGGGATACAGCCCCCTGTAACCAGAGATACAGCCCTCTATAACCAGGGATACAGCCCCCTGTAACCAGAGATACAGCCCTCTATAACCAGGGATACAGCCCTCTATAACCAGGGATACAGCCCCCTGTAACCAGGGATACAGCCCTCTGTAACCCAGGGATACAGCCCCCTGTAACCAGAGATACAGCCCTCTGTAACCACGGATACAGCCCTCTATAACCAGGGATACACCTTTACCTTTAGCTCAGTAGAAATGGGCAATTCTGGAGTTGAAATTATCCACATAAAGGTGTATGAAGTTTAAAAACACAGTATGACATCACAAGGAGGAACAGAGTGTTTTCAGTCTGTGTCAGTTTCTCAGCCTAAATATGGAGGATTTGTTTGTTACAGTTTTTTCAATTGTTTTAGGCCATTTTTTTCAGTCTTGCTTTAGTTTGATCATTTGATGCAAACGTGTCTCTAAACAAGGGCACAGGTCGTCGTCAAATCATTTGGAACATTTCTCATCAGTTCACAGAGTTCTCAGGCTCTTTCTCCGAACACTGGACACAGCTGTCTTTCAGAAACACACATGATCAAAGAATTTAGCTTCTTTCTTTGTCAACACTACAGGTCTGTTCACACATGGTAAAGGCCCAAACTCCGTCACTTTCAATATAGAAACTCAAACATGAGCAAAAAGGAAATATTTGTGAGCACCCAAAATCTATCAACAAAGATTTCACACTTCCAAAGTACAGAAACGTCATACAATAACATAGAAATGTCATACATATATCCTGTGTACTGTTGGTGTAAATAAGTGGCTATAACTTCATTATTCCGACTGTAAAATATTCAGATGTGCAGGATCATGGGGAAGAGAAAATAAGCCCCTTTATTTAATATTATAACATGTTTCAGTCTGTGTAAAAAATGATCAAAACAAGAAATAATTATCACGTACTGAGGGTGTAAAACCAGTATTCAGTTTCCCACACAGATGGAGGTGTCTAAAAGCTTCTGTCCCAAAACAGAACAATTCTCATGTTTCAGTCTCGTCAGAATAATGTCATTATGGTTCTCTGTGTCGCCATTTTCCCGCTCAAACTCTCAGGGGTCCGTGAGCAAAACAACAGGCACTTTGGTTTGGTTATGCTGGAAATTATAACACAAACACACAATTTGAAATTAAATCTACAAGTTTATTTATTTATTTTGTATTATTTTAGAATCTATATCGTTTTATTTATTTATTTGTTAATTAATTTATTTATTCATTGTATTATTTTAGAATCTATATTATTTATTTTATTTTTTTATTTTGCCCTAAGAATAATAAATAGTCATAAGTTTTCGATAAAATTGAGCAGATCTAGATTAACTAACATATTATTTTATGCTATCAATATTTATTTATTTATTTTGGAGCAAAATTTTAAATATATTTGGAAACTGGCAAGATCTTTGACAAGATTTCAATATTTCTGAATGAAACGTTGAATTACACCGCCATCTGGTGGACAAGGGATAAAATGCATCCTCGTTACAGTAAAACCAAGATAACACTTTTTTTTTTTTTTCTTTTCTTGTCCTATACTACAGTTGGACATAAAAATAATTGTTTACTGCCCATATAAAGTTTTGGATTAATTTTGTAGCGATTAAAATAATGTAATATGAGGAAATTTTTTTTTTTAACTAAAAGCCCCGTACTTATTCAAAATTTAAGTGGTAACACATTTTTGAGTAATATAAAAATTTAAATAAAATAATTCATAAACAATAATACATTTAAAACAAAAAATACCGTTAGGTCGTTAGTGCGCATGCTCTAAATGCTGTGACTTCTTACTTTCTACACGCGGTTCCATGGTGTAATGGTTAGCACTCTGGACTCTGAATCCAGCGATCCGAGTTCAAATCTCGGTGGAACCTGACTTTTTAATCGACTAAAATATTCTCGAATCAGTGCATGACCAGGTGTTACTATTATTACAGTACTATCATTGTGTTGTGATCTAAAAGTATTGTCTGAATTGAATCTGCTTGTGGAGAAAATATAACTGTGGACTTGTTTTTATACATTTATTCAACTGCAGGTGTTAATTGTTTAATAAGAATGCATTCTTACTGTGTGCAGAGTCACATCTCCACTGATGTTTAGGCTTAATGCCATACTGTGGAATATAACAGGCAAAGTCTCCATGTAAACAAGAAGATGCCTGACCATTCACCAGAGAGATTTCATAGAGCACTTTTATAAATATTACTGCAACATTTACTGCAAAGTTTACTGCATAGATCTTGTTTGTCAAATTTATGCCAAAATCAATTTTTTATTACCCCGTTTACTGAGGCATTACTTTCATTGGCCTCCAGGTGTCAGTACACTCACATACAACAACACACAAACCTACACGTTTCAGATATGTCCAAACTGAGAAGTTTTGGCACGTACAGAGGAGGGACAGTATATAAATGAATATAAATAATTTGGACGCTAGCATCCAAGAGAGAAAAGTTTCATGTTGACAACATTTAAACTGTCTCAGAAATTATTTATTATTTAATATTTTGCCCTTCCATTTACATTAACTTACATTAAATTATACAGTTGCACTTGAATTACAAAGCAAACTTTTTCTATTTTCAAGTCTAATTAAGCACATGACAACAATTATTTTTATTATTTGTTTACTAAATTAGTGGACGATTTTTTTCAAAAGTTATTCCTCACTTACCTTATGCATTCCAAGCATCTTAATTAATCACAGAGATGAGTTTATAAGCACTTTTCACAACTTTCTGACACCAGCATGAAGTTTTGACATCATGGTAAAACTAACCAACTAGCATGCTAACTATGCACTTCCTGATTATCAGAAAATGAAATGTTTTATAGTTAGATGCAAACAGTACATAGCAGTTAAACACTTAAGCTCACTCAAAAATATATCTGTACTGGGGTAAAACACATTTTGCTCAAAAACGTGGGGAAAATTTGGTGCAAGGACCGAAATAAATGATCTGCTCATCATGTATTAAGTCTTTGTTCAAGGCTATTGGTATAATTTTTTTAAGTGTTACAAAGATTTTAAATACAACGTTCAGGAAAGGTGGGTAGTACATGTACTTGAGTATTGTACTAGCAGCGTACTTTTATTCCTGCACAAGCAATATGTGTATTGGAGTAAAAGTACTCTAGGGGGACACGGGAGCGTTTTGTCCACTGTAGGTTGGCGGTTCGAATCCCACTCTCTATATAAACATCACTGAGCGGTGAGGGGTCAGCACTCAGATCCACAGACTCACAGGTTGGCGATGTGATTCTAGCTCCCACAGATGAATACTGAATTAGGCTGAAAATGGGCATTTGATAAAATTTTCTTAATCAACCATCGGAGAATTAATGATCAATTTTCGATTAATTATTAATGTTTTTATATTAAAATTATCATTATTATTACTATTACTAATCTGCATAATTAAACTCAACTTTACAAACCATAACCACTCTAGAGCCACATCAGCCCGTTTGACATTTGCGCAAGTCTCACAGAAATGAAACTTAAAACCGCATGGCTAATTTGCATAAACTAAGTGGAAAAAAACAACAACAAATTGCGGTGATGCAGTTCAGCTTCTGTGGGACTAAAGGACACGACTCAGTGGAATATGAGTGTTCTCTTTGTGACAGAGGGATGTTGATGACGACGATGATGAGTTTGTTCTGTGTGTGTGTCGTGTTGGAGAGATGTTGGAGTAACCGAGATGCTGCATAAACATACACCATGCACTATGATGAAACCAGGACACTGATGTGCTGTAAACACACTCACTGAGTGGTACAGTGTCTCCAAGGAGCCAGAGCCCAAACATGGGACTGTGAGGCCGAGACTCCAATGTTTGTGTCAGACGCAGCCTCGTCTCTTTAGGCTACGCACAGCAACCTACATTCAGTTTGTCGATTAAAAACGAACGTAATCGACGAAATTCTTAATAATCAATTACTGATTAGTCGACTAATCATGCCCATCCCTATACTGAATCTTTGTGTACTTGGGCAAGGCACTTAACCCACCTCGCCCCCAGTGTCTGCGTACACTGGTGTATGAATGTATGTGTGGATGGGTGAGAGGTTCCTTGATGTAAAGAGCTTTGAATGCCTTGAAGGTGGAAAAGCGCTGTATAAAAATGTGACGATTTACTCTTCTTGCGCAGCTCCTTCATATATGATTAAGTTTATCTAATTTTTGTGTCTATCCTTTGAAAAGATTTGAACAGATTATGTGCATTATTTAGTATTTTATCTTTCCAATTACGTACAAATCAGATGTTCTGACAGTTACTCTTATTTCTTCTTAGTAATTTCTTGGACCACTACTTTGTCCTTCTACTTGAGTAATATTATGTTGAAATAATGTTACTTTAACTTGAGTGTGGTTCCTGGCTGCCCTCCCCTCCTCTGGTGTCCAGTGTTCACTTACATAACACTGATGCTGTGTCCAAACGCAGATTTGTTGTTATCGTCTTGTCAAAAGCTTTTCTCCATCCTCCATTGATCTTTATGGCTCCCACTGGCTCACGATCGGTAAGTCCTCCGTGCCTGTTCCTGTCCGTCAGTAAAAGACCCCACAGCCTGTTGCAGTTAACCAACTCGTCATCTGCTTTTCCAACTCATTTTGGATCCTTGTATATTTTAAAGTGGTGGCTATTACACTTCTATGAGGTACTAACTGCTTCACTATGTTACCATTTATTGTTTGGAACCTGCTATATTCGCCAAAAACAAAGTATTACCATGTTTAATTTGTTTCTGTTTCGTTTTTGATGCTCTGAGTCTCCCCTCCCCTTGCTCCCCATGCTAAGTTACTCCCCCTTCAGAGTTCTATCACAACACAATCTACGTACATCGCACTAATGAAACTGCTGCACATTACAGCAGGTTTGTGAAGTTCTTTTGTATCATATTTTTGTATATTTACATTTATGGCAGGAACGTGAAAAGAAATTTGAGGGCCTGGGGTAAAAAGCCTCTTTAATAGAAATTAATAGAAAGAAGCAGACATGACTTTGACTCGAGTCAGACTTGAGTCACTATTTTTACGACTTGAAACTTGACTTCATAAAATAGACTAAGACTTGGGGCTCGACTTGGACTTGAAGGTTAATGACTTGGGATTTGACTTGAACTTGAGAGCCTGTGACTTGAGAAGACTTGATGCTTCTGCTAAAAAAAAAAATACATGTTTTAAGAAAATACTTTTCTCTTTACAGTTGATAAATGCTGTGCTGAATTTTACAGGAACAAACTGGAACATGTCCCTCCCACTTCTGTTTGATACTTTGGATGGAAAAGAAGATGGTATCCTTAAAAGTACTACAGTAATGTACAGTACAATATAAAAATAAACAGAAGGAACGACATAAAATATTATCCCTCCATTTCAGTTACACGACAAAATAACTCTTATTAAGCACTTTTAAATCTTAATTATTTCTATTCTGACCGTAATGATTCACACTTAAATCTTACCAAAACATTTAAAAAGGAAAAATGAGCATTTCTACAACCACATAAATACTTATATATAAATATACCCTGATTTTTAAGTAAAATATTCCAATCCCAATTACTATTTGTATAGCACATTTTATAAACAAAACAGTTTCCATAGTGCTTAACATAGAAATATAAATCATTTTACTAAAAAAAAAAAATAAAAATTTAAAGAATTATGATTCAACCATGAGGAAACTAATAGAATAAATAAATAAAATAATAAAATTAAATCAACAAACAAAAAATAATAAAATCAATACATAAAAGCAGTACTAAAAAATAAAATAGATAAAAAAAAATAAAAATAAATAAATAAAATAAAAGACACAGAGGACCACACAAGTCACGTGGTATTAAAAGCCAGAGATTAAAAGTGAGTCTTAAGACAAGACTTAAAACTATATTTGGTATTTTGGTTTAAAGACTTGAAATGACTTGAAGCTCAAAGCAGACGACTTGGACTTGACCTGGACTTATGGGCCAGTGACTCGAGACTCGATTTGGACTTTCCTGTCTTTGACTTGGGACTTGACTCGGACTCCAAAGACTTATTTGAGACTTGCAAAACAAAGACTTGTTCCCAACTCTAGGATGAAGGTCCAATTCTGGCCCCTAAAACCCTGGAGCCCGGGACAACGATCTGTCTACTGCTCTGATTTATGGAGAATTATCGTCTGGAGTGTAGGCTCGTGGGCGGAGCCTTGTACTGCGAACTGTAAGAAGGGTTCAAACAGGTCCCGAGAGAGAACGTAAAATTACTCAAACTTCTAAAATCTCTTCAGGCATGTTTTTGATGAGGTAATAATGTTATAACAAAGTGGAAGGCTCCAGAAAGTGAATTTTGCGTAATACCCCCTGTTTAATTTTATGACTTGAGATATCTGGCAAATTTTCGTCGGGATGATCCAAAATTTCAGGGTGACTGAGATATCTGGTTCGATCGGTCGCCAAATATTAGAAATAAGTTATGTTTTCGCCAAAGCTTTCCCAAATCACCTCTGCACTTTACTAAACATCTGATTTCTTTGGCGAAGCGTGTTTGAATTGATAAAAATGCACTGCTATCTGCCCTCCCACGAACAGAAAACGGAGTCCAAAACTTACTGGCCTTAAGTGACTGCTCGATGTGAGCTTTGAGATTTGAGGACACAACAGCGGAGACAGAGGGACTGATCCAACTTTAAGGATAAATGTATCTGGCAGAATATACTGTAGTGTCTCAGAGGATCATGCTGTGAAAAGAACTGTTGACAAGAACCCTATGGCGTGAGGAAGAAATGCACTTATCGGATGTTTTTACACATTAAGGTACATTAGGTTCATTGTGTAACTTTTCTGGTGGTCCATCAAGTGCTTTTCTCTGTGGAGATGTTATTTCTTTGCCCGGAATGTTTCACAGTTTGGCATTAAACCTTTCTATCTTCATACAGACCAAAACAGACCAAGCTGCAGGTCAGATCTGTGGAGCGGTGACCCTGCTCATACATAGACAGAAAGCCTTTTTTTTTTTTTTTTTTAGTATTTTTGAGCTATAAAACCCATTATATACCACTATAACCCTCTCTCTCTCATACACACACACACACACATATATATATATATATATATATATATATATATATATATATATATAATATATATATATATATATATATATATATATATATACACACATATATATATATATACATACATATATATATCACTCTTTGAGATAAGTGAGATAGAAATAGATGAGATAATATCTGCAAAGAGCGAGACAAGTTCTAAAAAGTCAGCAAGCTCAGTGGCAAGAACAAGGCGCAGGCAATAAACAGCTACGCCCTGTCAGTGATCAGATACACAGCAGGAATCATGCACTGGCCAAAGGAGGAGATACAGACCACAGATGATAAGACATGAAAGCTCCTGACCATGCATGGAGGGTTCCATCAGCACCCTGAGACTGTACGCAAACCGGAAGGAGGCCGAGGACTAGTGAGTGTGGGAACCACTGTCCAGGATGAAACATTCAAACTCTTTGAGTACATCAAGGACAAGGCCCCGGCAGATGAGGTGCTCAGAGAATGTCTCAGACAGTGGGGTCCAGAGGAAGAGGTGCTGGAGGGACCATCATGGCAGGACAAACCCCTACATGGGGCGTACCACCGGAACATAACTGAAGTGGCTGATATCAAGAAATCCTACCAATAGCTTGAGAGGGCTGGTCTGAAGGACAGCACAGAGGCACTGATCCTGGCTGCTCAGGACCAGGCCCTGGGCACTCGAGTAATAGAGGCCCAGATCTACCACACCAGACAAGACCCACAGATTTTTTTTTTAATACTCTACTTAATTGTAATTTTTATTTTTTATTTATTTTTTTGCACACAATTATTGTATTTTCTACACAATAAAGGTGCATTGTGTAACTTTTCTGGTAGTCCATCAAATGCTTTTCTCCTGCTGCTGTCTTGAGCCGGGACTCCCAGTCTTCCCTCGCCATACCCACTTCCTCCAGCTCCTCCAGAGACCCCAAGGCGTTTCCCAGGCCAGCCCAGAGACATAATCTCTCCAGCGTGTCCTTGGTTTTCTCCGAGGCCTTGTCCCATATCTCATTGTTACTAATTAACAATTCATTTAAATATTTCAGCTTTGATAGGGAACAATGAACACAAGCTGGCACTCAAATTTTCACTAAGAATGCATGATTTTCAAGTTTAATGCCATATTGTGTAACATTCTATGGAGACAAACAGGTGGCAAACTCCCAGAAAGTACGAATACCTCAAATTCCAATTTACCACAAGCGTGTTTCTACCAGCACAGCTTTTCTGACTTACTGTCAAGAGTCCCTCAATTTTCCAAAAAACACGTGACCCTTATCATTGTAGATGGCAGGTTCAGCTTTGTTCTCTTCCCGCTCCAGTCTCTCTGCACGTTACACAGGGTTTTGTTTTAGTCACACATGTTTTCCGATCATGCACCAGGACACAACATCAGAAGGTCCAACATGAAAGGACCCGACCCAGACTCATACCCGTAAACCCCCTCCCCCTCTGTGTTTAATGGAACCAAAAACAAAGAGGTGTTTCCCAAAAGTGCGTTTTAAAAGACTGGAACTGTCAAGATGGTTCTGTAAATAACCAGACCAAACTCAGAATGAGCTCATTACAAAGGGAAGAGACACTTTAGAGACGCTTTAAAGCTGCACTATGCAACTTTTCTGATGGGGTGTACACCTCATGCTGCTTTGCCTGGAATCTGTGCCGAGAAAGTTTATTTTCTAAATTACAAATTTCAAAATGAACTAACGTAATTTCTGGACGGTAAGCTGCTACTTTTTTCTCACACTTTGAACCCTGCAGCAAATAAAACGATGTGGAGAATATACGGATGGATTCTTTGTTTGGCACATTGTCCATTCATAAATACAGTCTATGGTTTGGCGACAGAGTGGACACGTGCAGCCTGAGTCCAGAAAACATCGCTGTCTGTGCAGTTTACACATGGATCTAGGGTTCACATGAAGTTGCTACACTAGTGAGCGATATTGTCAGCGCACTCAAATAGTTTATCATCATGTGATAAAATAAGTTATGATGCTAAATGAACATTAGTGAGGGGGATACGTCTTACCCTTATGTGTAAATTACGAGAAAAAACGTCTCAAACTTCAGTAGCCGGACATCCACTTATACCTGATCAATAGAACTAAGCCTGCTCCCGAGAGAGTCTGAAATCTGCTAAAATCCTACAAGACTAGGGTGACCAAACGTCAGTTTTTCCCCGGAAATTTCATTTTTTTGCGTCCGGCTTTTCATTATCTTTCATTTGTTCATTAAATTGAGTGGCTCTCGTAGCTCTCTCTGCACTCAGAAGGAGCAAGCAGACAGAAACAGTCAGTCAGCCTGCAACACGCCAAAGCGCAAATGTGCATTTAACGATGACTTGTACAAGAAATTCCCCGTTTTCCGTCCCGGTTGGGACACATGGGAGGCAATGTGCACAGTTTGCGAGGTGAGAGTAGCTCAATGTCGAAACCCTACCCCCAACCCGCGGTAAGGTGTCTGGGTTTTCACAAATGGAAATATGGTCACCCTGTACAAGACACTGACATGATACAGACAGGACAGCAGCTCTTTCAGGAGCTGTAGAGCGCGGGCAGAGACGAGGGTGATGCGCTGAGGAAGATGCTCGTTTGAGTGTGTTTTGAACAGTTATTTTGCGCTTCATGCACACACCATTATACGAAGAAACACAAAACACACGAAGAAATGCAGATGATGCAGCTTTTAAGTTAATGAAGATTAATGTGACTGTGGAAGAAGGGAAAAGAGCTGCTGCACGTGAGCTCGACATGAGTGAGTCGATGGTGAGATGTTGGCGACTGCAGCCTGACGAACTGACTCAATGCAAAAAGACGACAAAATCTTTCAGAAGCGATAAAAGCAGACGACCCAAACTTGAAAACGTTCTTGAAGACGTGGACACCTGCGGCTTATATTCAGGTGCAGCCTATATACAATTTTAAAATTTTGTTAAAATTTAGTTGATGCGGCTTATATTTAGGTGCTCTCACTGGAATTTACAGTAGTTCATTCATAGTTCCAAAAAAAAGTAATTTCTTTTGCAATGCCTGTACTTTTGTTCTTGATGGCACTTTTTTGGATGACTGCAACCCAAGAATTAAATTTATGAATGCTGGTCTTTCCATTTTAGTCAAAGGCTGCAAGTCTCCTAGAATATACTGCAGCACCAGGTTGAGTGATGACAACGGAGCCGCTACTGTTCGCAGTCAGTGGGATTTGGGTAGATCTGTCTTGATTTACTTTTGATTTAGTACATGCTTTCAAATCCTCTTCAGCTGTTTAATGTAACCTATGGAGCTCAACAGTGACCTGAGTGACCTGACTGCCCCCTCTGCTTCCAGAAGTAAATTTTCCATTCATTTTTCCCATCCACTTTTCAAAAGTTCAATGACATCTTGGAGGAAAACCAGCTCTGTGGTAACTAACATCCATAACGCGCTTGTTTTAAGTCCAAAAGCACATTTAGAGGTTTATAAACTATCAGAAACAGATTTTTAATAAAACTGTAGGTGTTGTGATCATTTGTTACCCCGTTGGTGATTAGCCCTGAGCATGTTTCCAAACTTTTTTGTAAAGTCTATGGGAAAAATTAATGGAAAATTTACCTCCAGAACCAGAGCAGGCACTGTATAATCACTTAAAATCGTTAAGCGTGATGTTTTTCTGGGTCCAAAACAGGCAGAATTGAGGCCAAATTTTAAAAAGACAAACAAAAAAAACAAAAAAAAGTTCATTGTGTTGTTTTAAGTTTGCTGTTGATGTGACTGAAGTGTGGATGTTCTTTTTGAAAGCCAGTGGGCAAAGTTTACACATAAATATGAGGTTATTCCCTTCCTCACCGGCCTTGTCCTAGAGTCTTTTAAATGTTCATATGTTGGATCTTTGTTGTTCCTGCTGCTACAGTCGCCCCCATGCTGCTTTTTTGTTTTGTCTTGTTTCGATTTCCAGGCAAACGATGAGACGCTGGGGGCTAGAGCTGTTGCCAAATTTAATATTTTTCTGCTAAATATTAAGGGCTCCTTATTTTAAACACTTTAAAAAATATCTACACCACATTGTGAAAAATTTTAATTTGTATTTTGAGCCTAAAAAGTATTTTTATGTGAATAAATCCAAGCTTGATATGTTTTATCAACAGCAGACATATATTGTAAACATTTGGATATGTTAGAGATGGGATGAGATATAAAACCTACAAGACAATTCAAGACCTGATAACGGTCCTCCAGACAAGAGATTTACATACCGCATTTTCCGCTCATAAGCCTCCAACTCCAGGCCAGAAAAACGACTGCGCGCCCCACAATCCAGAGCGCCCTATAGACGAATCCACTCGGGTGTCCCAGCACGACTTCGAAACTACAAAGCCGCACCACCCGCAGCGCACGCAAACACACACGGAGCAGACGGCGACCGTGCAGCGAAAAACACCCAGCCACACTCATCACTCCACGCTGACGAGGAACGGAACAGAGGAACAAACCGAAAAAATGAGTGCAATGTGCTACTTCTAGACACAACTGAACAACTGAGTCACTGCGAACACGCCGACAATCCAGCGGCCCCAGACAGCACCCTCCCTACACGCCACAACTGAACAAAGCCCAGAGTCACCGTGAACGCCACAAACAAAGTCCCACTGACCCGTCCAACTGTTGTGTTTCGGTTAAAGTCCAGTGTGGTTTATTTGTGAAAAAAGTTCAAAAATAGACCATTTAATGATAGTGCACCTTATAATCCAATGCGCCTAATACTACGGAATATTACGGTATACAGACATCATATTCTTATTAGGGCTGGACATCATTAAGAAGTTGCCGATACGATGCATATCTTGATACATAGGCCGTGATACGATACTTATCTCGGTACAGTGAGCTTTCGATTCAATATATTTCAAATCTATCCAATACGGTTCAATAAAAAGAAAGGCTAAATCATATCTGTGATACTAAAAGTCTTTGTTAAATCACTTCTTGTGCAAAGTTCATATGAAACACAAAAATTGTAATCATCAAAACAGTGAAAATGTCAAATGTGTCACATAAACGAGTAAGCAAGCAACAAAACTGTAGTGCTGTAACAAAATAATTTAGTAAAATATATATTTTTTAAAAAGTACTCTTAGTAATTTATCAATACAGCAGCCCACGATATTGATACTATGGCAAATGATTGTCCTCTTCAGCTGTTTAATGTAACCTATGGAGCTCAGCTGTGACCTGAGTGACCTGACTGCCCCCTCCGCTTCCAGAAGTAAATTTTCCACTCATTTTTCCCGTACACTTTTCAAAATTTCAACGACATCTTGGAGGCAAACCAGCTCTGTGGTAACTAACATCCATAACATGTTTATTTTACGTCCAAAAGCACATTTAGAGGTTTATAAAGTATCAGAAACAGATTTTTAATAAAACTGTAGGTGTTGTGATCATTTGTTACACCGTTGATGATTAGCCCTGAGCACGTTTCCAAACTTTTTTGTAAAGTCTATGGGAAAAATTAATGGAAAATTGACCTCTAGAGCTAGAGCAGGCACTGTAAAATCACTTAGAATCATCAAGCGTGATGTCTTTTCTGGGGCCAAAACAGGCAGAATTGTGGCCAAATTTAAAAGAAACAAACAAACAAAAACAGCTGTGAAGAGGTCATTCGGCCGCAAAAGTGACTCTATTGGTTGCAGATTGGCGAAAAGAAAAATAAAACAAAAACAATTCCCCAGAGAGACCATAACCTTGTGGCATCTTGAGCACGTGTCAGAAGATTTTACCAGTGGAATGTAAACAGCCAAACTATTAACAGAACCAACACCTCATCCAGAAACACGCAAAACATTCAGAACCCATTTAGCTCCATTAAAACGCCAAAGTCACAGTGACCCGGGGACACTCAAATACACAGCGGACTAATGTCACTTCAGCTCCGAGTGCAGGTGGGGGTGGATTTAACTCGATATTGTGTGAAAAGGTCTCAGTGACATTTGAAATTTAAAAAGTAAAGCCAACTTAATAAAATAAAATATAAAAAGTACAACGGATGGATATCGTCTGTTTTGCTCTTTGCTGATTTTTTTGTCTGTTACTTTGCATATTTCTATAGAATGGTTAGTAAAAATCAGATTCTAATCAAAACTAAAACTACTATCAAAATTAGATACTCAAATGCCGTGGAATTTCACACTTTTTTGTTTGAATTATTCTTATTCTGAATTTAGTTGTTGAAATTTTAAGTCTACATTTTTTCAAAGTGTTTTTCACCTTTTAAATATTCAGCACAGATATTTTCAAGCCCTCAAATTCAACAGTCAAAATTCAGAGTGTAAAATTTGCAATGAAAAAATGTTCAGCAAAATGCCAAGGCAAAAGCAATCGATCCAAAGTGATACCGATCTAATTTACTAACAAGCAGGAAATGGTGCAGTGAAGCGATCCTGATTGGTCAGAATTATCCTCATCAAAATCTCATCTCTTTTATTTCTTAAGTGTAAAACCGCCCACAGATGAGAACGACCAATAGGAAACAGCCTCTGTCCTCCTCACTCACACAGGGTCAGTTGCTGTTGCCTTGGCATCTTGGATATTTGCTGTTAAATTTTTCACTGCGAATTTTACACTCTGAATATTGATTGTTGAATTTGAGGACTTGGAAATATTTGTGCTGAATATTTAAAACAAGGGTCATCAAACTAAGGCCCCTGGGCTGACTATAGCCCTCCACGCCCCTTAGACTGCCCGCCCAATCCCTCTGCCCCACCACTTGAATTGGCCCTATGAGGCAATCCTCAAAAGTTCATGGTCTATTTTTATTATTATTCTGTATCTTGTATTTTGTTGATTTTTTTCAACTAAAAAAAGATATTTATATGAGGTATTTATATTTATATTTAAATAATTATATGGCATATTTACTTTTGCCGCTGAATTTTCATCACCTGACAAGCTCGAAATCAAATGGTGACAGTCGACGCACACACAGAGTTCTGTAGTGCAGTTAAGGACAGCAAAATGCTTGTGTTAAAGTTAAAAGTAAAAGTTAAAGTTGACAGAGTGCCGAGTTTTCAAATACAGTGGATGACCAATTATTTTTGTGTTCAGTGTAAGGACCGTGCAGTTTGTCTGATGTTTAAAGAAAGTTTGGCGGTTTTCAAAGAATATAATCTGCGTCATCAGGGTCGTACAATTCTGTTATACAGCCGACCTGACCCCGGACCCCATCGCAGTCAGGAGCGATAATGTGGCCCCCAGAGAAAAAAATAAAATAGTGGCCCTTGCTTTAGAATGATCTTGAGCTGTATCAGAACAAATATAAGAGCACATAGACTAGTTTACTCCCATGGACCACTATGGAACCTACCAGGACCACATTCTAAAGAAAAAGTGTTCTTAATTAATATTGTGGTATCGGAATCGGTCCACCCTTAGTATCAAAATCAAGCACTCAGAATGTTTTGAATCTTGCACAAAAATGACTGAAGATAAAGGACTGCACTGAACACCTTCATAAATTAAAAAAATCAGATTAAGTTGTCCACTAATTTCAGACAATCGAGCATAAGGAGTGTGCACAAGGTAAGTGAGGAATAACTTTGGACCACTGCAAATTCTTTAAAATGTACCAGTTCCGTTTTTCTCGTTTTTAAGACAGTACAAATCTAAAACATGGCCTTTAGCATGTGAGCTGTGTACTTTTAATGGGAGTTCCCTGTCTGTTTTGTCTGTGCAATTAAACCCATGCTTTCTTCATTAGCAAAACTGCAACAGAAACTGCAAGACCCCACATATTTGCAGCACATGTTTGGCCTATACCTGGACAGTATCAACGTGGCCGACCGTCAAGATGATTGGAGGAAGTCATTCTAGCAGCTTTTAATCATCGAAACATAAATACGCCTATGTTTTCTCCAGGTGCGTGGTATGATGTTTCTAGAATACATAGTTCTTCCAGGAATAGGCTTCGAACTTTGTACCAGAGCCGAGCTAAACAGGACTTTTGACTGGATGCCTTGATTGGACCGTGGGGACCACAGCGGAGATCTGAAGCCAGACTTCAGTGCATCATGCGTGGGAGGGCGGCCAAAGGAACTGTTGTATAATTCAAACAATAGCAACGTAATCAGAGCATGTGTCAGCAGCGGACGGGGGGGAGACCTGGTGAAAGGGTAAATAATGTGTGGAGATATTTATGTTATTTACCTTTTTTTTTTATCTTGAAGAATTTGTTTTGTAGTTTGTGTGAGGATTAAATTGCATCTCGTGGAGAGAATAAAGCGTCACACTGCAGAAAAAAAGCACAAAAAAATAGGCTCTTTTCATGCTTACGTCACAAACCAAGAAGATTTTGGAAACATGCGATGACAGCTTCTGGTGTAGTTCCCGACACTGGGCTTGCTGACCGACTGTGATAAAACCCATTGGAGTACCGTATTTTTTGGACTATAAGTGGCACTTTTTTCATGGTTTGGATGTTTCCTGCGACTTATACTCTGGTGCGACTTTTATATTAAAATTTTCACACTGACAGCCATGAGAGGCTCTAGGCTTGTGCATCAGTATAACTCCTAATCCTACTCCTCTACTGCTCATGTCTCCTGCAGAAAAAGCCGCTGTCCTGCTGCAAGTAGTGAACTATTCAGCCGAAAACGATAATCGAGCAGCAGAAAGAAAGTATGGAGTGAGCGAGAAACTTGTGAGGGACTGGCGGAAAGCGAGGAAGGAGAACACAGCTTCACAGTAACCAGGAGCGTGCACCATGAAACTTTCCTGGAAGTCACTGGATGGATGGACAAAGCCTGGACTTCAGTGATACCGAAACCATCCTGTCGGGATTCGGAAAGACCCGAATAATTCTAACTGGAACTGATGCTGAGTCTGCGACAGATACACAGAAGAGGAAGCGACACTCCATTTATCTCCTGTGATAGATAAGCTTAATCTATATTGTGGAACTAGTGTCGAAGTACTTGAGACTGGTCTTGGTCTTGAGACTGTTTTTTTTTTTTTTCTTGGTCTCATCTCAGAATCAACTGCGTTTGGACTCGGTCTTGTTTCATTATTGATGGCACTTGGACTCGGTCTTGTCTCAGTCTTGAAGGCGCTTGATCTTGGCCTTGTCTCGGTCTTGAAGGCACTTGGACTCGGTCTTGTCTCAGTCTTGAAGGCGCTTGATCTTGGCCTTGTCTCGGTCTTGAAGGCACTTGGACTCGGTCTTGTCTCAGTCTTGAAGGCGCTTGATCTTGGCCTTGTCTCGGTCTTGAAGGCACTTGGACTCGGTCTTGTCTCAGTCTTGAAGGCACTTGATCTTGGTCTTGTCTCGGTCTTGAAGGCACTTGGACTCGGTCTTGTGTCAGTCTTGAAGGAGTTTGGACTCAATCTCGTCTCAGTTTTGAAGGCGCTTGGACTTGGTCTTGTCTGGGTTTTGAAGGTGCTTGGACTTGTTCTTGAAGGAGCTTGGACTCGGTCTCAAAGGCGTTTGGACTCGGGCTTGTCTTGGTCTTGAGGTCTGACACTCGACAAGTGATAAAATGGAGATAGATTTATAAAAACACTGATATATATTTGTGCCATAATAACTGTAAAATACAAATAAATAATAAATGTTGAAAATGACAAAATGTTCTCAATTTGGTCTCGATGGGCTGTGGTCTCGGTCTTGTCTTGGTCTCCGCCTTTAAAAGTCTCGGTCTTGTCTCGATCTTGACCCTCAGAGGTCTTGGTCTTGATTAGCGTGGTCTTGACCACAACACTATGTGGAACATTCTAGACAAACCAATAACATTTCCATGGAGCCAAGCCCTTGGCACTAGAAATGTTACACAGTGCACCTTTAAAATGACTTAAATTAAGAACATTTGACTTTATTTGAGTAGATTCAACTTGACAAGTATAATTATCTATCAACGAAAGTGTGCTTTTCTTAATTCAATTTAATTGTGTTCTGTCCTGTATAGGGTTGGGTGCCACAGCTTCCCAGACGTCTTGGTTTGCAGCTTTCTTGATTCTGTGTCCACATTAATCACAATCTTCCTTGCAGTCACACACGCTCAGTAAAGTGTACCTTTCCTTTTGCTGCGGAGGTCGGGTCGGCCGTATAATAGAATGGTTTCACCCTGAGGAGGCAGATTATATTCTTTGAAAACCGTCACGCTTTCTTTACATATCAGACAAACTGCACGGTCCTTACACTGAACAAAAAAATGGTTGGGCGTCCACTGTTCTTTGAAAACTCTGTACTTCCTGTCAAGTTGTTGTACTTTAACACGAGACATTTTGCCGTCCTTAACTGCACTAAAGAACTCTACTCGTGTGTTGACTGTCACTGTTTGATCTCGAGTTTGTTAAGTGACAAAAATTCAGCGGCAAAAGTAAATATATCATATAATAATTTAAATATAAATATAAATACTTCACATAAAAATCATCTTCTAACTGAAAAAAATCAAGAAAATACAAGAGGCAGATGTGTTATTATTTGCCAGAAAGTAATTAAAAAAAATGAGCCATGACAACTTTTGAGGATTGCCTCATTGGACCAGTTCAAGTGGAGGGGGCTGTTTAAAGTGGAGAACCAGAGTCGGCCGGCGGGGCTTAATTTGATGACCCCTGAAGTAGATAATGAATTTTAAAACAAGATGAATAACCTGATATAAGTTTTAAAATCTTGGCCAGATCAGAGAAATTTTCAGTGTAGGAGGATTCTTTACAGGTTTCCAAAATACCGCAGTGTCCTTTTCTGGATTAGCTGTGCACGCCAAGAGGGATTTGCACAATATTTTTCACAGACTTATGAAAATTCATCTTGGAGTTTGCCCGTTGTAAGGATAATTCGGTGGGCGGACGAATCACAGAGCAGCATTCAGGTACGTGCAGAACCCAAAGCGAAGTCTGTCGTACTGTCTGCGTGATTGCGTCTAATCATGAAGTGTTTTGTTGTCCGATTAGCATGCTAGTTGTTCTTGGTGTGGCGGACAGCAGGGGGCTCACTTATTTTTAGATTTACCTGATGCCATCTTCCTGTGCCAAAGGAGGTCGGGCTTAAATACGCCGCGTGGTAAAGCCTCAGTGCTGCTGATGTCAGGTTAAAATTTTAATAATCTCCTTCATTTTAATTATTTTAGCTCTTTTAAACAGATTTTACTGGATTTTTAATAGGGGTGTAACAATGTCCAAGTCTCACGATACGATATCGTCACAGTATGAACCTCACGGTACGATATTTATTGTGATACCGTGGGAACGCTCACGATATGGTGGGGAGGCTCACAATCCGTGTATCATTCGTTTTTCAATATAAAACCAAAAATAAGAAAATGAAAAAACAACTAGTTTCTTCATTGTTTGTCTCCAAAACCAAAATGAAAAAACATAACTATTCGTTTTTTCGGTTTTCGTGTTTGTGTTTAAATTAATAATGGAAAAAATGGATAATGGACATCTCTCGTTTCCGTGATTTAAACTGCGATGCCAGATTTTTGCGCTGCATAAGGACTGAACCAGGACTGAACCAGGACTAAACCAGGACTAAGCCGTTTTCAGTCCTGGTCTGGTTCCGTTCCCGGTCCTGTTCCCGCTCTCAATCTTTGGTCTCAGTCCTGGTCTGGGCCTGGTTTCAGTCCCGGTCTCAGTTCTGGTCTGGTCCCAGTCTCAGTCCCAGTCTCAGTCCCGGTTCTGGTCCTGGTCTCAATCCTGGTCTCAGTCTCGGTCTGGTCTCGGACCTGGTTTAGTCCTGGTTTAGTCCTGGTTGAGTTTTTTTCCATTATTCATTTAAACACAAAATCAAACTGAAAAATGAATCGTTATTCGTTTTTTTCATTTTGGTTTTGGAGACAAATAATGAAGAAAACAGTTGTTTTTTTGTTTTCTTATTTTTGGTTTTATATTGAAAAATGATTGAACGAATGATACATGGACTGCTCACGATTAGGGATGTAACAATATCCAAATCTCTTGATATATCTTTATGCTATTTTTACAATATACATCTCACGGTACGATATTCATTGCGATATTTTGTGGAGGATAACAAAACTGTGAATATGCTACTTTTTCCTCTTAAAATGCCTTGACAAGACTTAATCCAAACAATCCAATCAAGACATAGAACTGTTATTCAAGAATTTCTTCATGTAGTCTGTGCTGAAATGGAGAAAAGGATCATGGTCTATGTAGTTTCCTTTGTCTTTTCTTAGCTCTTGCTGCACCATAACTCTTAATCCAAGCAAAGAGACTTGTAATTCGATATATTGTGATGGACCACGATATTGCTGAGAGAACTTTGATGATACGATATCACGATATTTCAGTTATTGTTACATCCCTAGTTCTTAACTATTTTAGAGCTAAAGTAAACTGGAGACAGACCTGGCCTGTCCTTTTATTGTAGGATTTGGTCTGCTACTGTTTTGTTTTATATTGTTTGTTAAAGGTTATATCATATTTTAGCTCAACTACACCTTTAAATAAACATGTTTTTTATCGTTGGTGTTCTTGGACTTTTAGCTTTAAGTTTAAGGTTTTTAGGCTTTTAGGTTTTAAGTTTTAGTTTAAAGTTTTAGTTTTTAAGTTTTAAGTTTAAGGCTTCTAGGTTTAAGTTTCCGGGTCGTACTTGGGATGGGTTTGGCCTGTACCTTTTGGTGGGTTTTTAAGTTATTTTGTTGTGATTTTGTGGTAGCACATTCTGTTTTGTTCTGGGTTGGGCTGCCCCCTCTCAAGTCATCCTTGTTTGGTTTATTTTTTAACATTTATTTCTGTTTCTGGACTTGGTTCCTCCGCCTAGAGTGCAAGGTTTGATTTTTATTTTCGTAGATTTTATAAATTTTGGCCATTTTATAGTTTTTTCCTGGTTTTTTGTAGAAATAAATTGTTTTAAATTTTTACTTGCCCCTTTTTAGTTTAGTTTAATTACATATTTTAAATCACGTTGTTGTCCTTTTTATTTACATACTTACCTGTGGCATTGGTCTATTTCTTGAAGCAAAGGGTAGCAAATCTCTTCTCTGGCCCCTGAAAGTTGTGAAAAGCGCTTATAAAGTCACTGTGGTGAATAATTACGATGCTCTGAACGCAGGAATAACTCTGGACCACTGCAAACCGATTAAAATAAAGAAATGACATTGCATAGAAGACAAACCTGAAGACGTGCAGTAAAACATCTCCAGCGTCGGGCCTCTCTGGTTGAGTTGTTGACGATGATCCTGCGCAGAGGCTCAGAGCGAGGAGTTTCTTGGAAGTGGATCTCCTGCAGCGCTGGGCCGGTCGTCGCCTCAGAGCTGCTTCATGTCTGTAACACTTGAACACTTCAGGTTTAACAGCTCCAAACACAACTGGAAAATGTCCTATTGAACTCACAGATAGTGTTACAAAAAAACATCCACACCAGCAAATACTAGAGTGATTTAAAGAAGACCTGCAGTTCTGGAGTCTGCTTAGAGTTAGAATCTTTGACACCTGTGGATCATTATGTTAGAATTTGCACTTTTTAATGAAAACAATCACTGTGTAAAACTGTAGGGGGCCGGAGTGCTACTTGGATGTACAGAGATTGTGCAAAATTGTGTGTTTAGTGCTCTTCAATGCAGGGACCAGTCTCAAAAACACTCAAAAAGTACATAAATAATTAAAAGCCTTTATTACCACATTGCAGATAAAGTAAAAAATTGTAACTTTATCTTTGTCATGTGGCGATAAAGGCTTTTAATAATTTTGTACTTTTTTGAGTGTCTCAGCTTTTTCAACAATTTATGTGGGACATTCAATTGAGAAAATATTTGCAATGTTTGTATATAATTTTGTACTGAAAAAAATCATTTTAAGGTCCTATATTACACAAAATTGTGTCTTGTGAGCTTTTAGCCATGTTATAATTTTGTTCCACTATCGAAAACATACTTAGAGTTTTGTTTCATTCACACATGTTTGAGTAACTCTTTATTATTAGTCTGACTACATCTCCAAAGCTCAAAATGCTCTGTTCCACCTTGTGATGTCATATAGTGGTAGTTTTGGTGGCATGTAGCACTCATGTCTCACAGCAAGAAGATTCTGGGTTCGATCCCTGGGTTGCCTGGGACTTTCTGTGTGGTTTGCATGTGCTCACCGTGTCTAGGTGTGTTTCTGCCAGGCACTCCGGTTTCCCCTATCAACCCAAAAAAAACATGCAACAAAGCTCTCCAGCAAAGAACAGCTGAGAGCTACACTGCAAAAAATAAAAACTAGTCAAGTTAAAATGACTTGAATTAAGAAAGTTTCCTCATGATTTGAGTTTTCACTTGACAAGTATTTTTCGGAATATAAGTCGCTCCAGAGTATAAGTCGCACCAGCCAAAAAATGTGTAATGAAGAAGAAAAAAACATTTATAAATCGCACCGGACTATAAGTCGCTCTTTTAGGGAAAATTTATTTCATAAAATCAGAGACCAGGAACCGACATTTCCTGTTGAAATTCAAGTTATAGTAATAACAATAGAACAGAGAACAACAGACTGTTAAAGTCACATATGAACAGTTCTTCAGATAAATATAACATAAACAACAGAACAAGTTTACCAAACTCTCCATCTCACTTCAAATCACTAAATCTATTTAATTCTTCGTCCTCGGTGTCACTTCTGAGCAATTCCACGACCTCCGGAGGTAAACAGAGCGCCACTTCCTCTTCTGTGTCACTGTCGTCAGACTCAGCATCAGTTCCAGTTATAATTATTCCGGCCTTTCTGAACCCCGACAGGATGGTTTCAATGTCACTGAAGTCCAGGCTTTGTTGATCCATCCAGTGACTTCCAGGAATGTTACATGGTGCATCCTCCCGGTTGCCGTGAAGCTGGCCCCTCACAAGTTTCTCACTCACTCCAAACTTTCATTCTGCTGCTTGATTACCGTTTTCGGCTGGATATTTCGCTACTTTCTGCAGGAGTCATGCGCAGAAACCTGACACAGAAGCCTAGTGCGTCCTCTCGCAGCTGTCCACTCAAATCATGAAAAAAAGTGCAACTTATATTCCGAAAAATACCGGTACATTTATCTGCCAGTGGAACAAGACTTTTTGTACTTAAAGGTTGTATAGAGGATTTTCCAAGGAACGAGAAATCCAGCGACTGTTTGTCCTTTTTCAAATGTTGCGCATGTGTGAAACCACCCCCCCTCCCCTACAGCTCCCTACGTAGAAACGCCTCCTCCCTCCTCCTCCTTATGCCAGAAACAGGTTTGTTTACAGCCGGTGCGCTGCACATGACTTGTAAACAACTAACTACAGTGTTGGTTAGGCAAGGTGGAGAAGTGAGGAGCGGGGGGGGGGGTGCGCGGAGATTCCATGCACTGAGAAGAAGTGAGGAGCAGGGAGAAGAGCGGAGCGGGGAGCGAGGAGAGGAGCAGGAAAGGGGTGCAGAGAAGGGTGCGCGGAGATTCCGTGCGAATGAACTAGCTACTACTACAACATGCAGCAGCAAGCGGACTCTTTCTTTGCCTTGAAAATTACGTTTTCAGACATAGGATATCGCATTCGTGTCCTGAAAAACGTTTGTCTAGCTCTTGGAAATAAAGTACGTTTTCATAATAAGCAGAAGTTTCCTGTCCAGGAGTAATTTGGCGACCAGTGCGTCAGTCTTTAGACCCTGCGTCTGCTTCAGTTGCGCCATCACTGGAATGAATCTACAAGAATCACCTTAATTTGGCTTCGCTGCTTTTCCCCTTGTCTTCTTCTTTCAGCGACCTCAAAAACGGACTTTCTTTTGCGGCTAACTGCTCCTGGATTCTTGTCTGCCATTGCAACAAACTTTGTGCGAACTGCGAGGAAGATATAGGTCAAAAAAAGCCGCTAAGAACTGTTGCGTTGGTGGAGTAAACAGCGTCTGTGCGGCTTGCGTCTGTGGACTGCGTGACAGTCGTACGTAAACCACGTAACGGCAGCGCGCAGGCAAGTCAGTTACGCTAGAAACGTAGGGAGATTTTGATTGACAGCCTGTCAGCTAACAGATAACGAGGCAGTGTCGTTATCTATTGGCAAATGTTTAGCCCCACCACGTCCAGAGTTGATGAATTTTTATTCTCTTTTTTTTGGTCATCATAATTACAAGGCTACAGCACCTCTATAATGCTATCATTGACAATTTCAAAAAAAAAAAAAATCCTCCATACAACCTTTAAAATATTAAAATACATGTTGCTAGACTAAAAAAACACACTTATTCCATTGGTAGATAATTTTACTTGTCAAGTTGAATCAACTCAAATAAAGTAAAACGTCATTTTAACTTCTGTAGATAATGTTATTTCCAGTGTAATGGAGGTCACTCAAATACAACATCAGTAAATGTTATTATAGTTTTGATGTTAACAGCTACAGCACCTTTTAACTTTAGTTCAGTGGAGAGTTTATTACCAGATGACATCACAAGGTGGAACAGAGTGTTTTCGGTTTGAGAGAAGAACTCAGCCTAAATGTGCAGGGTTTGTGTGATTAAAAAAAACACAAATTTCTGTATATGTTTGTAATGCGGAAACATTATTATAACAGATCAGAAAATAGCGTAATATAGAACTTAAAAAAACAAAACAGAACCAACATGGCATCGAGTGTTGGCAAAAACCTGTCAACATTTGACTTATTAAATCCGTGTTCCCATTGATAAAACTGGGAGGGTACGTGAGGTCGTGTCACCGTGAGGGAGCTGCTTATGAAACACGTAGTGATGTGTTCGTGAAACTTCTGACAGTGGGGATTCTGGATTTCGCAGCTCTGAGTCAAAAATTTGCTGCCAACATAAACAGATCTATTTTAGTCTGTCACCAACACCGTGTCCCTGCTTCGGGTTCAAATACTGTTTATGTGCTCCACTATTGTCAAACCAACATTACAAATTAAAGGGCCAGTACCACTTTTTTTCTCCCCGTGTACTTGAACAAAATGTGACTTGCCCCAGTTCAGATTTAGTGTATAAACAGCTGTCGAGGTCAAAATAAACCCACTGTGTACTGTCCGCATCTAATTATAGCACGTTTTGTTTTCAGATAATCAGGAAGTGTGTGTTAGCATGCTAGTTGCAGATGTTGTAGATGTTTTTCAAGGCGCTCTACGTGATTTTTACTCTTTTAAAAACATGTAAAACAGAACTAGTGCAGTTTTTGCAATGGTCCAGTTATTCTTTGGGCTTTTCACGCTGTAATGATAAAGTCAACTAGCATGCAAACTACACACTTCCTGATTCTCTAACTCTAACATTACAAATTAAAGGGCCAGTACTACATTTTTTTTCCATGTATTTGAGCAAAATGTGTCTTGTTCTAGTACAGATTTGAGAAATAAGCAGCTCTTGAGTTTGAAATAAATTCACTGTGTACTGTCTGCAGATAATTATAAAGCGTTTTATTGTCAGATAATTAGGAAGTGTGTATTAACATGCTAGTTGTAGATGTTGTAGTTGTTTTTCAAGGCGCTGTATGTGATTTTTACTCTCTTAAAAATGTGTAAAACAGAACTAGTTCAGTTTTTGCAATGGTCCAATTATTCTTTGGGCTTTTCACACTGTAATGCTAAAGTCAACTAGCATGCAAACCACACACTTCCTGATTCTGTAACTCTTACATTACAAATTAAAGGGCCAGTACCATATTTATTTCAATGTATTTGAGCAAAATGTGTCTTGTTTTAGTACAGATTTGTGGAATAAGCAGCTCATGAGGTTGAAATAAGTCCACTGTGTACTGTCTGCAGATAATTATAAAGCATTTTATGGTCAGTTAATCAGGAAGTGTGTGTCAGCATGCTAGTTGTAGTTAGCGTTACCATTAAGTTAAACTTAAAGGAGCCGTGATTTGTGATTTTTACTTTCTTCAAAACGTACAAAACAGAACTAGTTCAGTTTTTGCAATGGTCTTAAGTTATTCTTTCTGCTTTTCACGCTCTAATACTAAAGTCATCTAGCATGCTAACTATGCACTTTCTGATTCTCGGACAAGCAGACAACTCTAACATTACAAATTAAAGGGCCAGTATCACTTTTTTCCCCCATGTATTTAAGAAAAATGTGTCTTTTCCCAGTACAGATTTGTGGAATAAGCAGCTCTTGAGGTCGAAATAAATTCACTGTTTACTGCCTGTAAATAATTATAAAGTGTTTTATTGTCACTTAATCAGGAAGTGTGTGTCAGCTTGCTAGTTGTAGTTAGCATTACCATGAAGGTAAAACTCCACTCTGGTCTCTGAAAGTTGTAAACTCATCTTGGTGAATCATTAGGATGCTCTGAATGCACAAGCTAAGTGAGGAATAACTTTGGACGCTCCACTCAGGTGCAGTGCCTTTAAGAGTTTGTTAAACTGGTTTGTCAAAGCCTGATCCTGTCAGATCCCAGAAGGTCTGCAGGGCCGGACCTGGTTAGTTCTTGGATGGGAGACACTGGGAAAATCAAGTGCCACAGGGGGGCACCAGTCACAAAAACTGTCATTGTGTCCTTAGGCAAGGCACTTCACCCACGTTGTCTAGTATGAAAGTGATGTGTGTGTGAGTGGTGGTGGTGATCATAGGGACCGATGGCACTGACTGGCATGGCAGCTGCACTTCAGTCAGTCTGCCCCAGGGCAGCTGCTGCTGTAATATTAGCTTAGCCACCGGGTCTGGAGTGAATGAATAATGATCTGTAAAGTGTCTTTATGACAAATGTCTGTGAAAAGTGCTATATTAATAAAAAATATAATAATAATTAAAAATGACTTACTTACTTAAAGGGACTCTATGTAACTTTTCTAGTGCAGAGTATACCACATGTTTGATGTTACTGCTTTGCCTGGAATGACCCAAGGGCATTAAAATGATCTTGTATGTAGTGTTTTAATTTTAAAAAGTAAAAAAAAAAAAAAACTAAAAAAACTAACAAAAAAACTTAATTTGGGCATGCTTGCCTCTACATAAATCTGACTTGTAACTCGGTCTGGTACTCACCTCCTTATCTCCATGGAGATATAGTGCTTTGACTGTAATGTTCCACAGTAAGGCTTTACACTCCATATCTTGCATGGTTTAATTTTAAAAAGGAAAACAAAATTAATTGAGCAAGCTTGCCTCGACATAGCTCTGACCTGTAACTCTGCCTGGTAGCTTCCCTTGCTTGTTTCCATGGAGATATATTGCTTTGCCTGAAAAAAAAAAAAAAAAATGAGCATGTTGCCTCTACACAGATCTGACTTGTAACTTTGACTGGTAGTGCCACCTGCTTGTTTCCGATGGAGATGTATTGGTTTGCCTAGAATGTTCCAGAGTACGACAGTTAACTTGAATATAAGTGTTTACATTTAAAAAAAAGATCTGACATGTAACTTTGAGTGGAAGTGTTACTTCCACTCAAAGTTAGATATATTAATTAATTAGATATATCTAACTCACTGTTAGATATATTATTTTGCCTAGAATGCCCCACAGTAAGGCACTTGCTTAAACTTGCATTCCAAAAGAAAAAAAATAAATAAAAAATTATAAAAAAAATAAATTAACAGAGCGTGCTTGCCTCTACATAGACCTGCCTTGTAACTCTGCCTGTTAGTGTCCCCTGCTTCCCTCCAGGATTGGATAATATACGGGCCTAATATAAATTTGTGGAACATTCGAAGCAGAGCCATAACATTTATGGAGACGAGCAGATGCGGACTTTATATGCAACAATGCAAAACTACTTTTTATTGCCAGAATAAAAAATCAATATGTCTTCTCCAATAAAAATCTGCAGCTTTTTCCAAAACCTTATCTAACCTCCCACTCCCTGCAGTCATGTGCTGGATTTTCTATAGCAGTGATTACGAGGGGAGGGATCAAAACTACAACAGACTGTGCCAGAGGCTAGATCAGGCCATGCTGGGCAGACTGTGTACCCATGTTTATGTCTATTTTTATGATCCAAAACACACATCATTTTACTTTTTTGCTATTGTTGTCCAAACCACCACCACATTGTGATTTTTAAAGGCGCTCTACCTGATTTTTACTGTCTTAAAAATGTGAGAAACGAAACTAATGCATTACCTCATTCATTATAAGCTCTTTGCCCACATCAACTAGCATGCTAATTGTGTACTTCCTGATTCTCGGACAGTGCAATGCTTTCTATTTAGGCCCAGACAGTGCACAGCCAACTTATTTTAACTTCAAGAGCTGTGTCCACAATAAATCTGTACTGGTGTTTTCACGATACGTAAATTTCAAACTCAACTTTGATGTTAAGATAAAGAATAGACTTGATACTCGATACCGATTCTGATACCACAATGATGAAAACACTTTCTTTAGACAAAACGGTGTCATTTTCAATCAAATCATAGTATTTTCTTTTATATTCCACTTGGTCTTATATCTGTGTGCCGTTTTTCAGACTATAAGTTGTTCTTTTTTCATGGTTTGGGTGATTCCTTATACTCCAGTGCTACTTATATATTAACATTTTCACACTGACAGCTGCGAGAGGCTCTAGTCTTGTGTGTCAGTATCTGCTGCTCCTGTTCCTCCTGTACCACTGTCACTTCACTCTACTGCACATGTCTCCTGCGGAAAGAGCCTCTGTCCTGTCTGTATCATGTCAGTCGATCGCACCATTACTTCTGTACCACTGGAAATTAAAAATTTAAACTAAATTATAAAGATGACTGAGAAGGCTGAACACAAATGCCCCCAAAAGAAAATCAAATTTTTTAGATTACAAGCTGCAAGTTGTGAAATCTGCAGCTGAAAACGATAATCGAGCAACAGAAAGAAAGTTTGGAAAGAGTGAGAAACTTGTGACACCGGGAGTGTGCACCATGAAATTTTTGTGGAAGTCTAACTTCTTGGGTTCTTTTTAAAGACAATGTAGTAAAGCGTATTTACCTTGTTGACATGTTTCGGCTGCGAGCTGCAAGCCTTCTTCAGAACTGTCACCGGTGTTGGTGGTGACGTGTCGTATATCAGCTGTTGTTACTTCCTGTGACTTCCTTTCCTGATGTCACTGGACGGATGGACAAAGCCTGGACTTCATTGACAACAGAAATCATCCTGTCGGGATTCAGAAAGGCCGGAATAATTCTAACTGAACTGATGCTGAGTCTGACGACAGCTACACAGAAGAGGAAGAGGTGCTCTGTTTACCTCCGGAGGTCGAGGAGTTGCTCTGAAGTGACACCGATGATGAAGAATTCAATAGATTTAGTGATTTGGAGTGAGATGGAGAGTTTGGTAAACTTGTTCTGTTCTGTTGTTTATGTTATAGTTATCTGAAGAACTGTCCAGTAACAGTCTGTTGTTCTCTGTTCTATTGTTATTACTAGAACTTGACTTTCAAGATAAAATGTCGGTTCCTAGTCTCTGATTTTATAAAATACATTTCCTCCAAAAAGTGCAACTTATAGTTTGAAAAATACCGTAATCCCTCAGTGGTCCAGGAGCATATACTAATCTCTGTGCTCTTTTACTTGTTCTGATGCAGCTCAAGAAAAGCTCTTCTAAAGCTTTTCAGGAAAGGTTCACTTCTGTACTGTGAATAACTTTATTTAGTATCGATTAGTATCTGATTTTTTGCACTTTTCACAGCTCTCATCTCTATTGGGGAAAGACAAATTTCTCTCAGATACACGGCGGAAACATCAGATAAAGAGCCTTTAAATACAGTCAAACATGTCAACAATTTATTGACGAGAGCGTTTAAAGATGTGATTTAGCTCAGGTTGTGCGTTCACACAGGTGTGAGTAGAAACATGTGCGAGTCCTGGAGCTGCTCTAAAATAAACATTACGACATTATGGAGTGTGCGACGGTTTAAAGGGCTTAAAGAAGCATAAAACTACAGAGGTGTGAGAAGAACGGGACCAAGAGTTGTCCTCAAATGACTACAGAGAGAGAGAGGACGGATAGAGAGCGGAGAGAGAGAGAAGGAGGGAGAGAGAGAGGAGGAAGGACAAAGAGAGAGGAGAGAGAGAGAAGTAGGGAGAGACAGAGTGAGAGAGGAGGAGGGACAAAGAGAGAGGAGAGAAAGAGAGGAGGGGGGAGGAGCGGGAAAGAAAGAGGAGGAAGGAGAAAGAGAGGAGAAAAGGTGTAGCAGGAGAGAGGAGGGAGAGAGAGAGAGAGAGAGAGGAGAGGAGGGAGAGAGAGGAGAAAAGGGAGGGAGAGAGGGGAGAGGTAGCAGGGGAGAGAGAGAGAGAGGAGGGGGAGGAGGAGGGGGGGGAGAGAGGACCGGGAGAGAAAGAGGAGGAAGGAGAAAGAGAGGAGAAAAGATGTAGCAGGAGAGAGGAGGGAGAGAGAGGAAAGAAGTGAGAGCAGGAGAGAGAGAGGAGAAGAGGGAGTGAGGGAGAGAGAGAGAGAAGAAGGGTAGCAGGGGAGAGAGAGAGAGGGAGCAAGAGAGGAGGGGTAGCAGGGGAGAGAGAAAGAAAGAGAGAGAGAGAAAGGGAAGAGGGGTAGCAGGGGAGAGAGAGAGAAGGGGTAGCAGGGGAGAGAGAGAGAGGAGAGGAGGAGGGAGAGAGAGAGGAGGTGATGGAGAGAGGTGGAAGGGAGAGAGATAGAAGGAGAGGAGGAGGGAGAAGGAGGAGGTGACGGAGAGAGGGGGAGGGGACAGAGAAAGAGAGGGAGGGGAAGGAGGAGAGGAGGGAGAGGACAGGAGAGGGAGGAGGAGAGAGAGATATAAGAGGAGGAGGGGAAGAGAAGGAATAGAGAGGGAGGCGGCAACGGAGAGAAAGAGGAGAGACAGAGAGAGGAGGGAGGATGGGGGGAGAGAGAGGGAGGAGAGAGGAGGAGAGACAGAAGGAGGAGCAAAGGGAGGAGAGATAGAAAGAGAGGGAGAGAGAAGCATAATGGCTGAGAGCGAAAGAGTCGAGAGAAGTGGGAAAGGAGAGAGAGAGAGAGAGGCATAGAAGAGGGAGAGAGAGTGAGAATGAAAAGACTGCAAGTAGAGGAGGGAGAAAGAGAAAGAGAGAGAGAGAGGGAGGTAGAGAATAACAAGATAGGGAAGGGAAAGAGGAGGAGAGAGATAAAGAGAGGGGGAGGAGAGAGAAAGGAGAGGAGTTAACGAACAAGAGAAAAGGGAACAAGGGGAGGGGCGAGAGCGATAGAAAAAGAGGAGCAGGATAGATAGAGTAAAGAAGCATAAGAGGAGTGAAAGAAAGAAAGATGGAAGGGAGCGAGAGAGAAAAGAAGGATAGAAGGAGGGAAATAGACGGAGTGTATTTCGGTGGAGAGTGTTTTATAACCGAATCAACAGGATTCTAAAGTGCTGTTTTCCAAAGTCACGTGAGGAGAGTGAGATCCGTGTCCTCAGAGCCGAGAGGTTAAACTGCACAAACACAAAGCGCACGAGTTCAAGGCGCTCTACCTGATTATACCTGTCTTCATAACATGAAAAAAAAAAAAACAAGTTTATTTTAAATGGCTTGCAATCGTCCAAAGTTATCCTCACCTACCTTATGCATTCAAAGCGTCCTAATTATTCACTACAATGAGTTTTATAAGCACTTTTCACAACTTTCAGAGACCAGAGCAGAGTTTTAGTATCACTGTAAAGATAATAATAACTGGCAGAGGTGGAAAAATTACTGAAAATGTGTAATTAAGTAAAATTATCTTTACTTTGCTTAGTTTCTACTCAAGTAAAAGTAAAAATGACCATCTAAAAATCTGCTAAAAAAGTATTCTGAGTAAAAGTTACTTGAGTGACTTTCAATTATTTCATGTAAAAAAGGATGAGTCATAAATCTAATCCAGCAGAAATTGTTATGTATAACTTTTCCTGGTAGTGTCCCCTGCTTGTTTCCATAGAGATGTACTGGTTTGCCTGGAATGTTCCACAGTAAGACAGTTAACACATACATACATACATTTTCTTAAAAAAATAAATAAATAAATAAATAATAATAATAAATAAATTAATAAAAAATAAATAAATTAATATATAGAATGCTCCACAGTAAGCAGTTAACTTGAATATAAGTGTTTACATTTTCTTAAAAAAAAAACAAAAAACCTAATAATAAAATAAAATAAAATAATAATAATAGTAATAATAATAATAATAATAATAATAATAATAATAATAATAATAATAATAATAATAATAATAATAATATAGAATGCTCCACAGTAAGGCACTGACTATGCTTAAACTTGCATTCCAAAAAAAAGAAATAAATAAATAGAGCGTGCTTGCCTCTACACAGATCTGACTTGTAACTCTGCCTGTTAGTGTCCCCTACTTCTCTCTTCTCTTCAATTATTTCATGTAAAAAAGGATGAATCATAAATCTAATCCAGCACAAACTGTTTTTTTTTTTTTTTTTTTTTAGCACACTGCGATAATGTTCAGTTTTTTTTATGTATTTATAAGGTGGAGGTTTTAATACAATACCATTTTAGGGTTTTTGACTTTTCCAGCACCTACTTTTTTATCTAGTGTGTTTGTTATTGTTTGTTGTATTTGCAAAATCAATCAATCAATTAACTTTTAGGTGATACAGAGCAAACTTTTACATTTTGAAGACAACTGAGTTCACTAAAACTTACCAACACTGAGCTCTTCTTTCTTTTTATAGAATTTTATAGAACTTAGACCTTTAACTGCATTAAAAAAAAAAAAAAAAAAACAGAATTATATGGTCCAACTCACAACACTAAAAGAAAAATTAAACCAAAATCAAAGTGTGCAAAATGAAAAGGTTGCACATATTGGTGACTGATTGCTGATATAAGGAATGAAAAAGAATATTCTATTTATATTATTATATAATTCTGCCCACTAGACTGTAAAGCTCTTGTGCAGTTTGAGCAAGAGTTAATTTTCAAAGTTTGTCGCTCTTATCCGTGCTCTCTTTGCTGGTGGGTTCCAGCGTAATGAAGTAAAATACTTGGGTCAAAATGTACTTGAGTAAAAGTTAGATGACCTATTTCAAAAACTACATAAAAATTACTAATTACTCATCAAAACTACTCAATTAAACAGTAACGTGAGTAAATGTAATTCGTTACTTTCCACCCTTGACAACTAGCATGCTAATACAGTCTACCTGAACATCAGTATTTAGTTTAATTAGATGCAGACAACACACAGCAGACTTATTTTGACCTCGAGAGCTTCTTGTGTAATTTATTTGTGGAGCTAGACAAATTTCAGTCTTGTTTAAAATACACTTTTACTCACCAGCTTTTAATACCGCGTGAGAATTGTGTGGTCCTCTGACTGTTTTTTTTATTGATTTTATTTGCTATTTTTCTATTTTAGTATTTTTATTTTTTTATTGACTTGCTTATTTATAAATTTTATGTATTATTATTTTATTATTATTATTATTATTATTATTATTATTATTATTGTTTTATTTTATTATTATAATTTTTTTTTATGATTTATATATTTATATTGTGCCTTCTCTGTGCAGCACTTTGGAGACTTTGTGTTGGTAAAATGTGCTATACAAATAAAATTTAATTGGATTGGAAATTTTGCTCAAATAAATGGGAAAAAATCTGGCACGGCGCCTTTAAAATGACTTCAGATTAAAACTCAAATAACATTATTATGAATATTATTGTTTATTTATTTTGTCATTTGCAGGTTAAATGTATCAATCAAAAATCAATCAAAAAAAGGAGAAATTTCAATCAAAAAATGTTTATCGAGTTGACAGAATTTAATTTCTCCATTTACAATGATGATGTTTCTTTTTTAAAGTTATATATTTCTAACAATAAATGCAAGAAAAGTAGTAACAAAATGAAAACAATCCAGTGTCAAAGCTCAAGCACCAGAAAATTTTCGCAGTGCATTTTTATTTTTAGAAAGACTGGAATAAAGGTGAAGGTTGGACCTGGATGGGCATCTGATGTAAAAGATAAATAAAAATGATTAAATGCATACTTGAGCGTTGTTTTCTCTGTTCAAGTTGCTTTCATGAGTGTAGGAATTTCACAGTTGAGTTCAAACTTGGACGGAGGTTTTGACTGATGTTTTCTAGATGCACAGACCACATCGTAGGCTTTCAAGCACTTCTCGCAAGTGACTTTACCGAACAAGTTATGATTTGTTATGTCAAACCATGAATCTCTATCAATCAATATTGTTTTCCTAGCCAAAAATGTGCCCAAACAAACAAGCCACAAGACAACACAGGTCTGATTCTTCCCTCCATGTGAACCCTGACAGAGGCCTGAGGTTCTGTGTACTGATGTAATCTCAGGTGTTGTGATGTGTAATGTGATACATACAGTGAGTATCTGTAATACAAGACACAATGGACTGCCCTCATCTGACCCAACCATAACATGCAGAGCAAACAATACCACGGGAGCTTTTGAGGCTGAGATAAGGGACAATTGTTGTGTAACATTTGTAAAATCTAGATGATTAATGTGTAATATGTGTGTAACCATGTTAAAACATGGTTCGCTCATTCAAAACATCCCTGGAGTTTGAGTTCAGAAGTTCAAAAGTTCAAAAGTTATTGTCAAGTCTTCATACGAAACATATGAATAATTGAGATTGTGTTTCTCACTCCCAATAATAAATGGAAAAGTCCAAGTGTTCTTTCTTTGGGGAGACTGGCCGCCTGGTGGTTAGAGAGGGGAGAGTTCAGCATCCTAACAGCCAGGTGGATGAAGCTGTTCATGAGTCTTGGTGGTGTGGGAACAGAGGCTCCTGTATCATCACTCACAATGGCTCATGATGGCTTTGTAGGTGAGGCGGTTGGTGTATATGCAGGGAGGGGAGTCGTAGCCAGGCTGGCGCCACCTAGTGCCTCTGCTCAGTTTTATTTTTCTCCACCGACTAGATCAGGAATCTGAATACACTAGACGGTTTCCAAGAACACCGGAAGTGCGAGTCCGGGCACCAGCCAATCAGCAAAGAGCCATACATTCTGTGTTGGCAACAATTCCCAAGATTGAGGATTAAAAGCCGGAACAAAGAGAATGTTTGGTGAATTTTATCAAGGGGAAAGATATTATTGCCCTTCTTCCTATGGGATTTGGGAAAAGATTAATATACCAGTTAGCCCCATTAGCAGTGCATTACATACGTCATGACCAAATAGCAGCAATTGAATAAATAAAAACAGTACCCACCTACCGTCGAGAGAACTAATCCTAATGCTGCGAGATCATACGGTTTCCACTAAGTGAAGCTGATGAATCAGGCTAAGGGAGTGATGCACCAATGATCTGCCTGGCTGTATTCACTTTGTGCTGCAGGGCTCTCCTTTCGTGGTCAAAGCAGTTTACGCCCCACACAGTGATGTAGCTGAAGGGATGTTCTCTCTGGATCCTCTGTAGAACGTGGTCATGATGGTGGTGAGGCACTTGCCCACTTGAGTTTCCACAGGAAGTAGAGGTGCTGCTGGGCTTTCTTCACCAGCGATGCAGTGTTGGTCCAGGACAGGTCCTCACTGATGTGCACCTCCTGGAATTTTGTGCTGCTCACTCTCTCCACAGCAGCACCGTCGATGGTCAGTGGCGAATGTTGGGTGTGGCCTTTCTGGAAGTCAACAACAATCCTTCTTAGTCTTCCTGACATTCAGCTGGAGATTGTTTTCTCTGCACCACATGGTCCTAAGGTCGACCTCTTTATGTATTTTGATTCCTTCACGCTGGTTTCAATAATCCACTGGGGGAAAAAAAAGTATTTGTCTTTGAACCTCCGAGAATACATGGTTTGAATTTTCACGGTGATGGCTTTTAAGTCCAGATATCGTAACTCGATTCGTTGTAAGCATTTCTACATTAAAATCACATTAATTACACTTGTGCGCTTACATTAATATGTCGAGACATGTTCCTCATTACCTAGTGTCATTGTTTTCCTCGTGGTAATTCCATTTGCTGCCAGGAGATGGCGAGCTGTACCAGATTCCAGTATGGGGAGCACTGAAGTTGTGAAATAATATGTGAAATGCTTTGAAAAACATGCTTGTGCTATGAGAACACAGAATCAGCCTTGATTTTGTTAATGAAACTACAGCAGATCGCACCAGGTTTGTGAAGTTGTACTGTATTGTTTTGTATTATACTTTCGTGTATGTTCATAAAAAATGTCGTGTGGGAGCGTGGGTGGCGTAGGCTTGTGGGCTGAATCTTGCACATAATCTTACAGTTAACCATAACAAGGGTTGAATAGGGCCCAAGAGAGATTGCTAAATTACTCAAACATGTATGGATGACATTTAAAACCACTTCAGGCATTTTTTTGACGAGGGACCAACGTCATAACCTCAATTACATAAACTCACTCCACTTCTCACTGTTTCTGTTGTATTTATTTTTTCTTCTGAGTTCTGGACGCTTTGACCTGCAGAGGATCATGGGCTTTTGCACGTGGTTTGGTAGCCCTCTCCCCTCTCCTCTGTGATCTGGTTGAATAAGGTGCTAATTGTTCTAAAATGTGGTTGACTGCGAGTTCAGAGGAGCGGGACAAACTGTACCCGAAAAAACGTTTCAAAAGGTCAGCGACATCTGGAAATCTGACAGCAAAAAAACAAAAACATCCAGAACAAAGAGGGGCAGGTAATTCAAAAGGAGCAGGAAATGAATGTCTAACGGTCGGGGGGGCGGAAGAGGTCGAAGGTCAAATTTTACAAAACAGAAAAAGCGAATTTAGGTCAGTGATGGATTATTGTTATCCTAAAGTACAAAACACACACCAGACTCCCTCATGTCACTAGACAAAAGGTCAGCAGTCACATGAATTAGTGTGCGCAGTTAATTGTAAACATTCTTTATATAATAGAAGAGATCGAGAAACTGATTTAAGTCAGATTACAGTAAGTTTTGTCCTCATAATAAGAATATTTGCAGATAAACATGGCAAAATTGCTCACACATGACATCTGTTAAAAAAAAAATAATAATAATAAAAATAAAATGAAGAAGAAGAAAGTTAAAACCATACTTCAGAACATTCTCCATGAAGACAGATATGTTTTATACTGTGGAATGTTATAGCAAAAGGAGTAAGATTTTCTCCTTCAAGCACAATAAGAGTCAGGTTTGTGGAGATGCAAGCCTGCTCATAGTAAGGACTAGGGCTGGGGATCATTAAGAAGTTGCCGATCCGATTTATACTTCGATACATAGGCCACGATACGATACATATCTTGATACAGTGAGCTTTCAGTTCGATACGATATATTTCAAATCGATTCGATACAGTAAAAAAAACAAAAAAAATAACTAAAGGCTAAATCATGGCTGTGATACTAAAAGTCTTTGTTCAACCACTTTTTGTGCAAAATGAATATGAAATACTAACATTTTAATCATCAAAAACAGTGAAAATGTCAAATGTGTCGCATAAATGAGTTTCCTTCCGCTAAACAAACAACAAAACTGTAGCTCTGTAACAAAATAATTTTGTAAAATATACCCAAAAATACTTCTGGTGATATATCGATGCAGCAGCCCATGATATTCATACTGTATCAACACATTAAACGATACGATATATCGATATTTCAATACTTTTGTACACCCCGAGTAAGGACCATGTTTTTCTTTGTTTTTCAGTAAAATAAGCACATCCAAAATGAAATATAATGCTTTTATTTTAAGGTACATTCTGTGGCTTTAAAGGTTGAGGTACACTTTGACCCATCCTTCAAATTTCTGCCACTGACTTGATTTGTTAAATGTTTTGCCTGACTCGTCACCCTTACTTCATGCTGCTTTTTGCCATTTATCTATTTTTCATCTATTATGTTACTTGTGTGTACCTACAGTATCATACAAAATGCGTGGCGTCTGCTGGCAGTTTTCATGGAGACAAACTTTCTTAAGCCCAGTTTCTGGTTGTGCATAAAATCGTATGAGTCACGACACAGAGTCTGCGTCGCTGTGAACCCCCTCCGCAAAGTGTCTGCGTAGACCGACGTGCACCTCCGAAATTTTATACCTACGAGTCAAAACGATGCAGACAGCAGGGAAAGCGACGCAGACAAGAAGGGCTGTGATTGGTCGTCTCTACATCTGCTCTACATATATTTCCAGTATGCCGCTTTCCCGCTTCATTTTGTGCACACGTACACCAGTTTTAAATCCTAGCCTCGTTTTGGTGGTGAATTAGTTTGTGGTGTATAGACCTGGACGCAGATCCATAAATCAAAACCGACAGTGTCAAGGCAATGGCAGCAGTGTGCTTTGAGTCGACGCAGAACTATAATTTGGCCTGTACACAGTGCTAGTAAGAAACCTTGCACTTTACCCTAATGCCATGTCATTCTGTGCAACATTACAGGCAAGGAAATTACATCCCCATGCAGACAAGCACGTTGCAAACCCTTTATCAGAAAGTTTCACAGTGCATCTTAAAATGTAGATAAAAAAAATCCACCCTGAAAACACTTACCATCTGTCATTTGTAAACCTTACCTTGACCTGATCTCTTGTCTTCACCCGAACTACTCCCCACAAAACCTCCTGATTGTTTAATGGGACTGAGATCTCTGGATCCAGATTAATGAACGTTTAATACTCTGTTTACTAAATGTCCCACTTAAACCTTCGCCTCACGGATCGCCTCCTGCTTTCTACCTCCCTTAACCTTGTTTCCAAACTGCTCCTTCTGTTCGGCTGGCCTCCACTGACCCAACCTTTCACCACGATGAGTTTATGAGCAATTTTCACGACTTTCAGAGACCAGAGCGGAGTTTTTGCTGTCACAACTATCATGCTAATGCACACTTCCTGAACACTGGACAGTAAAATGCTTTATAATTAGATGCACAAAAAATAAATGGGAAAAGATTGAGCACAGTGCCTTTAAAATGTACCACTTACAGGTGCACGATGAAACATTTTGGTTGGGGTCCCTCACCTGCTTGTTTCTATGGTTACGCCATTGCTCTGCCTGGAATGTTCCACAGTGTGACATTAAACTACTTCTACTTTACATTTATTCAATTACAGGTGGTTTTATAGCTCAAAAATGCCTTGAAAAACAGGCGTTCTGACTGTGAGCGGGGTGTGACCTGTAACTTGGTCTGGTTTGGTCTCCGTGAAGATAAAAAGGTTTAACGCCACACTGTGAAACATTCCAGACAAAGCAATAACTCCATAAAGAAAAGCATTTTGACGGACCCTACACCAGCTTAAACTTTTAAACCTCAGCCTGATGGATCGCCTCCTTCTTTCTACCTCCCTTAACCTTTTTTCAAGCTGTTTCTTTTGCCGGTTGGCCTCCGATGACCCTCTCCACAGTTTAATGTTTGTATAAAGCTCTATTTAAAGTCTCTATATAAACCCACTCACCTGGTCTCCCCCCTCCATCTGCTGCACAGGCTCAATGTCAAGTTCATTCAAGAGTGAAAAAGCCCAGATTCACCTACTAACACAGTTTCACATGGGTGTTTTTATTTATAGTGTCATTAATTGATCCTATAGCACTTAAGTCGTTTGGTTACCGGTGGTTGATGGTGCCTTAAAGGTCCTATATTACACAAAATCGACTCTTGTGAGCTTTAAATCACTTTATAATGTTGTTACCTCATCAAAAACAGACCTGGAGTTGTGTTTTGCTTCATTCATTCATGTTTGAGTAACAATTTATTATTAGTCTGTCTACATCTCCAAAGCTCAAAATACGATGTCAAACTGTGATGTTATGAAGCGGTAGTTTTCAATAACGACCTTTGAACTTTTGTTTTATAGAGATTGGAAATTCTGGAGCTGAAATTATTCAAATGATTCTAGTGAAGGTGTATGGAGTTTAAAAACACAAAGGAGCACTTCCTGTATTGCCACATGACATCACAAGGTGGGACAGAATGTTTTCAGTTTGGTACCGGGCCACACAGAAAGAATAAACATTACATTATTTTTTTATTATTTGTATTTATTATTTGGATTTGAACAATGTTTTATTTTGAAAAATGACCAAATTCTCTCTTACTGAGTCTGTTTATGACTCTTGATGCACGTCATGATGTTTGTCTCGGTCATGTGATACATTAATGCTTATATTAAACCCACAACCTACATCAGACGTCTTCGGAAGCGTTTATTATTACATTTACAAAATACCACAGTTTATGTGTTGGTGGTATCATTGTATTTTGTCTTATTACAGTCTGGAATTTTGGACATAGGACCTAATTTCCTAGTGAGCCAGAGTGTTGGAGACGTGTGGAGACACTTTTTAAAATAATCCATCCAGTCCTTGTATTTGCAGAGGTCACTGGTGCTAGGCTAGTGCATGTCAATGGCCATAGTTATCCTGCCACTAAAAACAGTCTTACCAACTCCACAAAACACCCGAAGCAAATCTATTAATACGCCGGACTGTCCATGTGAATGTCTGGGTTGATAGAATAATGTTTGAAATAAAACTAACCTCGCATTGCATGAATCGTTGCATATTGAGGGACTATTTTCTCATATATCAGTCCACCGCTGCCGAGCTTTTTATCAGGAAGTACAACTCACTGCTGCTGCTCAGACATAAATTCTTCAAATGCAATGTTGATTTTATTTCTAAAATTATTTTATCAACACAGACATTTACATCGACAGTCTGGTGTAATAACAGATTTGCTTCGGGTGTTTTGTGGAGTGGGTAAGATTGTTTTTAAAAGCAGGATAACTATGGCCATTATCATGCGCTAGCCTAGCACCAGTGACCTCTGCAAATACAAGGACTGGATGGAATATTTTAAAAAGTGTCTCCACACTCTGGCTCACTAGGAAATGAGGTCCTATGTCCAAAATTCTGGACTGTCCTTTTAAAGGCTGGTCCGTGAAAACATTGTGTGACATTAAACTGGTCCGTGGTGCAATAAAAGGTTGGGGACCGCTGTTATAGCAGATCACAAAATAGCGTAATGGGTCTGTTAATCAAACAATATGCTGTATTAGTCGCCTAATCATATTATTTATTTAGATATAGAATGATTTATATGCAGTGTTGGGAAGGTTACTTTTAAAACGTATTCCCCTACAGATTACATACCCCAAAATGTAGTTTGTAACAGAATCCATTAAATTATTTTAAGTGAGTAACGTAATCTGAATACTTTGGATTACTTGATATTGTCATGCTTTTTAAAACTGCATGAATGTACCAACCGCATCTTGAAAGTTTTTGTTTGTTCTCATCAAATTGGCTGTTGAGTCCAAGTCTCCATGAACAGACTTTTGTTTGCTGTAGATTAAAAACACCTAGAATATCTTCACATAAGATGTTTTATCTGCTAAAACACAATAAAAAGCCCAGTTTTTCCTTAACCGTATTAAAAATATTATTGATAGAGAAATTATCTTTATATGAGATCACCTTAATTTATGTCTACCCTACTGTTAGGTGTCATATTGTTTAGACCTGGTTTAGTCCTGGTTTAGTTCTGGTTTAGTCTTGGTTTACTCCTGCTTTTAGTCCTGGTTTTAGACCTGGTTTTAGTCCTAGTTTAATCCTGGTTTAGTTCTGGTTTAGTCCTGGTTTAGTCCTAGTTTAGTCCTATTTTAGTCCTGGTTTAGTTCTGGTTTAGTTCTGGTTTAGTCCTGGTTTAGTCCTGGTTTAGTCCTGGTTTAGTCCTGGTTTAGTCTTGGTTTACTCCTGCTTTTAGTCCTGGTTTAGACCTGGTTTTAGTCCTGGTTTAATCCTGGTTTTAAATCCTGGTTTTAGTCCTGGTTTTAGTCCTGGTTTAGCCCAAAATGTGAAAACAAGAAAATACCGCCAAGTAATCCATTTATTTCAACAAAGTAACTGTAATCCAATTACCACTCATTGGAACAGTAACTGTAACTGAATACAGGTACTCATAATTTGTACTCTGATTACGTAACACCGGTACATGTAATCTGTTTCTCCCCAAAACTGTTTATATGGGGCAACAGCAGAAAGAAATGTTAGTAAGTGAGTGAGATATCTGAAGATTTGGTATTTTCTGGTATTTATATGTAAACAAATTTCAGATTAAACTCATGATTCACAAGTCTTTATATAAAGCCTTATATATGCTGGTAATTTTTGATCATAAATTGTTGTTTTTTTTGCCTGAACTCCCCCTGCGAGTCCAGTTTGAGTCAGATACACAAAGATACGTAATAGTTTTGAGCGCTTTTGCCACGCCCCCATTTCAGTCGATCGGCAGCACGTGTCTTCAGTCCAACAGGAATTTCTTTAGTCAAATAGATTCTTATTCTTGTTATATAAAGCGGGTCTCCAGGTGGGGCGTAGCTGTTACTCATTTGTGAAGCTGTGGAGAGTGCTGTGTAACAGACCAATAAACCCACCCACGACTCGCGGTTTATAGAGTTTCTATTAAAGCCCAGAAGACGCTGTGTGCCCTGTTAATTCTGAAATATGAGTTTATACAGTGCAGACCAGTCATTACGGACCCAAACATGACCTGCTGTTCCGCTGGTCCTGGCTCATATCAGGGCCCTAATGAGTTTCAAATGGCATATGGCAGGTTTCCATGTTTTTCTAATTATTACTTCATTTGGTGGGATAGTACCTGTGGTTAAAGGTCCTGTTTTTCATATTTTTCCTCATGTAATTCAACAAAGTATGCCTTGCTTTACAGATGTGCGGCACAAACAGCTCTAGAAGTCAAAACAAATCCGCTACATGCTGTCTGGGATGAATTATGTAGAGTTTTATTGTCTGAAAATCAGGTAGTGTGTGTTCAGGTAGTGAATGTTAGTAAACTAGTAGTGATGGCAAAACTCCAATTTGGTCTGTAAAAAGTGCTTGTTCAAATTGATATTACATAATACAGTATGTTTCCTTTAAATGTTGTACATATCTCATAAAAACATGAGCAGAACTGATTTTAAACTTTTTTAGTGGGCCAAACTTATTCCTCACTTTCTGTTAACATCGCAATTATTTACTACAATAAAACTGAAAAAGTGTTTAACAACTCCCAGAGGCCCGAGTGGATTTAATTTTTTTGTTTATGGTCGTTCGCAAACACGGTTACTGTATTGTATGGCAAAACAAATTATAATTTATGCTCCTCTTTACTGTTGGCAGGGTTCAGATTACCGTAATCTTTTGATTAATTTTGTACTTTTTTCATGGTTTGGGTGTTCCTGCAACTTATGTATTAAAATTTTCACACTGAAAGCCTCAAGAGGGCGCTTTAGTCTTGTTTGTCAGTATCTGCTGCTCCTAATAGTTCTGTATCATTGTCACTTGGCTTACTGCGCATGTGTCCTGCAGAAAGAGCCTCTGTCCTGTCTGTATCATGTCCACTGTACCACTGAAAAGTTAAAATTTAAACAAATTTATGAAGATGACTAAGAAGACTGAACACAAATGCCCACAAAAAGAAAATAATTTTTTGCAGATTACAAGATGCAAGTAGCAAAATTTGCTGCCAAAAACGGTAATCGAGCAGCAGAAAGAAAGTTTGGAGTCAGTGAGAAACTTGTGACACCGGGAGGATGCACCATGAAACTTTCCTAGAAGTCACTGGATGGATTGACAAAGCCTGGACTTCAGTGACATTGAAACCATCCTGTTGGGATTCAGAAAGGCCGGAATAATTCTAACTGGAACTGATGCCGAGTCTGACGACAGCTACACAGAAGAGGAAGCGGCGCTCTGTTTACCTCCGGAGGTCGTGGAGTTGCTCAGAAGTGACACCGAGGATGAAGAATTCAGTGGATTTAGTGATTTGGAGTGAGATGGAGAGTTTGGTAAACTTGTTCTGTTCTGTTGTTTATGTTATATTTATCTGAAGAACTGTTCATATGTGACGTTAACAGTCTGTTGTTCTCTCTTCTATTGTTATTACTAGAACTTGCCTTTCAAGATGAAATGTCGGTTCCTGGTCTCTGATTTTATAAAGTAAATTTCCCCCCAAAATGTGCGACTTATAGTTCGGTTATATATGTTTTTTCCTTCTTCATTACACATTTACTGGCTGGTGCGACTTATAGTCCGATAGTTAAAAATTGTGATATTCCTGTTTTAGTCCTGGTTTAGACCTGATGTAGTCCTGGTTTAGTCTTAGTTTTGTCCTGGTTTAGCTCATATTGGTCAAAAATAGGGACACCTGGGACATTTCTTGTATAAAACTGGGACAAATCACTGGTTTTGTATAAATTTGATGGGACAGGGGACACAGGGCTCAAAACTGGGACTGTCCCGAGTAAATAGGGACGTCTGGTCACCCCAATTTAGATACAGACAGACAGACAGCACACACCAACTTCTACATTACTGCTTTAGCCCCTTTCAAAAATCTGTCATTTCATAGTTAATATTTCATGTTTTATAAATGATATCTTAAATATAATTATAAGAAAAACAAGAGAGCAGTTCCTTCCTTGGTGTGAAAAACTATGTGCTTTGTCAGACTGAATTTCTTTTACTCACACGTTTGGTATTTTTATTGTGTTCGTTTTAAAGGGGATCTCTTACACTGCAGGGAGATCCCGAAACATCTGTGAAGTCAGCAAAGTTACAGCCCGATATATGAGACACAACATCAAAGGCGCGTGTATGTTTAATTATTTGTTTAAAATGTTGTAACTATGGGACACGTGTTTTATTGTCCACTCAGAACAGCTTAGAGGCATTGTTAGGCTTCTATCATGTTAATCAAATCTACAGATCCCTATGGAGACACATGTTTATGGACCACACTGTCAGGAGTTTCCATCTTGTCACAGTTGTTATTATTATTTACTATGTTTATTTACTGTGTTTTTATTTACTCTGTTTGTCTTATAATGTGGGAGTGATTGGAAGTCCACAAACCATTGTATAAACACCTGTCATCGTTTATCAAGGGGAAAAAATGGTAATGAATTTGTTGATCGGTTTCAGTGTACTCAAGACGCAAGAAGACATTCCAGAGCTGACATCGATCTCACTGGTTTCGTCACGATATAGACCGGTGTAGGTGGTGCTGAAGAATGTGGGCTTCGTGTGGTCCTCACGAATGTTTGTCCGAGTTGAAAAATGCACATGGACGCAGCACAAGTTGGGAAAACAAAAAACAACTTGGGTCAGAACCTGAGACTGTATAAAGATGGATTAGCTATGTGGTCACTTCAGAGTCCTGCACGATGGGTACGGGCAAATAGTTGCTGAAACGGGTTTTAACATTCTGGAATTTTACGGGTGGGTATGTGGACAGGTAGTATTTACGCACGGGTGGGTCAGGACTAAATCAGTAATAAACCAGGACTACACCAGGACTAATCTTAGACTTAAGAGAGAGAGAACCCCAAGCCTATGGAGCAGGGTGTCCACAAAGTGCGACAGCTGCGGCGCACCCTATGGTCTACACCTCCGAGCTCGTCCCAAGAGTGAGTCCTGGTTCAGTTCTGGTTTAGTCCTGTTATAGTCCTAGTTTAGTCCTGGATTAGTTCTTGACTCTGTCCTAGATTAGTCCTGGTTCTGTTTGTGGCGTGTATCTTGATCGATGTTTCTTCTACTCAGTAAATAAAGCCTGTCAAGTGATGACAGCAAAGTTGCGTCTGTGAATTCGTATTCATACTGAAGAAAGTGTAACATTTCATTTTGTGATTGAAATTCTTGAAGTTGTAACTTTTCATTTCGTATTCTGATGGATGCTTCAGTTAGAATGCTTTTAATGTGTGTGTGATTTATCACGAGCACAGGTAACGGGTGGAATGTTAACGAGTCCGGGCAGGTGCGGGTTTAACTTTGATAAACTCATGGGTTAATGGGCGGGTGCTTTCTATCAGGAAGTACAACTTACTACTGCTGCTCCGACATAAATCCTTCAAATGCAAGGTTGGTTTTACTTCTAAAATTATTCTATCAACATAAACATTCACATTGACAGTCTGGTGTAATAATAGATTTCTTTCGGGTGTTTTGTGGAGTGGGTAAGACTGTTTTTAGTGGCAGGATAACTATGGCCATTGACATGCACTAGTCTAGCACCAACGACCTCTGCAAATACAAGGACTGGATGAAATATTTTAAAAAGTGTCTCCACACGTCTCCAACACTCTGGCTCACTAGGAAATTAGGCCCTATGTCCAAAGTTCCGAACTGTCCCTTTAAGCAAAACAAAACAGTCAGATAAGTCAAACTAACTGTAACTTGGCCGGCGTTTTCTCCTTGTTTCGGTGATTGTGTATTACTCCGCGATGCTCCTGACTACAGCAGACGTAATGCTCCGACAGTCCATCAAACGATGCAGCTTTATAGCTTACCAAAGTTGTACTAAAACATTTTGACAGATTTTTGAGCGTCGTGTATCACATAATGGCCCTGTCACACCTTGACGATTTAGACGACGTACCAGAATTTCCCTAAAGCGCTGACATACGCTGAAGTATTGTTTTTTTGTTTTGTTTTGTTTTTTTTCAGTTTTTGGCATATACATAGCATATTCATAATGAGATGGACATATACATAACATACTAGTAACTTGTATTGGACGTATTGATGAGTTAGTTACAATTAACGCGTGTAAATGTGTGTCAACAATCGCATAACTTACCTACAACTTATGCCCCACATTTGCAGGACGTATAAGCACACATTGACAAACGTCGAGAAATTTTCAACATGTTCAAAATCTTTTGGTGACCTTAAAGTATGTCGACGTATGCCAGCATGCTTCAGCGTGCTCATTACTTATACAAAACTAACCTATAATTTAGGCTTAGCTAATGTGCAATCAAAACTGTACATAGGCTTAGGGAGTGTGCAGTTATTAATAGAATACAAGAATGCAAAGGGCTTGCTTGTAAAGAATAATTTAAAGGCCCTGTTGGTGTGTCACTCATGGTCTTATGTGGTGCTTTGTGTTGTCCTGTTTTTTGATAACGCATGTTATACCCTGTCCCAAGACAAATTTCTCCCATGGGAGACAATAAAGGATTATCTTATCTTAACTTATCCAACATACACCAGCTGTAGGAGACAGGACTGATGCACGGTGTGGTTCAGGGTGTGGGTGTATTACTATGGTGCAGAGGGGGCGGGGCTCACGCGGGCAGGTGCGCGTGTATATGTGCCTGTGTAAGGGTTTAAAAGCGTGCACTTACCTGTTATCCAGTTTTGACTGAAGGTCACCTCTGGGTAGCTGTAATTTTTGTTGACCGCCACTCTTTCTCTATGCTTACCCTTTATTTTCCAACTGGTTCTATCCATTTTCTTTGCTGCGCTGGGATAGCTGTATGTTAATAAATATACAAAATGCATTCTGGATCCCAGTGTATTTTTTTTACAATAGCCTCCATGCGCGTCATAAACTACGACCCCAGGACGCACTCTGATCTTCCCGAGCGGCTATAAGGTTGGTCAATAAGCCGCTACGCCAGCATATTTGCCAAATTTTTCATATGTCGGCATACGCTGACTAAATCATCAAGGTGTGACAGCCCCTTAAAATCAGTTCGAGGTCGGTAAGCACAACCAGAATTAAAGAATTTTAAATGCGCCTTATAGACTGAAAAATACGGTAAACAAAATGCACTAAAAGGCAGCTGTTAACCTGAAAACTTCCCCTGCATGCTGACATCACGAGGTGGAAGACAGCATTTTGAGCTTTGGAGATGTAAACAGACTAATAACGCAGGATTACTCAAACGTGTGAATGAAACAAAACACAACTCCAGGTTTGTTTTTAAGGCGGCCACAGCGTTGTAACATTTTCTACAAGCTCACAGGAGTAAGTGTTGTGTAATATAGGACCTTTAATGTAATTGTGGAACATTCCAAACAAATCCACAGCATCTCCTTGGAAACAGGCTTGTGGTGGAGGCCCCTACACTCTCCAGAGAAGTTACAAAGCGCATCTTTACGTGCACTGGCCACTGACCCAATTTCCCTCATTCTTAAACCCGTGGCTAAAAGAGCACATTCTATCCCCTCGGCTGCCCTAAACACAGCGTAATTGTGTCACAGACTTTGGCAGCTCCTCTGTCCAGGTCCGGTCCCAATCCAGTCCTGGTCCAGTCCCGGTCCAGTCCTGTTCCAGTCCTGTTTTCTGACCCACATTTAAGCCTGTGTTCTTGGCCCGTCTCAAATGTTCTGGGATTGTTCTGTCTTATAAACAGAACTCGTGAGGAACGTGACACTGTTGTGTTCTCTCCCTCTTTCCCTCCTCCCTCTCTCTTTATCCTGTTTGCTCTCTTTCCCACCGCATCGCCCCCCCCTCCCTATCCTTTCCTCTACCCCCTACCTACCGCCTCTCTCTTTTATACATCTTCTTTCTTCTCTTCCGCTCTCCCTCGCTTGTTACCTCTTCCCCCGTCTCTTTCACTCTGTTCTTTTTCTCCTCCTCTCGCTTCATCTCTCCCCCTCCCTCTTCGCTTTCTTTCATCTCTCTCCCTCTATCTGACTCTTCTTTTTTACCCCCACCTCCTCTCTCTCCTCTTTCTCTCTTTGCTCTCTTTATCCTTCTCTCTCCTCTCCCTCTTACCCAATCCTCTTCTTCTCTTCTTTTTTCACTCTCCCCCTCTTTCCCTCTCTCCTGTCTTTCTGTTCTCATCATCTCTTCTCCCCCCATCTTTCTTTCCATCTCTCTTTCTCTCACACTCTCCTCCCTCTCTGTCTTCTAGCCTTCCTCTCTCTCCCCTGTTTTTCTCTCCATCCCTTTTTCTCTCACGCTCTCCTCTTCTTTTCTATTTCTCTTTCTGTGTCTTCTATCCTCCCTCTCTCCTCTCTTTTTTCTTCTCTTTTCTCCCCTCCCCCTGTCCCAGACCCCCTTTCTCCTCTCTCTCTTTCTTCCCCTACTCTCTCTCTCTCTCTCTCCCTGTCTTTCTCTCTATCCCTCTCTCCTCTCCTCCCTCCCCTCTCTCTCTGGCAGCGTGAGCAGACAGGATTATAGCCTCGCTGTGCTTTGGGAACACCTTGTCCTCCTCCGTGACTGGGACAATCTGCACGGGACGGATTTTTCTCGAGGAAGTCCACGCTCCTCACGCCTGACCCCCTCCCTCTCCTCCTCCTCTCTCTTTCCCTCCCTCTCCCTTTCTCCTTGGTGTCCGAACCAGACCAGAGCCAGAAGCACAGCTCTTCCAGGACTCACGTGTGATGTTTTTCGTCCAGGGGGAGAAAGCCAAAGCCGGGGCCATTCAAGTCAATTAATGCTACTGGTGCTTACTCTGCCGGGTTTCAGATGACATCACAAACAGAACAAAAATATTTACCGCAGATGGGGACATTTCAGATTGTTAGAATGCAGATTTTTGTGGTTACACGGTGAATTCTGAGGTCCAGATAATCATTATTCAAACCGGGTCAGCCCTGTGTTCCCTGTGTCAGATTTTTCTCAAAATTAAAATCTAAATCAAGTCAATTTTATTTTATACCGCATTTAAAGCGATGATTCAGAGTCATTTCAATCTACGATCCTTTGCACTTCGACCTGGTCTGTAGTCAACTGCTGCTGGATAACAGGTTGGGTGTAATTGATGACCAAATTGGGAGAAATGGGGATAAATTCTTATGCAAACTGATGATAAATGAAATGTGAGAACATAGTAGCCAGATTCATCAGATGGTTTCACTTCGTGGAAACCGTATGACTTCGCAGCATTAGGATTCATTCCCTCGACAGTAGACGGGTACTTTTTTAATTTAACCAATCACTGCTATTTGGTCGTGACATATGTAATGCGCCAAATCTTGTAGGAAGAAGGACAATAACGTCTTTCCCCTTGATAAAATTCACCAAATTTTCTCTTTAAATCCTCAATCTCGAGAATCGTTGCCAACACAGAATGTATGGCTATAAGAACAAAAATGTGGCTGTTTGCTGCGGGTGTTGCAATCAGTGGGAGCAGGTAGAGGGTGCTCTTGGAAAAAGGATCAAAAGTAAAACACAACAGACTCCAAGCATGGAATCCAACATGTTAATATGTTGGTTTTGGAGTGCCTGGAGTATATTTTGTTTTAGTACAGAATGTATCACTCTTTGCTGATTGGCTGGTGCCCGAACTCATACTTCAGGGGTTCTTGCAAACCATCCAGTGTATTCCGATTCCTCGCTGGAGGGAAATGAAATTGGGTGGAGGCACTAGGTGGCTTGGAACATAGGGCCTAATTTTGGAAAGAAAGAAAAAACAAACTTAGAAATGAGCGAATATAGGGCTGAGGAAACATAGGCACACTCTCACTCAAATGATTTGGTTCAGAATTTCAGCATTTGCTTTTTAGAAATTTCATGGCAAAGTTCAGTGTAATCTCTTCAGAGTGCTCTCATAAGTGAAAGTACTGCACACTGCATCAGGTTTGTGAAGTTGTAGGGCATTGTTTTGTATCCTGCTTTTGTATATTTATAGAGAATTGTTGCGTGGGAGGATGGGTGAGGTTTGTGGGCGGAGCATTGGGCAGAAACTTACAGCTTACTGTAAGGAGAGATTGAGTAGAGCCCCAGGGAGATCACTAGAATACTCAAACATGCATCTACAAACTCCTCATGGATACAGTATATATTTGATGAGAAAATCTGGCATAATACCCTCTCTTTAAAGTAACTATATTTAACATTCTGGGGGTGGTCTATGATTCCCTGGAAATAGAAAATTCTGACTATACTTTGGAATGTCTCTCCATTATAAACCTTACTGTAGAATATTAAAGAACAGCATTCCCTCCTCCAGGCCCAGTAGGGGTCAGGCAGAATCCTATGTTTGTTTATGTGAGCTCAGAGATGCCACGCGTGAGCAGGTATTATGTCCAAATCCCAATTGTACAAATGAACCGGAACAGAGCGCGCCGCATTGAGAGAGCTGAGACTAAATAGTTTTGTGTTAATCCTCTTTTGAAGGCCACATTTCCCAAACGGTGGATTAGCTGCGCAGGAACATGCAGGTTACATAAATCCGTTTGGTGGATGTAAACACTCCTGGATGCTATTCCTAACCCAGTGATCGGAGTAGGGTGTGTCCAAAGCTCTTAATCAGATTGGACGACTCAGAAAGAACAGAGTCACTCCATCAGAGAGCGGCTGGTCTGAACACTGAAGGAATGTGTAAGTGCAGCTGCATCATCGTTGATTTGAATGAATAGAGACTAGGTTTTTCTTGAATACTACTTAAAAACTACTACCAAAGCCACAGCTGCCCTGGGCTGACTGATAAAAGCAAGGCCGGTAATCTGCGTCATTAGCCCCTATGATCAAAACACACACACACACCTCATTCATAGAAATCAAACCATAAATCTGATGTAGTGCCCCAGTTTGGTTGTCTCTGTGGTATGACATGTTATCCCATCATCCCAGGTTCAGTTGTTTCTTTAAAGAAGACTTGTTGTGATACGTGTGGATCATTTTGGACATTTGAAATCACAATATTCCTGTAAGACGAGTAATAAAAGAAGCAAGTCTGCTGACTTCAGCATTAGAAAACTGTGGCGCCCAGTGGGAGCTGATAAAAGTCACCACATCAAAGAGCCGTGTAGCTGTCGGATAGCTGCACATCATACTCGTGAGAAGTGAATTTTTGTACCAAATTGACTATACAGCACTGCAGAGTCCTATGATTATCACAAATTAAGAAAATGAAAATGGAGAATGAAGTAAATACAGAGCAGTGGACGTTTGCTGGTGACTGAAAACAGGAGTTGATCTGCAATAATCTTGAAAATTAAAGATTATTGTATATTTCGGACTATAAGTCTCACTTTTTTCATGGTTTGGGTGTTTCCTGCGACTTATATATTAAAATATTCACTCTGACAACTGTGAGAGGGCGCATGCCACTTTCCTGGATGCCATTGGATGGATCGACAAAGCCTGGACTTCAGTGACAACCGAAAGCATCCATTTACCTCCAAAGGTCACAGAGTTGCTCAGAAATAATTCAATAGATTTAGTGATTTGGAGTGAGATGGAGAGTTTGGTAAACTTCTTCTGTTCTGTTGTTTATGCTACAATTATCTGAAGAACTGTTCATATGTGACGTTAACAGTCTGTTCTTCTCTCTTCTATTGTTATTAAGATGAAATGTCGGTTCGACGACTTATATATGTTTTTTTTTCTTCCTCATTACGCATTTTTTGGCTGGTGCAACTTATCCTCCACAGTGATTTATAGTCCAAAAAATACAGTACTCAAACATGCGCATATTGCTAAAAATACAACTTTGAGAAGATAAATGAGATGAGGAAACAACTATAGCCCACATACCAGAGGATGTGCAGGTTTGTTCTGATCAGTTGTACAGTACCTGCTGAGGGACATGACCTCTGGATGGGACAAACAGAGGAACACAGTGGAGTAAACACGGTGGCGTCCAGAAGAGGATTTGAGTTTGGGACAGTCTCAGAGCGTCCTGTCACCGACACTAACGACCTGGAGCAAACCCAGAGACTGCTCTGAATCTGCTGATGCCAAAAACAACAGGAGGAACAACAGAGGAGCACAGAGACACAGGTCTGACATGCTTTGAAACACACAAGGCACTTCTGTTTTGGACACATGCAGCCAGATCAGTAGTGAATGCAGCCGGAATGTTTAAAGTGGCTCTATAACAGACTGTATAAACAAATGGACTAAGGCAGTGTGACGTCACCCACAGCGTTCGACTCCAGGCTAATGAAGCTCATTGCAGCTATTGAGACAAATCTGGAGACAAAATAGCAGAATAGAAACATTAGGATCATGTAGTGCTGGTTAATATGAACATTTTAAGACCAAATGAGGGGCCTGACAGGAGCAGTTACAGAGAGAGGGGTGACATTCTTTTAAATACAAAGTGAACAGGAGCCAGAGTAGATGGAGCCAGAAGCACACCCATGCTCACTTCCCACCAGACACCTACTTGTCTCCTCAGGATGTAATTGCTTTGCCTGGAATGTTCCACAACATGGCAAACCTGGGTGGTGTCAGCAGTCCAAATCAGATCTGAGGAGAGGTGAGTAAGAATGTATTTATATAGGTTTTCATGTATCTAAGCAGTAGAGGTCTACGCGGGACAGAATTTTCAGATTAGACCACGTCCGCACGTTTAGGCTGCTTAAAATGTTTTTGTTAATGCCAAATAAAAATCCAGCACAAATGATGCATACTGGGCATACATTAATAATTTTTATATTTTACTTTACACTCATATTAAGTTTGTGGGACTGCAGTTTATCATCCCACCTGCCCACTCCTGCCTTGTACAGTCCCGCTTCCGCCTGTGAGTTTTCAAGTGACATTTGGCTGCACCAGGTCGGGTACCTGCGGATTTACAAGAGAGAGAACCCTGAGCTCACGGAGAGGGGTGTCCGCAAAGTGTGATCGAGCGACGGCTACACTTACTTCACTTTACAGAACTCTATGCTAGTCCTTTCACCTGCGGTCACCCTACAGTCTACACCTTAGTCCTGGGTTAGTCTTTGGTTATCACGGGCACGGGCAATAACGGGTGGAATGTTAACGGTACGGGCGAGGCTTCCTGTGAACCCAAAATGAGCTTTCAAAATTTGTCCCACACTGCACTGTTTTGCGTCAGTTTTTTTGCATTGTTTATTTGTGTGCCACACCTATTGAAAACCGTTGACATAAACCATTTATTAGTGCACAAAGTTAGGCATCAACATTATACATTTACAATGGTAATAGCCATTGAATTAACCAAAATTGTGTTATTCAGCACAATGCATATAATTCAGTAGTCTCTTGCGGAGTTACACGGAAGAGGTTGAAGGCTACAGAGACCCCTGTCTTATTCACTAGCAAGGACGACGCCACAACAGTGGAACACGATAAAGACATTTACATAGCATATTATACACGGGTAAATTTATTTAGTGCATTCAACAATTTACTACCAAGTAATCTACAAAGCTTGTTCAAAATGAGAGAGAGGACTCATAATTTTAGAGGGTGTGGAAATTTCAAACTGCCCAATGTTTGAACTACCTGTAAAAGTTTTTGTGTGTCTATATGGGGTGTGAAACTCTGAAGCAGTCTGGATACACGTGTCAAGCAATGACAGAAATTCAAGTTGTTATAGAAACATATTGTCTAGTCACAGTATAAAGAGAGTGGGTTTTAATATTAGAACAATACTGCCTTCTGTAGTGCTGGTTTGTGCTTGTTTTCTTACCATTGCTGGTATCCTTAAGTATTATTGCAATACAGTTACCAAATTATATAATACTCCCTACAACTGTACAACTCACCCTTATGTAACAGATAATACTCCCTACAACTGTACAACAACTTACCCTTATGTAACAGATAATACTCCTTACAACAACTCACCCCAATGTAACAGGTAATACTCCCTACAACTGTACAACTCACCCTTATGTAACAGATAATACTCCCTACAACTGTACAACTCACCCCAATGTAACAGATAATACTCCCTACAACTGTACAACTCACTCTTATGTAACAGATAATACTCCTTACAACTGTACAACTCACCCCAAAGTAACAGATAATATTCCCTACAACTGTACAACTCACCCCTATGTAACAGATAATACTCCCTACACCTGTACAACTCACCCCAATGTAACAGATAATACTCCCTACAACTGTACAACTCACCCCTATGTAACAGATAATACTCCCTACAACTGTACAGCTCACTCTTATGTAACAGATAATACTCCTTACAACTGTACAACTCACCCCAATGTAACAGACAATACTCCCTACAACTGTACAACTCACCCCTATGTAACAGATAATACTCCCTACAACTATACAGCTCACTCTTATGTAACAGATAATACTCCCTACAACTGTACAACTCACCTTCATGTAACAAATAATACATCCTACAACTTGTATAAAGCTGAGATTTGATTTATTTTTCTATTTTATTTTGACTTATGCATATACATCTATATAATTATGTATTATTTGAAATGTATTATTACCATTTATATTTCTTCTCTTTGTTGTTATTTTATATTGTGATGTGTGAGCTTCTGTGTCTAAACAATTTCCCTTGTGGATCAGTAAAGTTTGTCTAAGTCTAAATCTAAGACTTAGAAATAACTACTCAGGTGAACTGAAGTCTCCCGCCTTTACTAGAATCATGTGGATCATTTCAGCCCTGGAATTGCCAATTTCTACTGAACAAAAGCTAAAAGACAGATGTTAACTAAAAAAAATTACCTTTTAACCTTTGGGGATGCCGCATAATGATAAAGAATTACTCAAACACGTGTGAATGAAAAAAGCAAAACAAAGCACAACTCTACGTCTATTTTTGAGGAGGTAACAGAACTATAACAAGTCTTAAAGCTCACAAGTCAATGTTGTGTTATGTAGGACATTTACACCCAACTATTTAAAAAATGTGTTTGTTGCATAAGAAAACCCCCACTGACCCAGAGACCGAGCCCTTTTAACCCAGATTCCTCTAACCTGCATGAGCTCATTTGTTTACTATGTCCCGCTCTGTGACACTAACAGTTAAATGAAGCGAATGCGGATCTATTGTGGGTTTTCCTGTTTACAGCTCAGCGTAGACATGTTTTGACTGTTTCGTGCTTTCAATCACGCTATCGTCTGACGAACCTGTGACTGACTGTTCGCTGACCTGTTTAAAGGAGCAGGAAAAACTACAAATTAAAGGAGCCGCACCTGATTTTTATCATCTTAAAATAGACTTGTGTACAGAAGTGGACTAAGGGAGTGTAACGTCACCCATAGCGTTCGGCTCCAGTCAAATGAAGCTCATCGAAGCTTGCAGTTATGGGAAGAATTTGGAGTTTCACATTAGGAATAAGAACTGATTTATGGACAAAACAGTGAAATAAAAACACCGGGATCACGTAGAGCAGGTCAAAGCAGAACTAAGTAACTTCAGCTGGGTAATGTAATTTTACTCTTGACGCTTAAAAAATAGCATTCTTGAAATTCCAAACGGGTTGATCCAACACAAATCCGTCGTTTTGCGTCACTCCTTCCTTGAGCTCTACCATTCCTTAAACTCCTTCCCCAGATTGACGCCGTGTGAGCTCAGGCTCTGTCTAATTCACGTTTTCTTTTCCTTGCATCCTCGGACAAAGGTTTCCGCTGTCCCTTAGCTGGCTGTGCCATGGCTGACACTTCACAAATAAACACCAGATATTTATTCTTGTAGTGAACTCCGAATAGCTTCAGTAAGGGGTGTGTCACAGCTCGGTCACCTGTGTGTATGTTGACCATGGATCTATTAAATTAACAGGATAGGGTATTGCTGCTTGTGATGTAGTGGTCACTCACTGTTACTACAGCGGAAAAAATCCCATGGGCCGAGACAAGATTTTTCTCATAGAGCACAATGTAATCACAAACTACTCGTGTTGGGCTGATAGGGCACCTACAACTTTCAAAAATGTTGGATTTGTTGGCGATTTTTACCTATTTTTAGATAATAAACTTTTTCTCAGCTCAAAATCCTTCAGTTGTCTTAAAAAACACTTTCTAATCGTTAACTCTGGCTACACTCTGCTCCGCTCTACCTCCTCTCTCTCTGATTGGTCAAAGAGATCACGTGATACATTGGGGTGTGTCCCCCGCGAGAAAAGAGCACTACTGCGCATGCTCGGTCGGCCCACAGCCACCGGAAGTACCTCACCAAGCTAAAGGCGAATCTGGAATCATGCGTCATTGAGCTCGGCCCATTGACTTGAACGGACGGGCATTTTGAAACCCCGGGGCTTGATGTTGAAGTGGTGTAAAGTCGTTTGGCTCTCGAGAGAACGAGAACAGAGCCCTGAGAGCTGACACCAGGTCGTGGGGGTGCCATATACCCTTCAAACACCCCAAAATGTCACATGTCACCATCAGAAGGTCTTTGAAGGACATTAGTCAAGGTAAAATGTTACTTGAGAGTGGCAATGATTTTTCAGTGTTAAGTCAATTGCAGCCAGAGTCGATGGAGCAGAAAACGCCGCCATGAACACTTATTCAAAAGGCAGTGTCTGGTGGGTTGGCTATGTCCATTTATATCCACAGTCTGTAGTCTTAAAACCTGAAAAAATGAACTAATTCCTTTTAATCAGTTCACTGCAAAAAACTAAATCTAGTCAAGTTAAGATGATTTGAATTAAGAAATCATAATTTGAGAACATTTCACCTGACAAGTAAAATGATCTGCCAGTGGAATGAGACTTTTTGTTTTTAAAATATAAAAATACATCTTGCTACACTTAAACTAAGAAAAATAACAACTTTTTACGCTTAAAATAAGACACAAAATTGAATGTTGCATGAATTAAGAAAAACACACTTATTCCACTGGTAGATAATTACACTTGTACAAGATGAATCTACTGAAAATAAAGAATAATGTTCTTAATTTAAGTCATTTTAATTTAACTAGATATCGTTTCTTTTTCCATTTTCACAATTCTCAAAGACTAGTGTGGACTTTTGCAGTGACAGTAAAGGTAGCAACAACTAGCATTCTAACACGAGCTTCCTGAATATCAGACAGTAAAATGCACAAGATGCAGCAGACTTTAAGAGCTGCTTTTTCAGTGCATCTATTTAATTGTTTTTATATTGTTTTGATTTTAATGTGAAGCACTTTGATCAGCGTGAGTGTTGTAAACGGCTCTATAAATAAAGTTTGATTGATTTATGGATTTATTGTTAACTGTACTGGGGCAATTTTGTTCAAATACATGGGAAAAACTGGGCATGGGACCTTCAGAGGGTTAACTTAGCATTGTGAGCACTGGTGGTTGAATGCGTGATTAGAATTTGTTTGTTTAGTGTTGTTTTTGTTGTGAGGTCTTTTGGGTGAGGTAGACAATGCAAACCAGGTCAGACTGTACAGACTTGGTCATACAGAGATCACAATGGTCAAGGGCCAGAGGGGGAGAATTTTCAAACAAGAAGTCTTTCAACAGACTTTGGTTGGCAGAAAATTGTTGTGGAAAAACAATGTACGCTGGCTCATTTAACATGTTTACGGAGGGATGATTGTAAAAAAACAAAACTAAACAAAAACGATACCCAAATCTCACCCAAATGTCAAATGGTAGGTTAAGATATATTTTAGTAGGATGAAATTATTGATGTAAATACTTAATGCTTAGCTCTGTTAATGTGTGATGTGTTGTGTGTGTGGACAGTGTGCATTGTTCTTATTGTTCGCTATAACTGAATTGTATACCGTATTTTTCGGGCTATAAGTTGAATTTTTTTCATGCTTTGGGTGGCCGAGCAACTTATACTCTGGTGCGACTTATATATTAAAATGTTCATACTGACAGCTGCGAGAGGTTCTAGTTTTGTGTGTCAGTATCTGCTGCTCCTGTTCCTCCTGTACCACTGTCTCTTCACTCTACTGCTCATGTCTCCTGCAGAAAGAGCCTCTGTCCTGTCTGTATCATGTCAGTCGATCGCACCATTACTTCTGTACCACTGAAAATTTTAAATTTAAACCAACGTATAAAGACGACTGAGAAGACTGAACACAAATGCTCCCAAAAAGAAATTTCATATATCGTATATATCATATTTTACATATTACAAGCTGTAAGTAGCGAAACCTGCAACCAAAAACGGTAATCGAGCAGCAAAGAAAAAGTTTGGAGTGAGCGAGAAACTTGTGATGCCAGGAGGATGTACCATGAAACTTTCCTAGAAGTCATTGGATGGATGGACAAAGCCTGGACTCCAGTGACACCGAAACCATCCTGTCGGGATTCAGAAAGGCCGGAATAATTCTAACTGGAACTGATGCAGAGTCTGATGACAACGACACAGAAGAGGAAGCGGCGCTCTGTTTACCTCTGGAGGTCGTGGAGTTGCTCAGAAGTGACACTGAGGATAAAGAACTGAATGAATTTAGTGAATTTGGAGTGAGATGGAGAGTTTGGTAAACTTGTTCTGTTGTTTATGTTATATTTATCTGAAGAACTGTTCATATGTGACGTTAACAGTCTGTTGTTCTCTGTTCTATTGTTATTACTGTAACTTGACTTTCAAGATGAAATGTTCGGTTCCTGGTCTCTGATTTTATAAAATAAATTTCCCCCAAAAAGTGCAACTTGTATGTTTTTTTCTTCTTCATTTTTTATACTCCAGAGTGATTTATAATCTGAAAAATAAGGTAATTCATTTTCAAATAAAGGTTAAACTAAACTAATACCCAGAATTTGAACACCAGTTTCATATGCGACAGAGAGAAGAACTCTGTCTAAATATGCACGGTTTGTGTTTGCGTGTTTGTAAAAAAAACAAAACAAAACAACAACTGCTTAATATTGGACCTTTAACTTCAGCTGCGCTTTACTTTTTAAGATTGTTTTTGCGTATTGTGCATTTTTAGGTGGATGAGAAAAAGCAGAAATCAACCTAGTTTTAATTTGGAAACTCTTCAGTCTTTCTCTTACATCTGTTATTTCTCACTTGTTACAATTCAATGATTAAGATAGTGAAGGAGATCAGACATTTCAAGCATTACTTAAGCCCTTTACTATCTGCACTGGAGTCCTGAGGGCCTAACCTTATGTAAAAGTTATCCTTCGACCTCATGACACTGACCAAAGAACAAAAGAAAGCTGTTTTGTTATGACGTGTTTAAAATGATTGAACGTAACTGCTGACGCCCAGTGCTCCCATCTCCAGACAAAGGAATTTAAGGGTGGATCAAATGTAAAGTGCACATATTACGCTCGTATCTCTCAAACCAATCTTGTTTACTTTTAGAACCTGAGTGCACATTTTATAGCCTTTTATACCAAACATTTTGAAGTAGAAGAAAGGAGTTTGTGGTATAAAGAGAATGAGCTCTTGAACTTAAAGCCCGCCACACACTACAAGAGAATTTGCCCGATTTTGGCTGCGATGTGTTTCTTTCTGAGTTTGAGGAGGCTTGACCCGACTTTGTGTCTTCGTGTGCGATTTTGAAGCCGCTGCACTCCTTGTGTGTGGTGTCAGTGTCAGATCGTAACCACCAGACATCAGCAACGCTACAGTAACAGCCAATAAAACAGCGTCAGGGGCAGAAGAATGACAGACACGGAGACGCAAGATACAAACTCGGGATAAAATTAAACTAATGAAGAGTGTTGAAAGTGCAGCATCTCACCCACATTATCCACAGAAATTGTTCTCCACAAATAATGACGTTCAGTCCACAAAACCGTGCTGTTAATCCAGTTTGAGGTGTAAAAAGGCAAGAGTATTTTCTGTCTGTTTGCATCCACACAGCGCACAGATCGAGGTGAAGCTGCAGATTAGCGGTAGTTACTCTTCCTGTGTACCGTATTTTCGGGACTAGTCAAAAAGTCACACGTTTTTCATGGTTTAAGTGGTCCTGCGACTTAGGCTACGTTCAGACTGCAGGGCTTAACGCTCAATTCCGATTTTTTTGTGAAATCTGATGTTTTTGCGAGGTCGTTCACATTTCCAATTAAATGCGACTTGTGTGATCTCCAGTGTGAACATTAAACGGCCCGAAAGTGTCCCGCATGCGCATTGGAGGACAGCAAGCGAGCGTGCTCTGTGTTTACAGAAGCTGTCCAAACATGGACGCGAGCATTGAGCACCTGGAGATTTTAAAGTTCCTCTTGTACCGGAGCCAGAACATGAACAACTTACTTGTTTTAAAGAAGAGATTGAGAAGGACGAGGTTTTTGGCCGTGGTGTTTTGTGGGGCAGCGGCAGCGACGTCCGTTGAAAGGAACGTGGATGTGGAGACGTAGCCAAGAGTGGTGAGTGGCGATGTGCTTGCAGTCTGAACGCAGCCTTTTACTCCAGGGCAACTTATATATTAAAATTTTCACACTGACAGCCACGAGAGGCTCTATACTTGTGTGTCAGTATCTGCTACTCACTTGTCACTTCACTCTACTGCGCATGTCTCCTGCAGAAAGAGCCTCTGTCCTGCTGCAAGTAGTGAAATATTCAGACAAAAATGGTAATCGAGCAGCAGAAAGAAAGTTTGGAGTGAGTGAGAAACTTGTGACAAATGTCGGTTCCTGGCCTCTGATTTTATAAAATAAATTTCCCCCAAAAAGTGTGACTAAAATATGTTTTTTTTTTTCTTCATTACAAATTTCTTGGCTAGTGCAACTTATACTCCGGAGCAACTTATAGTCTGAAAAATACTACACTTTATCACTAATCTTTTATGCTTTAAAAGTCATGTATCTGTATTAATTAAGTATTGCACCACATTTCACAGATAATAATAACACAGTTTTGACTTGTGTCTAAACTAGAAGTGCTGTCCTCTGATATTTTGAACACTTAAGAGTCTCAAAGCGAGTGGTTTTACTGTAGCCAGGAAAAAGCTGATGCGATCGCACTCACAACTTTATATCCTGTGGTGCTTAGTCGTATAACAGTTTGGTACTTTGGTTGTTCTGAAATAAAGTCCATGCTGTTTCTCATTCCTTTATCATATTTTTTCTAATTTCTTACATATAAGCAGCCATGTTTTTACACAAACTAATCACGCTTTTCTTTGATTGGTTAATCCACCTGTCAATCACACCCTCTGAAATTAGGGAGACAGGATATAGCTTCAGATCCACTCGTCTTTGTAAAGTTTTGTGGTTTAGCCTGGTCCGTTATTGTGAAAAGATGCACAATAGTCAAATGTTCCAGCTACGGTCAAGATCACGGAGACGGGCCCTGAGGAGGGACTGAAGGATGGGTCAAATGCAGAGGACAAACTTTCCTATGAGAAAATAAAGTGTACCATATGTTCTATGTTGGTAACAGCAGTGACTTTGTTCATGACTTTGACCCATCCTTCTACAAACATGCAAACTCCACAAAAAAAAAAAAAAAATCTCCATCTGGTACATTCGTGCAGTGACGTTCTGTGGTGGATGAAGTACTCAGTTTTGTTACTTAAGTAAAAGTACACATACCAACACAAAAGAAGTAAAAGTATCACATGTAAAATCTAACCAGTTTAAAAATGTACTTTAAGATGAGTACGTCAATGTATTTTGCAGAAATTTTTAGAACAATTAAAGCATCAAATGTAAAGATTTTGATAAATAATTCAGCTGGTTTTAAGTGATTCAACAGATTTCAACAGCTGTTTTTGTGTATTTGATTTAGTCAAAGTTGGGACATTACTCAAATCATATGAACAAAAAATGTATTTATTTATTTGTTTATTTATTTGAGACAGAGACAGTGCACAATTTTTACATTAACCTTAACAGTAGAGCTGCATTGTACCAGGTTGTAGCATCGGTGCTAAATAAATCACAACCTTTTCATTAGATCTCAAACCAAAAAGAAAAGTACGTTTCACTTTTCAGTCCAGATCTATAATGTAGTGGAGTAGAAAGTACAAATACCTGCTCTCAAACATAGTGAAGTAAAAGTAAAAAGTATCAACTATAACAATTATTTAACGTCCAATATTACACAAAATTGACTCTTTAAGCCATGTTATAATGTTGTTACCTCATCAAAAACAGATCTGGAGTTGTGTTTTGTTTCATTCACCCATTTTTGAGTCACTCTTTAGTATTAGTCTGTCTATATCTACTGAACGTTTGTTCAGTAGAAATTTGCAAGTTTAGGGCTGAAATTATCCAGATGATACTAGTATGGAGTTTAAAAATTGTTTGAGAGAAGAACTCAGCCTAAATATGCAGGGTTTGTGTGTTAAACATGTGAATGAAACAAAACACTACTCCAGGTCTGTTTGTGATGAGGAAACTGCATTATAACATAGATCAGAAAACATGGGCCCTTTAAGTAAAGTACAGATACCTACCAATTTTACTTAAGTATTGTACATTTACTTTTGTAGTTCATTACCTTCCACCACTGGTAAAGTTAACCCCAATTTATGGTTTTGTGTCAAATCATCTGCATCTTGGCGTTGCCTTGAAGCGTCCGTATTGACCGACGAGCACCTCCAAAATTTCGTAACTACTCGTCAGATAGCATGGGGAAGCGACGCAGGCAATAAGGGCTGTGATTGGTCCTCTCTACATTAGCTCTACATACATTTCTGATACTCCGCTTTCCTGTTTAATTTTGTAAACACATGCATGTGGCGGTGAATTAGTTTGGGGTGCTAGAAGCAGATCCATGAATCAAAAATGAAGGGGACGGCGGCAGTGTGCGCTGAGTCGATGTAGAACTATAATTCAGCCTTTAAAGTGGAAATTACTAATTAAACATTAAATACTACAGGATTCCAAACATTCCAGGTATGTATTTTATCAAAGCAGCAGTAGGAGATGTGTGTATTTTGTGTATCAGAATCTTGTGAGCACTTGTGGTGGTGAAGAACCTTCTGTACTTTTACCTCATCTTCTAGTTCTAGTTGTTCTTCCTCATTACAGTGACTCCCTGTTCCTCACTCCTCAAACATTACATACAAAGTGAAAGATTTATCAGATATTTTTTATTACTTTTGAACTGTATTACTCTATTTGCTGATCTGTGTTATAATGTTTCCTTCTCAAATACCTGGGGTTGCATTTTGTTTCATTTGCTCGTTTAACGCACAAATCCTGCACATTTAGGCTGAGTTCTTCTCCTAAACAGAAAACAAGAAGTGCTCCACTGTGTTTTTAAACTCCATGCATTTGTAGAATCATTGTAATCAGGTCTGGAATTGCCAATCTCTACTGAACTAAAGGTATAACATAAAAGGACCCATCTGAGAAATAAAGATCAAGGTAACACATGACTGTACGGGACACCAGAGCATTATACCACAATAAACACACACAGATCTTTACAAGTTAGTGCAACTGATTAGCCTCAACTCCACAGTTTTTTGTGATCGTCCCAGAAACTCAGATATTTTTGTCTAATTATATGAAATAACAGCGATCATTAATTTCCTCCTCTCCGTATGTCCTGTCACGGCCTGTTTCTCCCAGTTTGATCATCATTCGGGGGTTTGTTGTGTTCTTACGAAAGCTTGATTAGATCAAAAAGTCTGTGTTGGACCAGTTACCGAACCGCACTGGAGTCCTCTGGGAACCGAGACCAGACCACCAAACTCAGGAGGTGGTCTCGGTACGGTTCGTTAGTCCGCACCAAATGAAACGACCGAACCGGACTCGCAGGTGTTCTGAACCCGCTTGATGTGGACCGAATGTAGCGCCATTACTCCACGTCTTTATTCATTCTATGAGTAGCAGTTGTTGATGTTGCGGTAGTTGTAGTAGCAGTTCAGTGGAGACATATTTGGCACAGTGACCTGAATGTGAGTCTTTGTTTGGTGGACCCTCTCATGTTCCCCTCCTCAAAACTCTGCTGGTTGAGTTTAGTGTCAGATCAGGCCACCGCCATAATGAATACTGAGAGTTTTCCCAGACTGGACGAGAGCAGCAAACACAGGCACTGAACTGTTACACTGGGGTTAATGAGGTTCAATAAACGGTCAGAGTGTCATTAAACTGCAACAAAAGACATTAAAGGCCTCTGTTGTTCAGGCTGTGATTTATATTTTATTGTTGTTATTGCTGTGGCAAAACGTTAAATAATGTATAGTATTTTGTGTTTTCAAAGGAGAGGCCACAAAAGGAAATACTAAATCAAATCTGAAGGAGCAGTCTAAGAAACGCAATATTATTTTCCGCACTGTAGGGCGCACTTAAAAGCCTTTAATTTAATCAAAAAAAGACTGCGTGCCTTATAATCCAGAGCGCCTTATATATACATTTATTCGGGTGTCTTAGTACGACTTTAGTAAACTACAAAGCCGCACCGCTTGCAGCATTACGGATCCCGTAGTCAGGATCATGGCGGAGTAACACATACTGTGATTCCTTTTAATATCAAAATGCACCTGTCAAGAGACACGCTTACAAGGCCCACTTTAAACTCAGGGCTGTTATAAAGTGAAACTGCAAGCTGCGTGGGAGCAGTGGATGAGAGAAGGCGAACACACATTCACCAAGACAGGGAGACAGCGTCGAGCGACTTACGCCACGATCTGCCAATGGCTCGTGAGAATTTTTCTTTGTTGTTAATGCTTAATTTTAATTTCAATGATATTACTTGTTCAATATCCCTTGACATGTTGTTGTTCACCTATGTGTTATAAAAGAGGTCAATGTCTGGACTCTGAAGTGTCAACGAGGCCAAGACCTGATGTATTGGACTTTGGGATGCATATGAAACAGAAAAGGGATGGGTCTGAACCCCTTAACATGTGCCATCCATGATAACATAGGCTGGGTCAACATTACTGTGAATTTCCTGCTGAACAAGTTATACAATCAGTAAATATTTGACAAGATGGTCGAGTATAAAAGCTACCTACTCTGCTGTAACTATGGGGGGTGATGTGAAGAGATGCTTGTGGCTGAATCCTGTAATCAACTTGAATCAGAGACCTGTACCTGCTTGAGCCAATAAAGTGACGTGTGTGAACTGCTTTAACTCTCCTGGACTCTCTTTAACACTCTTTTCAGGCTGCCTCTAGGGAAAGCTGACAGGATGGACACCTGGGCTAAGGATCAGTATCAACTGTGGTCCAAGCTTTGACCAAGACTGGAATCATCACTGAACTGCCAGGGAACAGTAACAGCACTGACTCGGATACTGACGAGAGGGATGTGGGCGTGCTGGACGCCATAATCGCCCAACTGTTTGAACAATTCTGAACTATTGTGAATACACTAACAATTTGACGTCTCAGACAGTATTTTTTTGAAACAAAGTTGAGAGTTATTGTGAACGCGTTAAATAAAGTTTGACTGACTTATCTAACTGTTGTGATTTGTTTAATGCGCCTTATAGTCCGGTGTGGTTTATATGTGAAAAAAGTTTGAAAATAGGCCATTCAGTGTGCCTTATAATCCAGAGCACCTTATAGTGCGGAAAATACTCACAGTGAAGAGTTTATGTCCATTGTGTGCCGTCTGCATCAAATTATAAAGCATTTAAGCAGGTGCATGTTAGCAAAATGAAGTAATAGTGATAAAAATCAGGTACAGCGTGTTCACTGTAAAATATTCAATGGGAGTAAAAGTGGTGTCTAAAAAACTCAAGTAAATGTAAATGAGATACTCCAAACCTCTGTAGCTCCACACAGTTCCTCTCTCTCTCCTCTCGTTCAGATCCACTCAAAGTTCTGACTCAGTCCACATGAATCAGAACTCAACAGAATCATTAAACAGAGAATGAAACGACACAATGTCCTGAGATAAGAGAAGGAACATTAGAGCAGTGCTTCTCACAGTCTAAAATATGACTACCGTACTTTCCAGACTATAAGTCGCTCCGGAGTATAAGTCACACCAGCCAAAAAATGCGCAATGAAGGAGAAAAAAAACATATATAAGTCGCACTGGACTATAAGTCCCACTTTTTGGGGAAATGTATTTTATAAAATCAGAGACAAGGAATCGACATTTCATCTTGAAAGTCAAGTTATAGTAATAACAACAAAACAGAGAACAACAGACTGAATAAGCGTTCATGTTATATGTTAACGTAACATATGAACAGTTATTCAGATAATTATAGCATAAACAACATAACATAAGTTAACCAAACTCACGATCTCACTCCAAATCACTAAATCCATTGAATTCTTCGTCCTCAGTGTCACTTCTATGCAACCTCCGGAGATAAACCATAGATCCATGATAAAGTGAGCGCCGCTTCCTCTTCTGTGTCGCTGTCGTCAGACTCAGCATCAGTTCCAGTTAGAATTATTCTGGCCTTTCTGGTTTCGGGGTCACTGAATTTCCAGCTTTGTTGACTTGACTTTCCGGAAAGTTACATGGCATACCTGTCCGGCTGTCATGAAGCTGTGTTCTCCATCTCTGCTTTCCGCCAGTCCCACAAAACTTTCTTTCTGCTCCTCGATTACCGTATTTGCAGCAAGACAGTGGCTTTTTCTACAGGAGACATGTACAGTAGAGTGTGAAGTGACAGTGGTACAGGAGTAATAGTAGTGCTAGGTACTGACACACAAGCCTAGAGCCTCTCTCGGCTGTCAGTCTGAAAATTTTAATATGTAAGTCGCACCAAGAGTATAAGTCGCAGGAAACACCCAAACCATGAAAAAAGTGTGACTTATAGTCCGAAAAACATGGTACATGATTCTAGGACTACCTCAACTAAAGACAAAAATGTGGCTTAAACTGACTCAAAATTCAGCAAATATTTAATGCAGGACAAACTCTGTACCACCCAAAGAAGTTCCAGTTGTACACACACCATCGTTTGAGGACCACAGCTCTAATTAAAGTCCATAGATTTTGTTAGTTCAGTCCAGACACTAACAGCAAGTCAGGTGCACGTCTCACACTTCTCAAATCTCTGCTGGGGCTGGTCCAGGGGAAGTGTGAGTAACGTTATCCCCCAACCTGAAGGTGGCAGCATCACTTCCCGCTTGGACCAAGCTCTGTTGCTGTGTCCTAAGGCAAGACACTTCACCCATTCATTGTAGTTGGGGGAACTGGCCTTGCAAAGACGTCAAATCATTTTAATGTGCCTATTTTTGTATTTTTTGTGATGGCCTAATTCTGCAATCACACATTAGTCAGAACGGCAAATCAAATGGAAGGGCTGGTCACTAGTGTTGTAGTCAAGAGCACTCTAATTGAGACCAAGACCAGTCCAAGACCACAGGCTCCCAAAACCTGGACAAGACCAAGACCCCTGAGAGTCGAGACCGAGACAAGACCAAGACTTTTAAAGGCCGAGACCGATACAGAACCAAGACCACGGCCCATTGAGACCAAATCAAGACCATCTTTGTCATTTCCAACATTTATTTGTATTTTACAGTTATTTTGGGACATATATATCAATGCTTTTATAAATCTATCTCCATTTTATCTGATTAATGTTCATTTAGGCTTTAAGCAGGTCAAGCAAACTGTACTGCACAAACAAACACTCTGCGCCCCTTTTCTGGACCCTCACTCACAGTTTGAGAAAGTCTACTTTAATCCTACTTCCACTTTCACTTTACAAAAAAAAAAACTTCAAAGTGAATCAAGTGTGTTTTTTTTTTCAAGTTCATAACATTTACAGTTACATTATCTTACTGGTTTTGCAGTGATATTTAGCAGTGTGTAGTGAAATATGATAGCACTGGCCCTATGTCAGACCTCGAGTTCAAGACGAGACCGAGACCAAGCGCCATCAAGACCGAGACAAGACCAAGTCCAAATGCACTTGAGTCTGAGACGAGACCAAGACCATAAAAAAGCGATCTCGACTGGTCTCGAGTACTACCATACTACTGGTCACTACTGATACTTTGCAGTGAGATCACATTGTTAAAACAATAAATAATGTTTATACCGCTACTCCAACAATTAGACGTCAGTGTCTAAAAAGTGGCATGTTGGAATAGCAGCATGTAACCGATCACACTGGGCGTGTTGTGCATGTATCTCTATTGGCAGAATGGTCGCCAGTTACCCACTCTGGACATAAACATCATTGGTGAGCGGGCAGATCCACAGACAAACAAGTTGGCTGGTGTGATTCCTGCTCCCACAGACTATTACTGTTGTTGTGTCACTTAACCCACCTCGACCCCAGTGTCTGTGTGCACTGGTGTATGAATATGTATGTGAATGGGTAGGGAGCGTGCCTATGTTCCCCCAGCCCATATGCTCCCTTATTTCAAATTTCTTTCTTATTTTTTATTTTTTTGGGTGCAAAATTAGGTCCTCTGTTCCCATATTTGCTTTATTGTCAATTTGAATCAGATTTTATCCCCATTTCTCCCAATTTAGTCACGAATTACACCCGATCTATTCTCCAGCAGCAGTTGATGTAATGTAGAGGTCATGGTGCAAAGGATCCTAGGTTGAAATGACTCTGAATCATCCCTTTACAAGTGGTATAAAAATAAAAATGGGTTGAATTAAAGTTTAATTTTGAGAAAAATCTTAGAAATGAGGGAACATAGGGCTGTGGGAACATAGGGTTGAGCCCAGTGGGTTTCTTTGATGTAAAGTGATTTAAGTGCCTTGAAGGTGGAAAAGCGCTGTTTAAAAAATTTTACCATTTACCATTTTATCGTAGTGGCATGATACACACATTAGCAAATACAGACAAAAACGTTTCAAGAGAATCTGGAAACTCAAGAAAAAATACAAAATGGATTTAAACCGCACGTTTTCAAGAGTCTGTGATCAACACGAGCGTTCATGGTCTTTAGGAGCTTGTTTTTTAACAAAAGGTCAGAGGAACAACTGAAAAACTGTTGGCTAGTGTAAGTTAGTTTGAGACTTTAATTCCATTTCGAAGTTATTAGAAATTCAGTACAATCCCTCGAACTGCTGCACTTTCCAGACACGTGCTGAACTGTTTTATAACTGCTCAATGTGGTTATGATTTGTTGCATCATCCCACTTTAAATTCAATTAGGAGTGAAAAACACAGCCATTAGACACCACACACAGGATCAGGTTTGGTCTGATACGACGTGAGCGAAAGGCGGGATCTGATAGTTGCCAAGATTTTAAAATACAAAAACAGTCCTTTAAATCTGACTAGATAGAATATAATATGTTTTTGAAGCGGGCAGTCTGCGGCAGCGGTTATGCAACTCCAGATGATAATGTCTACGCTCACGTCAATGAAAGTGAAATCATTGTTTTGAAACTGAGCCGTACTATTGAAAACACCGAGTCAAGAATGTACAGTGCGTGGGGGAATCTGTATAAAGGTCCTCTATTACGCAAAATAGACTCTTGTGAGCTCAAAGCCATGGTATAATGTTGTTACCTCATCGAAAACGAGTTGAGTTTTGTTTCATTCACACATGTTTGATTAACACTTTACTATTAATTGGTCAACATCTCTAAAGCTCTAAATGTTCCACCTTGCAGAAGTTTTCAAGTTAACAGCTACGACTTTCAGTGAGAAATGCTTGCATAGCTGGCACTGTCCCTGCTAAAATTCCTAAAATTGTGATGCAAATTGTTGTAATAAAGGAAATGTGGGAAGATAGGGCTTCATTTTTGGGTAAATCTACTACTTTAGGACAGGTCTAATCTAGCTTCACGTAGGCTAGTCTAGTTTCTTCAGCCCTATGTTCCCTTATTTCTAAGATTTTCCTCAAAATTAGACTCTAAATCAAGTCATTTTTATTTTTATACTGTATTTAAGGGATGATTTAGAGTAATTTCATCCTAGGATCCTTTGTACCACAGCCTCTATACATCTGTAGTCAACAGCTGCTGAAGAACAGGTTGGGGTGTAATCGTCGACCAAATTGGGAGAAATGGGGATAAATTCTGATGCAAGCTGATGATAAAGGAAATGTGGGAACCATCCATCCATTTTCTTTCACTTATCCGGGGCTGGGGCCGAGCCACCTCAGCTGGCTCCTCTGCGTAGAGGAGCAGCGGCTCTACTACGAGCTTCTTGAGTGTGACTGAGCTCCTCACCCTATCTCTAAGGGAGCGCCCGGCCACCCTGCTAAGGAAACTCATTTCGAGCGCTTGTATCCATGATCTCGTTATTTCGGTCATTACCCAGAGCTCATGACCATAGGTGAGGGTAGGAACGAAGACTGACCGGTAAATTGAGTAAATCGAGAGGGGCCTAATTTTGGAAAGAAAAAAAAACAAAAACGTAGAAATGAGGGAAAGTAGGCACACTCCCTGCAGTGTCTCTGCTAAAATTCCTAACATTGTTATGTCATTTGCATTATAAGGAAAAACAACTCAAAAAAAAAACTAGTAAACCAAGTCCAGGGCAATTTTCAGGGTAAATCTCCTCCATTAGGACAGGTCTGATCTAGCTTCACTTAGGCCAGTCTAGTTTCATACACCTGTCCCTTCAGATGGGGTCAGCACTATGTTCCCTCAGCCTTACTGTTCCCTTATTTCTAAGATTTTTCTCAAATTTAAACTCTTAGTCAAGTCATTTTAATGTTTATACCCCATTTAAAGTGATGATTCAGAGTCATTTCAATCTAGGATCCTTTGCACCATGACCTCTATGTTACGTCTGTAGTCAACTGTTGCTGGATAACAGGTTTGGTGTAATTGACGACCAAATTGGGAGAAATGGGGATAAATTCTGATGCAAATTGATGATAAAGGAAATGTGGGAACATAGGGCCTAATTTTGGAAAGAAAAAAAAAAACATAGAAATGAGGGAACATTCATAAACACACATAAACACATATAAAATTCCTAACATTGTGCTGTCATCTGCATTACTTATAAGGCAAAACAACCCCAAAAATCTAGTAAACTAGGTCCAGAGCAATTTTCAAGGTAAATCTCCTCCATTAGAACAGGTCTAATCTAGCTTCACTTAGGTCAGTCTAGTTCCATACACCTGTACCTTCAGATGGGGTCAGCCCTACGTTCCCTCAACCCTATGTTCCCTTATTTCTAAGATTTTTCTCAAAATTAGACTCCGCATTTAAAGGGAGAATCATTTCATCCTAGGATCCTTTGCACCATCTGTAGTCAACTGCTGCTGGTTAATAAATTGGGTGTCATTGACGACCAAATTGGGAGAAATGGGGATAAATTCTGATGCAAATTGATGATAAAGGAAATGTGGGAACATAGGGCCTAATTTTCGAAAGAAAAAAAAAAGAAAAAATTTGAAATGAGGGAACATAAGGCTGAGGGAACATGTACATGCTCCCTGCACTGTACCTGCTAAATTTCCTAACATTGTGATATCATCTGCATTACCTATAAGAAATAACAACTCCACAAATCTAGTGAACCAGGACCAGGGAAATTTTCCGGGTAAATCCCCTCCGTTAGGACAGGTCTACTCTAGTTTCACTTAGGCCAGTCTAGTTCCTTTCACCTGAACCTTCTGACTGATAATGACTCATGGATGGAAGTCAAAACATCTTGATATGAAAGATCTAATCTAAAAATGTTCTTATTTTTATAATATTACCTTTCTGGGTTCTTTTTAAAAAGGTCCACCGCCGGGAGCGTACCTATGTTCCCACAGCCCTATTTATGTTCCCTCATTTCTAAGGTTTATTTTTTTCCCCAAAATTAAGCCCTATATTCCCACATTTCCTTTATCATCAATTTGCATCAGATTTTATCCCCATTTCTCACACCCAACGTATGATCCAGCAGAAGTTGATTACAGATGTAATGTAGAGGTCATGGTGCAAAGGAAAGTTGAAAATACTCTAAATCATCCCTTTAAATGTGGTTCAAAAATAAAAAGGATTTGACTTAAGAGTTTCATTTAGAGAAAAATCTTAGCACCCCCCCGGCTATTACAACATCCCTTCATTCCGACATGTCTCTATTTAGACGTGCCAGTATTCCGACACTTTTTAGCACTGCTACACTCACACACACACGATCAGGAGAACGGTGAAATCAGGAAACGTGACACGGTGTAATGTAGCCAGTCCATTACTTGGGCCTAGGGCTAGTTAAAAGGTAAAATGAGGAACTGAAACAAAGTTTTAGAAATGTTTATTGAAAATTTATGTGCAGATTGAAGTTACCTGTAAAAGTAGAAGTGCATTTGAATTGAAGTAATTGTACTTACCCTCTGGTGTGGTTTGCCTCAGGTGCTCCGGCCAAAAGAGTCCCCGGGGAGCCAGAGCACCTTAAGAAGGTTCCGGGGCAGCCAACCATGTGTTTGGAGGAGGGGAGCACACATTTTTAACTGGTTCTATTTAGTATTTTAAAAACATTTGAACACTGTTAATTTAAATAAAGATATATATATATATTATTTGTAATTAATGTAATTGGATGTTGTTTGGGCACTGTTTTGATAGTTGTTTTTAGATATTAAATGTACAAATTATTGGTGCTTACCTGATCGTTAAAGTGGGCTCACCCAATTAGTACAGGGCCTTTAAAAGAAGCCAGCCTCACCTTGTTTAGGGAGAGGTGCTGTGTGAGCGCAGGTAACTGCTATGCCTGTTTTTAACGTTTTTGGAATTTTTGTAAATAGTTTTTGTTTTGTCTTTAATAAATGCACTGGGATCTGCACTGTAAACTGGCTCAACTTGACTCTGTTCCTCCTAAAACCGCTAAGGTTGCCACCAGGCTATTACACACGGACACTATCAACCGTGATGATGGAGCACTCCTCCTTTCACACACCTTTGACCCCCTCCTCCAAAGATCAACAGAGGGAGTGTGGTCAGCCTGAGTGACCTGACTGGTCTATTTGACCGACCACGCCCACAAGACGTAACAATATCTGATATACGACACGTCACCGCCAACCCCGGGGACAGTTCTGAAGATGGCTCATGGCAGACATCAAAACATGTCAACAAGGTAAATTCATCTGCTTCTTTATTGTATTTAAAAAGAACCCAAGAAGTTAACATGCAATCTTCCTTCGCTATCTGCTTATACTTGCGATTTGTCGACAGTGTCTCACATAATCACAAAAGACCACCTTCCTTTTCGATGACAAAGCCGTCTCTTGCCTTCTTCTTGCTGGATTCTAGGTTATCTCTAATGCCTCAAAGACGTAACACATTTTTCTTTCTTATGTTATTGTGTCTGTTCTGCACATTGTCTTCTCACACCTCTCAGTTCTGTACCATTTTTTTTTAAACATATTTCCTGTCAATCCAATGATTCAATGTAAATCTGCTGTTATGTAAGGACTTCTACACGTCACATCTGCCATAAATAAACTCAGACGTAGACACACTTTATTGAAATGATCTGGACAATCATTTAAACTAGAGTTAACTCGGTGTGTCTCCTGGAGCGTCGGGCCATTAGTTTTGCTTTATTTGCATCATGAGACTCGGGACTGCAGGCGTCGCAAAGGGGAGGGAGGTTAAAGTGGAAATGAGGACAGCTCCCTTTTTTAAATGGCCGTGAAATGTGTAACTTACTCCAGAGTCATCGGTTAAACGTTGATTTACGTGCGCAGAGACACTGGTATTTACATCCTGTCTGTAAAAATAATGTGTCCAGTATGGGTATGTTCACCTTTGGCACAGGTTTAACGGTGTCATGTGAGGTAGACGTACAGATGCACAGGAAAAACAACAATTTAAACATTTTGAGTAGATTTGGATTTGTCATTTCTTCACATATGACTTGACTTGGACGTTACTGTTTTAACCAGAGGTTGAACTGTGGCCCAGAGACTTTAAAGATTTTAACACGGTTCTGTTTGTGTACAGGTCTCTCCGTGGCCAAAGTACACCTCTGACATGTCAGTGCCATATGAACCATCTCACACTCTGAGGAGCTCAGGTACCGGCCTTCTGATTTATTCTTGGTTTAGTTCTGATCTATTCCTAGTTTAGTTCTGGTTTAGTTCTGATTTATTCCTAGTTTAGTCCTGGTTTAGTTTTGATTTAGTCTTGATTTATCCCTGGTTTAATCTTGGTTTATTCCTGGTTTAGTCCCAATTTATTCCTGGTTTAATCCTGGTTTATTCCTGGTTACCTCCGCCAAGGAGGTTATGTTTTTGCCGGCGTTTGTCTGTTTGTTTGTCTGTTTGTTTGTTTGTTTGTTTGTTTGTTTGTCTGTTTGTTTGTCTGTTTGTTTGTCTGTTTGTTTGTCTGTTTGTTTGTTTGTTTGTTTGTTTGTTTGTCTGTTAGCAACATAACTCAAAAAGTTATGGACCGATTTTGATGAAATTTTCAGGATTTGTTGGAAATGTGAAAAGGAAGAACTGATTTCATTTTGGGGGTGATTCGGAAGAAATCCTGGATTCTGGATCACTTTGAAATTGTAGTTAACATTGTGGTAAATGGGGCCAAAAATTTTGTTTCTCAATGTCTCGGTTAATTATTGACCAAACCCCATGAAATTTGACTCAGGGATGGACAATGGGATCCTCTTTCATATTCCAAATTGAAAGATACGAGACAAATATTTATGGAAAACACAATTAATATGAGGGGGACTGTAGTCCTTGGCGGAGGTCTGCGCTCTCTGAGTGCTTTTCTAGTTTAGTTCTGATTTGTTCCTGGTTTAGTTTTAGTTCTGGTTTAGTTCTGGTGTAGCCCTGGTTTAGTTCTCATTTATTGCTAGTTTAGTCCCGCTTTAGTTCTGATTTAATCTTGATTTATTCCTAGTTTAGTCCTGGTTTAGTCCTAGTTTAGTCCCGGTTTAGTCCTGGTTTTGTTCTGGTGTAGGCCTCTTTTATCCTTGGTTTAGTCGTGATTTATTCCTGGTTTAGTCCTGATTTATTCTCGGTTTAGCTCTGATTTAGTCTTGATTTATTCTTAGTTTAGTCCTGGTTCTGATTTATTCCTGGTTTATTTCTTCTTTAGACCTGGTTTATTACTGGTTTAGTCTTGGTTTAGTCTCGGGCTCCTGCTTGTGCCCAGAGTCCGGACTGAACACGGGGGAGTCAGTGTTTCAGTTTTCTGCAACTCAAACCTGGAACAGTTTTCCTGAACCTGTGAGACAGACCTGTGCTCTGACTCTGCTTAAATCCAGACTCAAAATGCTTCTGTTTAGCTGCATATGTCTGAAAGGTTTTTATTCTGCACTCTTCTCTTTTAATATTAATATTATGATGCTTATTTATGTTTTGATTTGTTTGTATTGTGATTTTAATGTCTTTGGATTACTTTGTTGTTTTAAATTGCTTTTAGTGTCTTGAATGTAGAAAATCACTGTATAAAAATGTGACTAAGTTGTGTTGTACAAATAAATTTACCTTGCTATGAGTGTAGCAATCTCTCATCACAGCAAGACATTCTGGGCTCAAATCTTGAGCTTTTCTATTGGAGTTTGCATGTTCTCCTTGTGTCTGAGTGGGTTTCCTCTGTGCACTCTGGTTTCGTAGCCAGGCTGGTGGCACCTAGTGCGTCCGCTCAATTTCATTTCTCTCTAGCAACCAGGTCAGGAACCGAAATACACTAGATGGGTTGCTGGAAGTTGTAGACCGTGCACTGGCCAATCAGCGAAGATCTGTGAAGCCATGACGTCAAACTCAAGCACCTGTCTGGGTCCATTTTGTAGAACAACCCAACAGTAAACAAAGCGTCGAGATGGATCATCATCATCATCATCATCATCTTTATTCCGGACTCATGGTCCATGAGAAAAAACTGACAAGGAGAGTGACAATACAAAACAATAAACATTCATGTTTTTAAAAGACAAATTTACCACTGTCTCCACATGTTGGACTGATCTTATTGCACTGAATCTCCAATTTGTGAGTGACATTATTATTTCATTATCTGATTTGTTCAGTCTGCGGCTAAAACTGTACATTAAAATTCATTAAATACATTACATTAAAATAGTGCAGCTTGCAAAGTGTTCACTCGAGCAGTAACAAACATTTCAGTCGCACTCGTCCATCGTGGCCTCCTCAAAAGCACCTGTAAAGCGTCATTGTAGGCCACCTGCAGTCTTTGCAAATTGGCTTTTTTATAAATAGTCCAGAGGTGTATGTAGGTGGATGTAGACAAAGACATATATTCTGTGTTGGCAATAATTCCCATTGGTCCATTGTCTTTGTCGGTGTCATGTCTGTTGTAGTTTCTATTTTTGGATTTTTGGATTTGGTTTCTTCTGATTTTTGGCTTTGTCACATTAAACAACTGAAGTGCACTCCTGCATTTTGAGTCCTCCCCTGTTTCTTCATAGTCAGGCTGGCGCCACCTAGTGCCTTCACTCAGTTTCATTTCTCTGCAGGGACTAGGTCAGGAATCAAAATACACTAGACGGTTCGCAAAAACCCCGGAAGTGCAAGTTCAGGCACCAGCCAATCAGCGAAGAGCCATATATTCTGTGTTGACAACAATTCCCGAGATCGAGGATTTAAAGCCGGAACAAAGAGAATGTTTGGTGAATTTTATCAAGGGGAAAGACGTTATTGTCCTTCTTCCTACGGGATTTGGCACATTACAAACGTCACGACCAAATAGCAGTGATTGGTTAAATAAAAAAGTACTCGCAAACGAGCAAGCAAACGAATCCTAATGATGCGAGGTCAGACGGTTTCCACGAAGTGGAAGTGGAAAACTTTTTTTTTTACAGAGTACCCCCCCTCCTCCCCAAGATCATATTGTTTCATCATTATACATCATTTCCGCAACAGTAGGTCTGTTGTTTTCGTGACACGTGACCTGTTGCTATATTTAAACAAAAAGTAAATGCATTAAATCTCAGAATGTTCAGTAGTAATTTTTTATTTCTTTTTTTTTTTTTTTTAGAATGAACTGTTGATGCGCACTCCTCCTCACCTTCTCCGATTGGTCAGTTCTGGGCTTATCCAAAAGCCTGATATTAAATTTCTTAGAAAGAGTTGTAGAGGATTAACATTACTGAGAAACCAAAGGTTTCCAAGTAACAAACTTAATTCTCACGCAACCTGTCCTGAATCTGTCACCAAAATACCCAGAACGTGGTGACTAGTTCCAGATACAGAAGAGGTTTATTTATTTAATATGGACAGAGCAATAACACCGGATGAGACAAAAGCATTGTTCTAAGCGTTTCAGAGCTAATTTTCAACACTTGTTTACGGAGCTTAACAGTGACGTGTAAACCCTCTCAGTCCTGAAGTAAACTTCCCATTCAGACCATAGACTTTCTGAATAAAATTAATATTAAAAGTTTGAAAGCTCGGAGCTAATCAGCTGTATGATAACTAATGACCACAAGACCTACAACTGTATATTGTATTGTATTGTAAAAGCAATCTTAGATGAGACATGAGAGCTTTTAAAGCAGCGCCTGAGTGCAGCCTCAGAGCAATGTTGAGATTGTCCTGGTGTAAACAAGCACACGTGGGTCACATGACTCTGGGGGTGTGTTCAGGGGCAGTACGGCGTCACAGACAGACAAATTACTCCGCAGATAAATATTGAGGCGGTGCCACATTTTAGGATATTTATCTGACTGTAATTGGATTAACTTGCTGTAATATAGAGAGTCCACCCTTTATAATGAGGTATAACACATTCATCCATTTTCTTCTGCTTTTTGTGGCCGGGTCAGCAGTCTAAGCGGGGACTCCCCAGATTTCCCCTCACCCCAGACGCTTCCTCCAGCTCCTCCGGGGGAACCCCAAGGTGTTCCTAGGCCAGCCCAGAGACATAGTCCCTCCAGCGTGTCCTGGGTCTTCCCCAGGGTCTCCTTCCGGTGGGACATGCCCACAACACCTCCTGAAGGAGATGTCCAGGAGACGTCCGGAACAGCTGCTCCTCTTGACGTGGAGAAGCAGCGGCTCTGAACTCTCAGGGGCAGTGTCTCGCCCCTTGATCTCCAAACAAGAGGTGTGCTGTGCCTGAGTATCGGATGGAGTGGAGCAGAGTGAGGGCGTGGTGTGAGGCATTCACAAAATATCAAACGGGATGGGAAGGGCATGAGATAGACACTGATCTGCTGCGTAATGGGAGGCGGTATGAAACGATACGAGAAAACTAAAAAGGTTGACGTGTGTGCGCGTGCACGGGCTTACAGAGGTGCACACGCATGTACAGTTCCACTCCAGCCTTAAGTAGTGAAGTACAGCCCGACATGGACACGCCCTCTCCTTAACACTCGTGCTGTAGTGTATGTGAAGTTTACTAACAGAACGAGCACAGGTTGGCGGGGCTGCTGAGCCAGTCCTGACCCGCTTCTCAGCCTCTCTGACTCGTCTCGGTCAAGTTCTCCAAGTTTCAAGAGTCCTTAATCTGCGCTTTAGAGTTACCTCCTGCCCCCTGACCCTCGGGATCTGCTACAGGGACATCCCAGGCAGGTGACCGCAGCGCACGTGAGAGAGGGAGAGAGAAGGAGAAGAAGATTGAGAAGAAAAAGAAGAAGAAGGGAGGAGCAGAGAGAGGAAGGTGAGAGAAGGAGGAAGAGCAAAGGAGAGAGAGAGGAGGTGGAAGAGAGGGACAGCGGGTGAGGTGAGAGGGAAAAGGGAGCGGAGATGGAAGAGAAGAAGGATAGGGAGACAGCGAAAAAGAGTAGAGGCAGAACGTGAGAGGAAGAGAGGGGACAAAGGAGAGAGATGGAAGACAGAGACAAGAGAGAGAGGAAATAGAGATAAGTAAGGAAGAGAGGATAAGAGCTTGAGACAGAGAGGTGTGTGAGGATTAAGGGAAAGGGGTTAGTGGTGGAGCTGGAGGTAATCGTGTCACAGGTGTCCGTGTCCCGTGAGCTCTGACCTGAGCTCGAGACAGGACACCGCTCACCACGGTTACACACACACACTGGGAAACTAAATGTCCTTAACACTTCTCTGTGTGTGACGCTAAGTAGTTACGAGGAACATCTGAACATTCCTGAGCCCTATGTCCACAGATATTTGGCTGTGTGACCTGCATGAGCCTCTCTCAGACTGCACCTGGTCCAGCTGCGGCTCAGTGGGAGCGGTTTGGTTGTGGTGTGACACTCTCACAGGACCCGGGCTCAGCTGTTGTGTCAGCTCCTTTGAAGGCTGCACACAGAAACCACGTGCTCATGTGATAACTGTACATTTACGAAGGGAAAAATCTGAGGTCTGAGGTCGTTTAGTCCTGGTTTAGTCCTGGTTTTGACCTGGTTCAGTTCTGGTTCAGTCTTGGTTCAGTCCTCAGTTCAGTCCTGGTTTAGACCTGGTTTAGACCTGGTTCAGTCCTGGTTTAGTCCTCGGTTCAGTCCTGGTTTTGACCTGGTTCAGACCTGGTTCAGTCCTGGTTTAGTCCTCCTGGTTCAGTCCTGGTTTAGTTCTGGTTTAGACTTGTTTAGACATGGTTTAGTCCTGGTTTAGACCTGGTTTAGTCTTGGTTTAGACCTGATTTAGTCCTGGTTTTGACCTGGTTCAGTCCTCGGTTTAGTCCTGGTTTAGACCTGTTTAGTCTTGGTTTAGACCTGGTTCAGTCCTGGTTCAGTCCTCGGTTCAGTTCTCGGTTTAGTCCTGGTTTAAACCTGTTTAGACCTGGTTTAGACCTGGTTCAGTCCTCGGTTCAGTCCTCGGTTTAGTCCTGGTTTAGTCCTCGGTTCAGTCCTCGGTTTAGTCCTGGTTTAGTCTTGGTTTTGACCTGGTTCAGTCCTCAGTTCAGTCCTCAGTTCAGTCCTCAGTTCAGTCCTCAGTTCAGTCCTGGTTTAGTCCTGGTTCAGTCCTCAGTTCAGTCCTCAGTTCAGTCCTGGTTTAGTCCTGGTTCAGTCCTCAGTTCAGTCCTCAGTTCAGTCCTGGTTTAGTCCTGGTTCAGTCCTCAGTTCAGTCCTGGTTTAGACCTGGTTTAGTCCATATACGGGGCAAAAGTATCTTGGCACAGTTATTTTGATGCGAGCGTCCGGTGGAAATAGAATCCAACTGAATAAATCCGGAGCTCCAGCACCAGTGGACGGCACTTGTACGGTCTGAGGCCAGTGCAGGAGTGGTCTTACCGGTTCTGGTTTATTGGAGAAAATATCAGATACTCAGAGTAAAACCTGCTTGTAAACACTGCAGTGATGACAGAGGGAGCGACTGTTGTTACACGCTCTGAATCACTTTATGATCATCAGGGGTCATCAAACTAAGGCCTGTGGACTGACTCCGGGCCTCCACGCCCCTTTGACCCCCACCACTTGAACAGGCCCTATGTCAATCTTCAAAAGTTGTCATGGCCTATTTTTTTAATTACTTTTTAGCAAATAACAACACGTCTGCATCTTGTATTTTGTTGATTTTTTCAATTAAAAATGATATTTATGTGAAGTATTTACATTTATATTTAAATAATTATTTGATGTATTTACATTTGCCTCCGAATTTACGCCACTTGACAAACTCGAGATCAAACAGTGACAGTCGAAGCACGTTTCATAGTGCAGTTAAGGACAACCAAATGGCGAGTGTTAAAGTACGAAAAGTGAACAGAGAGTGCCGAGTTTTCGACCAATTCCACCAATTATTTTTTTGTTCAGTGTAAGGACCGTGCAATTTGTCTGATGTTTAAAGAAAGTGTGGCAGTTTTTAAAGAATATAATCTACATCTTTAGGGTCTTACAATTCTGTTATACGGCTCCGAACCCCATCACAGTCACGAGCGAAAATGTGGCCCCTAGAGAAAAAAAGTTTGGCGACCCCTGATCTAAATACTTGCATCAGATGTTATAGTTTACATGTCATTTGCGTCATCTGAAATGTCCAGAAATCAGGTTATAATCAGATTTTGTTGTGCATGTGAACATACCCTGATGTTTAATGAATCTGTTTTCCAGGACTGAAAAATAAAAGTGTATTTTCTCAGTCCTTCGCTGTGCTTGTTTGTACATTACAGGCAGTGAAACTCGTGGTGAAAGTGAAACACCGGGTTCTGCACTCTCTGTTCCTCAGACGCTGCAGTTTCAGGAGTAAAACAGTTACTTCAGGACACACGTTTTGTAACAGTCATGAGGCTCCACAGTCACGATGGGAGACTTCTTTATTATTGTGTATTAAACTCGCGCTCTCTCCACCTCCACCACCCGCTCCTCTCCTCTCTCGTCCCTTCATCTCCCTCCTCAAACCCTTATCTCGCCGTTTCTCTCTCCCCCACCATCTCCCGCTATCTCTCTTTCTCCCTCCACCTCCTCTCCTTCTTTCTTTCTCTCCTCCCTCTCCTCCTCTTCTCGCTCCTTGTGTTACAGTGTGAACAGGTGACTCATATGGATCCAGCTCATCTCCAGTGTCCCTCGTCATCACGACACGGAGACAAAGGCACACGTCACGTTCGCGGCATTTAGGAACAAACATTTGCACACCAACTCCGAGAAGTCGTGTAAAGTCAACGCAAAAGTACAAAGTTAATTTTCTGTGAACTAAGACTTAGTTACTTTGTCAGTTTCAGAAGTTCTTTCTTGGAAAGATGATGATGTTCCATAGTTTGACATTGCAATTGGTTAAATAAACAAAACAAACTAAAACATGCCCGTTGTGAAGGAGCTTGCCACTCCATAGATCAGACCTGTGTGGTGGCATCACAGGAGACAAGAGTGTAAAGAAGACACGTGTTTTGTCTGTGTTAATCTGACACTCCTGGACTCATGGATTATGATTTATTTTGGACTTTCTAAATCTCCTTATTGATCTAAAACTGTCTCTCGACACTTTTTTTTAGTTATGACCCCCATAATAACCACCACGAGTGTTGGGAGTACTGTGTTACAAAAGTAATGAATTACTGTAATCCGTTGCTTTTTGCTGTAATGCAGTAATGTAAGGAATTACAGGGGGGAAAAAATTAATATTTTACTCAGTACAAATGTCAGTCAAGCTCGTCACAATGCTTTTTTAACCTGGATTGAAGTGGTGAGTTTTTTGTTTTTTCTTCATACAAATTCGCTAAAATCACAGCGATATCAGCAGCGGTGAAATAACATCGTGCCTGTGTAGACCGTTGGGTGACCTCGGGCGAGAGGACCAGTGCAGAACTCCACGCTCCACGCTCGCAACTGACGCCCGATTGCACTTTGCAGACGTCCTGTTCCACGTGCTCGAGGTTCTCTCAGGGGTGGTCCTAGATTCCAAGTCCTATCCAAGATTAGTCCTAGTTTGGTCCTGGTTCAGTTCTCCGTTCAGTCTTGGTTTAATCCTGGTTTAGACCTGGTTTAGTCCTAGTTTAATCCTGGTTTAGACCTGGTTTAGTCCTCCTAATTCAATCCTCGGTTCAGTCCTGGTTCAGTTCTGGCTTTGACCTGGTTTAGTCCTCGGTTTAGTCCTGGTTTAGTCCTGGTTTAGTCCTTGTTTACACCTGGTTTAGACCTGGTTTAGACCTGGTTTAGACCTGGTTTAGACCTGGTTTAGACCTGGTTTAGACCTGGTTTAGACCTGGTTTAGTCCTGGTTTAGTCCTCCTGGTTCAGTCCTCAGTTCAATCCTGGTTTAGTCCTTGTTTAGACCTGGTTTAAACCTGGTTTTGTCCTGTTTTAGTCCTGGTTTAGTCCTCTTGGTTCAGTCCTGGTTTAGTCCATATATGGTGCAAAAGTTCAGCATCTTGGCACAGTTATTTTGTTGAGAGTAACTTAAAAGTGCTGCAATAGTCGTGTAATGTTTTACATTTTAAACACAGTAATATTATAATGTAACAAATTACTCTGAAATGACAGTAACACGTCATAAATAAATAACACATTACAGTTTTGAAGTAACTTGCCCAACAGTGACAAACACTGACCTCTAAACACAAATAGGACGCAAATGCAAAAAGACACAGCAGCCTCGACTTTACTGTACGTCACCGTAAATGTCATCAGCGGTGGATCTGTTGACGACCCAACCTCAGAGCTGCAGGAGATCATGGACACGGGCAGTGGACTGGAGCCAAAAATGGGGACGCAACAAAACTGAATCCTGATGTATGTTCACGGTCATGAGAAACTAACCAGGATTAATCTTAAACCTAGAAACTCTACACAGAAAGACACCACCCGAGCCGAGAAGTGAACCTAGGACCTCCCACGTTTTGAGCTGTGGCCAAGTTAGTAGTTTTTTATTCGGTCATTTTGCAACACTACAAAACTAAACTAAGCTAAACTAAAACTAAAAAGACTACAAACCCACGGATCATGACAGAAAGAGTTAAGTCTGAAGTTAAAAGTATTTATTAACCCTCTCCAAGCAGGCGTTGCAGATTTGCAACAGCCAAATTCCAATTACCTACTTACTCCACATCCATATTATATGAGCTTTTTTTACTCAGGAGCCTTTTCTCCCATCCATGCTGATAAACGTGGGCAATGGAGACTGTGCAAGAATGGCTACATGCAAATGGCCTGCCAGAAGTGCAAAATCCTTTTTTTTTTTTTTTTACAAAGGATAAAAAAGTCAGAATTGTATATTACTACCCCATATTATAATTTTCCCCAAATATCAGATTTTTTCTGATACTAAAAATTAATTTGAGCCTGAGAGGGTTAAACAATGACAGAATTCCAAGGAAGGAAAGCAGCGTATGTTTACATTTACAATTTCACTTACGACTTACTGTAATGTAAGAGACAAATATAAATTAAATCAAACTAAATTTAATGTATAATTCATTCATTCAATCCATTCATTAATAATGTAAAAGTTACAGGTCAGATCTGTGGAGCGTTGACCTCCCTCTCACTAAAAATGTACACTGAGAATGTTCTAACAATTTCTTTGAACTGTGGCCAAGTTCTTGTTGTTGTTACATAATTTTGTTCCTGGTATTTGGTGGGTTCATTAATGCTGTGTAGTGCCCTCTGGTGTTAAATATTAACACCTGCAATTATTTATTTACTTTCGAGGCTGGAATCTTAATCATCTTAATCGGAAATTCCTGGCGTCGCCTTCATTTTTTCACGTGTCCTTTATGTTCAGTTTGAAGGACGGTTTTATCGGTTGTAGCTCACGGCTCCTCTGCTCCTCCTCTTCTCCTCCACTGCTCCTCTGTGCTTGTCTTCTCCACTCCTCTGACTCTGCTCCTCCTCTCTTCTCCTCTCATTCCCTCCTGGGTTCCTCCTCTGCTCCTCCTCTGCTTCTTTCTCCTCCTTTGCTCCTTTCCTCCATTGCTCATTCCTGTTCCTCTTCTCTTCTCTCCTCTCCTCCTTTCTGTTCCTCTTCTGCTTCATTCTCCTCCTCCTCTGCTTCTCCTCTGCTTCTTTCTCCTCCTCTGCTCCTTTCTGCTCCTCCTCTATTCTCCTCTCCTCCTCCCCTGTGTTCCTCCTCTGCTCCTCTTCTGCTTCTTTCTCCTCCTCTGCTCCTTTCTTCCACTTCTCCTTTCTGCTCCTCCTCTTCTTCTCCTCTCTCCTCGACTGCTCCTCTGTGCTCGTTCCCTCCGCTTCTCTGGCTCTGCTCCTTCTTTCTTCTCCTTCTCCTGTGCTCCTCCTCAACTCCTCTCTCCTCTCTGCTTCTCTTGTGCTTCTTTTTTCTTCTCTCTGCATCTCCTCTGCTTCTTTCCCCTCCTCTCTGCTTCTCTTGGGCTTCTTTCTCTCCTCTCTCCTCTGCTCCTTTCATCCATTGCCCCTTTCTGTTCCTCCTCTCTTCTCCTCTCCTTCCTCTCTCTTTCTCCTTCTCCTCTCTACTCCTCCTCTTCTCCTCTTTGTTCCTCCTCCTCTATGTTTCTCTTGTGTTTCTTTCTCCTCTTCTGCTCCTTTCCTCCATTGCTCCTTTCTGCTCCTCCTCTCTCCTCCACTGCACCTTTATGCTTGTTCCCTCTGCTCCTCTCTCCTCCTTTCTGCTTCCTTCTCCTCCTCTGCTCCTTCTTGCTTCTCCTTTCTTCTCCTCTCCTTCTCTCTTCTCCTCTTCTCCTCCTCTTTGTTCTCCTCTGGGTTTATCTCCACATGCAGTTGTGATCTTGACCTTCTCAGAACATAGAACATACGATCCTGCATCGCGCTTTGACAAATCACCTGCACGCTCAAGGTTGGACTGTTTTTTATTCTCCATATGTTTTTCCTTTTTTTTCTTTTTCAGTCCATGACTATCTCACATTCTGCAAACCACACGGATAAAATGGAAAAATGTGTTTATGGATCTTAATTTCCAGTTAAAATTACTTCCATATTGGCTATTTAACTTGTAGATTTTAATAGAATTTACACTTAAAACTGCTGATTTTTACTGTTTAGAACGAGTTCATTTTCAAACAGTTTGCAGTGGTCCAAAGTTATTCCTCACTTACCTTAGGAATTCTGAGCATCCTAATTATTCACCGTGATGAGTTAATAAGTTTTACACCAGAGCAGAGTTAAAACAGAGAGCAGAGAGAAGTTACAGAAGTGTTTCTTTAACTAAAATCTGATGGGATCAAAAATAAATAAATAAAATACATCATCAAAAATACAAACATACATAAAAAATACAGTTTCAAATCAAAATCAAACATAAAAATACAGTCGAAAATGTAAATAAATGAAGAGATAAATTGCAAAAAAAAAAAAAAAGATAGAATCATTTTAATTGCAGTAAAATCAACTTTTTTGAAACTGGATTTTTTTTGCAAAGGAACTCTTTATTTATTTATTTTTGTATTTATTTAATTTGATGAGAGACAATGTACAATTAAAGGTCTTATATTGCACAAAACTGACTGACAGGTTTTAGCAAAAGTTCATACACTGGAAAAAACAAACAAACAAAAAAACAAAAAACAATATCTAGTTAAATTAAGAATATTTCACTTTATTTGAGTCGATTCAACTTGACAAGTGAGATTATCTACCAATGGAATAAGTGTGTTTTTCTTAATTCAAGCAACATTAGATTTTGTTTCTATTAAAATAAGAAAATAAACCTTGTGTTTCCTGAGTAATAATAATAATGATTACTACTACTACTACTACTACTACTACTACTACTACTACTACTACTACTAATAATAATAATAATAAAACACTCCATCCGAAGATATTTTTACTTCAAAAATCTTAAATCATGTTCATTTTCTTAGTGTGAATTGACCAAGATTTGACTTTTTGCAGTGTAGAAACATGTTGCACTGCAAAAACTAAAATCTAGCCAAGATTACTTTATTTGAGTAGATTCTAGGTGTTTTTCTTAATTTATTTTCTTATTTTAAGTGTAGCAAGATGTATTTTCATATTTTAAGTACAAAAAGTCTTGTTCCACTGGCAGATCATTTTACTTGTCAAGTGAAATTTCCTCAACTTTCTTAATCCAAGTCATTTTAACTTGGCGAGATTTAGTTTTTTTGCAGTGGACCTGCAGTTTCTGGACTGACTACACTGACAAAAACACATTTTAAGAAACAACTAAATTATAAATAACTAGTTAAACTTTAAAGGAACTGTACGTAAGATTTTAATTTCCATAAAAATGACCTCCCATAGACGTGTTCAAATCAAATACAACTTTTCCTGATAAAAAAAAAACTGTAATGCTGATTCATTCTTATTTACATAAACTTTGGAGTTGTTTGTGTTATGTCACGTTTGGAGTTTTTGTTGCTGTTCATACTAAGAATGAGGAAAACTTGTACGTGTCCTCAATCTGCAGAAGGTTTTAAGTGCAAGAACCCAAATTACACACAGTTCCTTTAATTTACGTCTTAAAGGTTCACTGTGTAACTTTTCTGGTCCATGGTTATTGCTTTAAACGTTATTATTTGCATGGAGAAAAGCAAGTGACAAAACCAGACCAAGTTACAGGTTTATACCAAAAATTAAACAAACGCAATATTGATGTTTTATTATTGGACATTACAAAAACATAAATAACATTTCTATGGAGAAGGGCAGATGCCGTAAACCCCAACACCGGAAAAGTTACACAGTGCACCTTTAACTGTACCAAAAGTGTCCAATGAGCAAAAAAAAAAAAAACTATTAAAATATCGTCAAACTGTAATAATTTTCTTTATCTCCAGATTTTGCTTTGAAGAATGTCCCTTAACCAGCAAGTTCAGAAAGAAAAACAGACAGGAGGTGCACTGCAAAGAGTCAAATCAAGTTCAAAAGACGTGAATTAAAAATATTATCTTAAGAAGTAAAATTATCTACAAATGGAACAAGCCTTTCATACTTAAAATAGGAAATATATGTCGTGTTACATTAAAGAAAAACATTTCTTTGCACTTAAAATGAAAAACTAAATCTAATGTTGCTTGAATAATAAACAAAACAAAACACCTTTTCCACTGATAGATAATTTAATTTATTTAAATTTTAAGAATCTACTTTAATAAGGCTTGAATTAAGAAAAATCACTTGTTCTATTAGTTGATCATTTTACTTGTCAAGTTGAATTTACTCAAATAAATAAAGTAAATTAACTTGGCTAGATTTTAGTTTTTGCAGTGTAACATGTTTTTACACTGCAAAAACTCATATCTTGGTAAACTGAAAGTACTGAAAATTATAAAGATTCAAAAATATCTGAGAACATTTCACAGATTTCACACAAGTAAAGTTATCTACTCATGGAATTAGACTTTTTGCACTTAAAATATGAAAATACATCTTGTTACACTTGAGAAAAACAAAATAAGAAACAAAATCTAATGTGGCTTGAATTAAGAAAAACACTTGTTCAATATGTTGATCATTTTACTTGTCAAGTTGAATTTACTCAAATAAATAAAGTATATTAACTTGGCCAGATTTTAGTTTTTGCAGTGCAACATGTTTCTACACTACAAAAAGGCAAATCTTGGCAAATTTAAATTAAGAAAATTAATATGATTTAAGATTTTTTAGGTAAAAAATCTAAATAAATAAATATATAGATATATTATTAGTTTCTTATTTTAAGTGCAAAAAAATAAATAAAAATCAAGTCATCTTAACTTGGCTAGATTTTGTTTTTGCAGTGCAACATGATTCTACACTGTAAAAACTCAAATCTTGGCAAATTAAATCAAGAATCATTGAACATGATTTGAAATTTGACTCATCTAAAAATAGAATAAGTATATTTTAATTCAAGCTACACAAGATTTAGTTTCTTATTTTAACCGTATTGATATTGTTTTTCTCATGTTTATTTAAGTCATTTTAATTTACCAATATATGCGTGTTTGCAGTATAGAAACATGTCTTATTCCATTGGTAGATTATTTTACTTGTGTGACATTTGTGAAATTTACTCAAATCATGTTGAATCTTTCTAATTATACTACTACTAGTACTTTTCACTCACCAAGATATAAGTTTTTGCAGTGCAGAAACATGTTACTCTGCAAAAACTAAAATGTGGCCAAGTTAATTTACTTTGTTTATTTGAGTAAATTCAGCTTGACAAGTAAAATGATCAAGCAATTGAACAAGTGTTTTTCTTAATTCAAGCCACATTAGATTTTGTTTCTTGTTTTGTTTTTCTTATTTTAAGTGTAACAAGATGTATTTTTGAAGTACAAAAAGTCTTTTACTTGTGTGAAATTTGCGCAAATCATGTTGAATCTTTATAATTACGAGTACTTTTAACTTACCAAGATATGAGTTTTTGCAGTGTAAAACATGTTGCACTGCAAAAACTAAAATCTAGCCAAGTTAATTTACTTTATTTATTTGAGTAAATTCAACTTGACAAGTAAAATGATCAACCATTTTTTTAAGTACAGAAGTCTTATTGGAAGATAATTTTATGTGTATGAAATTTGTGAAATTTCCTCAAATCATCTTGAATATTAATGTGTACTTATAACTTACCAAGATATGAGTTTTTGCAGTGTAGAAACCTGTTACACTGCAAAAACTAAAATCTGGCCAAGTGAATTTACTTTATTTATTTGAGTAAATTCAACTTGACAAGTAAAATAATCAACCAATAGAACAAGTGTGTTTCTTAATTCAAGCCACATTAGATTTTGTTTCTTATTTTGTTTTTCTCAAGGGTAACATGATATATTTTCATATTTTAAGTACAAAAAGTCTTATTTCATTAGTAAATAATTTTGCTTATGCGAAATCTGTGAAATATTCTCAAATATTGTTGAATCTTTATAGAGTTTTTACAGTGTAAAAACATGTTACACTGCAAAAACTAAAATTTTGCCAAGTTAATTTACTTTATTTATTTGAGTAAATTCAACTTGATAAGTAAAATTATCAACTAATGGAACAAGTGTGTTTTTCTGAATTCAAGCAACATTAGATTCTGCTTCTTACTTTACATGCAAAGAGTTGTTGTTGTTCTTATCTCAAGATGTATTTTCATATTTTAAGTACAAAAAGCGTAGTCTCTATTGTTAAATCATTTTACCTCAGGTCAAATCTCAAATCATCTAAATCTGAGTAATTTTTTTGCAGTGTAGAGACACGTCTTATTCCACCGGTAGATAATTTCCCTTGTGTGAAATGTGTGAAATTAACCGGCTCCTGTTAAACCTTCTTCATTTGAGCACTTTTAACTCACCGAGATATAAGGTTTTTGCAGTGTAGAAACATGTTGTCCGCGCACGGTAATCCACTAATGATTATTTATGAGGAGTACAGCCAGGGCGGACCGTGTGACTTGTGCCTCTTAAACTTTGTATCCGTTTGGCTGGAGATTAAATGCTGCTGGCTGCTCAGTCCCTCCCACTCTGCTCCCTGCCTCTATATATGCTCTGAGCCTGCACAGGGAGAGACAGAGGAGCTGTGTACACCGGCTTCCTTACCACCAAAACACACCTCAAAGTCCCTGCTACTACCGGGACACCCCCTTCCAAAAAAAACCCAAAACAAAACAAAACACCCCACACCATGGAGGACTACACTTTACCATTCGTCATTTACCTGTGCGTGCTCACCGTGTTCCTAGGGGGCGCCGTGAAGAAGATCTTGGCGTCCCAGTTGAGCGGCGCGTCTACCTTCGTGGCGTGGTTAGGTGCGACGGTGCTGGTGGAGAGGCTGTGGGCGTTCTGCTTGCCCGCCGCGCTGGTGCTGGCGGTGGCCGGGCTCGCCTGGTGGGGGTACCGGAACGTGAAAGCCAAGCCGGTGCAGCTCCTGCCGGCCAATGGGAAAGCGGTGCTCATCACAGGTAAGATCAATTTAAAGTGCGCCTCCCGCTGGACAGGTGTGTGCGTTACAAGTCAGAAAATTGTTGGAAATGGTTCTGAGTTGTGATGTTTTGCTTCTGGAGTGGTTGAAAAGTTGTTGTAAGTTTGAGAAAAAAGGAAATGTAGACTCTTGTGTTGAAATTGGTCTTGTTAGGACTGTCAAAATGTTTTTTATTGTCTGTTTGGTAATGATATTTTGGCTCAGTGGATTATTTAAAAAGCAAGTTGAGTCTGTATTGTTGAGTTTAGGTCTAAATTATGTAGTAAAATGTCAAAAACCTGATGAAATTTGGTTGTTTAAAATGCTAAAAATCTGTATCTAAATGCATATTGACTATTTATATTTCATTATTAAGTTTTGTGAGTCTGTTGCTTATGTTGCTTGTAATTTGTGTGTTAATTTAAAGCACTGATCAACACTAGATAATTAGAAATAGGAAGAAAAAAAAAAAGAAAAAAAAAAAGACAAACTAATCTGCTATATCTAGTTAGAATACATGTATTTGTAAAAATGTGACACAAGAGAGGCAGTGTTTTGTATCACGTGATGACACTCAAGTGAAAATGTGAAAAAGTGTATGAAATGTGAAAAATGAACTGTGATTGACTCCGGGTTGGGAAAAAAAAAAAAGTGAGAAAGTATTAAAAAAAATTTTTTTTATGGATTGTATCAACTGGATATAAGTCAAAAAATAAATAAAATAAATTAATTTCAAAAAGTAAAAAATCATTAAAGGTCCAATATTATGCAAATCTGTCTCTTGTGAGCTTTTGGTCATGTTAGAATGTTGTTACCTCATCAAAAACAGAGCTGGAGTCGTGTTTTGTTTCATTCACACATTTTTGAGTAATCCTGGTTTATTAGTTTGTCTGCAACTCCACAGATCAAAACACTCTGATCCACCTTGTGATGTCATGAAGTGGTAGTTTTCAAGTGAACAGCTACGTTTTTTTAAATTTAGTTCAGTAAAGATCGACAATTTCAGGGCTGAAATTAACCAAATGATTCAAGTAAAGGTACATGGAGTTTAAAATCACACAGTATTACCGCATGACATCACAAGGTGGAACAGAGTGTTTCAGTTTGAGAGAAGAGCTCAGCCTAAATATGCAGGATTTCGGTGTTAAACATGTGTGAGTGAAACAAAACACAACTCCAGGTCTGTTTGTGATGAGGAAACATTAAAACATAGATCAGAAAATAGAGTAATATATGACCTCTTTTAAAAAAAAAAGTTGTAGTTATATTTTTATTTACCATTTTGACACATTTTTTCCTTATTCTTTCGATCACGTGCAGAAATATATCAATCCAAGCTCCATTTTACTCAATTGATGCACGTTGTCTTTCCACTGCAACTATGAATTATTTAAAATACTTAAAAGTTTCCACCCTGATAATAATCTGAGTAAATATGTTGTACTCGTCTTATCAAATTCCTGCTTGTTTTCACTTCGTCGTTGTTTTCATTCTTAATGGGATTATAGTGGACGTCATTGTGTTTTGAAAACTCAACTGCTACTTTTACCTCCTTCGAATCACGTACGTTTTTTGTTTTTTTTTACCAAATTCTTTCAAGAAACGCTATAATCTGCTTTCGATAATTCCCAGTAAATCAGGTTTTAGGAGGTCTAAGCAACAGTTATGAGTAATTAAGTAATGTTAATCTTTTAGTGTGACTTTAAGATCTGAGCAGGGGCCAAGATGTACTGTACCCAACCACACTGTGCCAAGCTGAACAGGCAAAGCTGTATCTGGGAAACCTGATAGTCCAGATACGCCTGGCTGGACACAGGGCTTGGGTTTGGGCCATGGTCCACTTCACACGGTGTACTCACTTAAAGGTACACTGAGTAACTTTTCTGCCTGGACTGGAGTGGAGTGGAGGACCTATTTGTGATGAGGTGCTTGTGTTAAATGTTTATCTTGTAGTGTTTTTTTCACAGTTGTTTTTATTCCTCGAAAAACACTGGAGTCTTACCGTGAGTGGGATTGCCTCTCCATAGATCTGACTTGTAATGTACCCTGGTGGTGTCCGTTGCTTGTCTCCATGGAGATGTACACTAGAAATTTGCAACTTTTGATGTTACCAGAGCCGCCTTGAAATCAATCTGCTTAATACACAATTTAAAAAAAATATTTAAAGGTGCACTGTGTAACTTTTTGGTTGAGGGTTAGCCACCTGTCTCCATGGAAACAAGCAGATGGCACCTCCAGCCCAAGTTACAGGTCAGGTTTGTGGAAAGACGAGCCCACAGGTATGATATTGAGTTGTTTGTTTTTAAGCAAAGAGTTATAACTGAGTAAGTGCAAGATAGATTAGTTTAATGCCATGCTGTGGAACATTCCAGCCAGATAGAAAAGTTATTAAAAACAACTGGAACTTTTCTGGTGAATGTTTCACAGTATGACATTAAAGATATCTATCTCCATGGAAACGAGAAGGCGCCAACACAGAATGTAATAAAAACTATAAAACAACGTATGAATAAAAACAGAATCTAATAAAAACAATAAAACAATAAATGACTAAACACAGAATCTAATAAAAACAATAAAACAATAAATGACTAAAAACAGAATCTAATAAAAACAATAAAACAACAATGACTAAAAACAGAATCTAATAAAAACAATAAAACAAGACATGACTAAAAACATAATCGACTAAAAACAATAAAGCAACATATGACTAAAAACGTAATCTAATAAAAACAATAAAACAATAAATGACAAAAAACAGAATGTAATAAAAATAATAAAAGAAGATATGACTAAAACAGAATCTACAAAAAAAAATGTAAACAATAAAAAACATATATCTAAAAACAGAATCTAATAAAAATTTAAACAATAAAACAACATATGACTAAAAACAGAATCTAATAAAAATTTAAACAATAAAAACATATGATTAAAAACAGAATCTAATAAAACAATAAAAACAATAAAACAACATCTGACTAAAAACAGAATCTAATAAAAACAATAAAACAAGATAAGACTAAAAACAGAATCTACTAAAAAAAGTTAAAACAATAAAAAACATGACTAAAAACAGAATTTAATAAAAACAATAAAAGAACATATGAATAAAAACAACATATGACTAAAAACAGAATCTAATGAAAACAACAAAACAATATTTTAATAAAAACTGAATCTAATAAAAACAATAAAATGACATATGACTAAAAACATAATAAAATAAAAACAATAAAACAACACATGACTAAAATATAATCTAATAAAAACAATAAAACAACATATGAATAAAAACAGAATCTAATAAAAACGATTAAAACATATGAATAAAAACTTTATTTAATAAAAACAATAAAACAATAAATGACTAAAAACAGAATCTAGTAAAAACAATAAAACAATAAATGATTAAAAATGGAATCTAATAAAAACAATAAAACAACATCTGACTAAAAACAGAATATAATAAAAACAACTAATAAAATGTCAATATCTCAAACTGTGTCAAAAGCCAAAGTGAACAAGTGCGTTTTAAGAAGAGATTTAAAAACACAAAACACAGAAGCGGCCTGTCTAATGTGCAAAGGCAGACGTTTAAAAAATTAAAGATGGAGAAGGGGCGGGCATAAGTTTGATTGACAGTTGACAACACAGAGATTTAACATGTGGGTCAGACATCGAGCCCATTGTTTTGACCCGGGTCCTGTTGCTCCTATAGACTCCTGTGACGTTTAATTGGATTTACTGAGATTAATGGTAAAGTCCAAACATACACCGATGCTTTTAATACAGCTATCTCGGTCCAGACAGTGTAATCTTACCTAATGAGCCCGTCGCTGTAATCCTTTTTTAATTTGGGCAACTAAAGGGCCTGTCCCTGATTTCAAACTATTAGTCAAGAGCAAGTTTTAATATGAACTTTAAGCCCCGCCCACTTTGTAATTTCCCGCAACTGTAATATTGCAACATGACAGATAATCAAGTGTCTGGGAGAGTGTCAAGTAGTTAATTTCAGATAAATCTTAGCAACAACGAGCCTGATTGGATGAAAATAGATGTCTGCTGTTTGGTATCTGGGTAGATTTTAGATTATATATATATTTTTTGTAGCTTTATAACTATTTTACACCGCAAAAACAATATCTAGTCAAGTTTAGATGATTGAATTAAAAAAGTTTTATCATTATTTGAGTCAAATTCACTTGACGAGTAAAATTATCTGCAAGTAGAACAAGACTTTTTTGTACTTAAAATATGAAAATACATCTTGCTACACTTAAAATAAGAAAAAACAACTTATTGCACTTCAAATAAGAAACAAAATCAAATGTTGTTTGAATGAAGAAAAACAAACTTATTCCATTGGTAGATAATTTTACATGTCGACTCAAATAAAGTAAAATGTTCTTAATTTGAGTCATTTTAACTTAGCTAGATATTGTTTTTTTTTCCAGTGTACAGGTCCTATATTACACAAAATGTACTCTTGTGAGCTTTAAGTCAGGTTATAATGTTGTTGTGTCCTCAAAAACATATCTCGAGTTGTGTTTTAGTTTCATTCACGTGTATTTGAATAATCCTTTATTAGTCTGTCTCCAAAGTTTTAAAAGCTCTGTTCTACCTTGTGATGTCATGAAATGGTAGTTTTCAAGTTAGCAGCTACATTTTTTATTTTATTTTTGTTCAGTAGAGATTGGTTAGCCAGGCTGGCGGCACCTAGTGTTTCTGCTCAATTTCATTTCTCTACAGCGACTAGGTCAGAAATCAGAATACACTAGACGGTTTGCAAGAACCCCGTGCACTGGCCAATCAGTACCAATATGGAACAGCACAACAGTAAATAAAGCGGTGGTAAGATGGATGTAGACAAAGCCATAGATTTTGTGTTGGCAACAATTCCTGAGATCAAGAATTTGAAGCCAGAACAAAGAGAATGTTTGGTGAATTTTATCAAGGGGAAAGACGTTATTGCCCTTTTTCCGACGGGATTTAGAGCATTACATAGATCACGACCAAACAGCAGCGATTGGTTAAATTTTAAAAAAGTACCCACCTACCATCGAGCGAACGAATCCTAATGCTGCGAGGTCAGACGGTTTCCACAAAGTGAAACCGGCTGATGAATTGGGCTAAAAATGGACAATTCCAGGAACACAGTGGAGCACTTCCTGTATTACCACATGACATCACAAGGTGGAAGAAGTTGGAGTGTTTTCTGTTTGAGAGAAGATTTGGGCTTAAATCTACAGGGTTTGTGTGTTAATTAAACCTGTGTGAATGAAACAAAACACAACTCCAGGTACAATTATGTTTGCGATGAGGAAACAATATTATAACATAGATCAGACAATAGTGTCATGTGGGTTAATGCATAAAGTAAACAGAATTTATCTTGACAATAATAAATCAAAATCAGGCACTGGCCCTTTAATCTGCTGGGTTTGTTGATGCATGTGCCGCAGATCGAGACGATAAGAGCGCACGTGTATTTAAGCTTATTGAGGTATTGAAAGCAACGAGCTGAAAAACCTGTTCTAATTTACAATAGATTCAACACTGTGGTTTGTGAGTTCAGACTGAAGAAGATTGTGCGCTGGCTAAACTAAGCTGAGTTTCTGAGGTTCTTACAGACAGGAGATGGTGTCCTAGTTTATAGAGAGGAAATTATCTTGTTGGTTAGTTTAGTTTTTAGTTTAAAGCTTCACTACGTAACTTTTATGGTGGAGTGTGAGCTCTGTTTCTCTGATCTGTTTCTCCATGAAGATGATATTGCTTTGTCCAGAATGTTCCACTGTATTAAACTTGATTTCTATCTCCATGGAGTCAAGCAAGTAACGCCACTGTGCAGGCTAAGTTACAGGTCGGATCTGCGGAGAGGCGAGTTCACTCACAGTACGAACGCGTATTTTTCAAGGTATTTTAGCAATAAAAGCTCCTGCACTTGAGTAAATGTAAGATACGTTGCATGCAGTTCTGTGGCACATTCCATCTCCATCGAAACAAGCAGGTGAGGGACTCTAGACCTCAGAAAATTTACATAGTGAATCTTTAAATATGGAACACTGTCTTGAATAGAGCTCAGAATTTCAAAGGATTTGCCTCAAGGGGTCACTCCATCCAGCTTTCTCTCCAACTTAAGTGCTACGTTTGCAGCTTTCTGATCAAAAACTTCTAAATCTATGTTCAGACTGCAGCCTGAAGTGACCCAAAACCGATTTTTTCGCCCCTATGCGACCTGGATACAGATCCGATTTTTTCAAATGGGGATATGTGCTCCTAAAACCGATACATATCTGATCTTTTGACATGCAACTTCAGTCTGAACGGCCAGGTCGCATTCATCCCACCTACACGTCAGGCTCGGCATCTCGTCAACGGAGGGAAGGCGAGGTTAAAGAGTTTGTTAATATTTGTGGGGATTGGTGTATTCAAGATAAATTGGAGGGATCTTAACCAGGAACCGTGCAGTTTTTGAAATGATCACCAAAGAAATGTCCAAGTGCGGCTGCAGACGGTCCTGGCTCCAATGTCAACAAAAAATAAAGAGCCTGCGAGTCAAATATAAGGAGGCTAAAGTCTCAAACAAACGATGTGGATGTGTAACCTGTCCATTTTACGAAGAAGTGAAGCACACTCGCTATGTGTGACGTCGTTGTGTCCTCCAATGCACATGCAGGAAACTTTTGGGGCATTTAAAGTTCACAGTGGAGATCACATACAAGTCACATTTAATTGGAAATGTGAACGACCTCGCAAAAAAAATCAGATTTCTGTTAAAAAAAAATCTGAATTGAGCATTAAGCCCTGCAGTCTGAACATAGCCTAAGTACCTGCTGTCTTCAGTGACCTCTGTAATATCCAGTAGTTGGTGACATCACACATGACTGCCCTGATTACAGCTGGGTGTTTCTGATTGCAGGAGCGGAGTTTGAAGTGTAGATACCTTTTAGATCACACTGTTCCTTACGCCTTCAGACCCAGCCTCTTCCCGTCACTCAAGTACTGCTCAGTTTAGAAGAAAGTCATGGGGTTTAGGATTTCAGACTACACTTTTCTGTTGGATGACATAATATCATTTGATTATTGACATCAGGAGGCTCCCCAAAACCACAGAGACTTTTGTCCTGCATGACCCACATCCAGTCTCTGCGTGCATGTTTTAGTCTCCTGTCTGGTGCAGCAGTCTGTCTCGCATTTGAAAATATGAATGAAACACTGCGGTCCCTCTGCGAGCCTCATATCTGACTTTCAATCCGTGTTTTTCTTGGTCCTGTTATAGAGGCATTGTAAAGAGATCTCCTCCACTTGTTTTATGGCAGACCTCCCATAGACTTTGAACGGAGGTGTGGTCCAAGCTTCCTACTGGGCGCCCCGCACAGGAAGCCGTTTGATCCAGAGGAAGCTAATGTAGGTTACACAAATAAGTGAGCGAGCAGATGTAGCTCCGCATCAGCCAAAGTTACCCCCGTCTATGCTGCTGTATGTGGTCTGCTTGTTCTATAGGCATGCATAAGAATGAATGGACTCGAGAGAAAGTGTCCAAGGAGTTGAGTAGAGCTCCAAGATGAATAACAATCAAATCAAAACCACAATTTCACTGCGATTTAAGTACCATAATCTCTAAACTAAAACTTGACCCTGTTCACGTCTACAGCAGGAGGTCAAGGGATCAGCAGATATTTTCAAACAAAATCTGCGACAAGTGACAATATCGTGGAGTGGTCAAAGTCTTTTAAAATATGACATTAAAGAGTCAAAATTAAGGACTTTTAATGTGGAGTTTTGAAGTTCGTAAACCACTGACAGTAAACAACAACACAACAACACACCAATGCCAAAATAACTTTTTGAAACTGGACGTGTCTAGTTGTTGAAATGGACAAATTATTTTTAGTTAGAATGGAGAAATAATAGTGGAAATGGGAAATACTCCTACTCCTACAAACTATTGATGTCTTAGTCTGCATTAAAACTTCTAATCGTGTAGTTTAAGTTCAAATGTCATACTGTGGAACATTCCAGGCAACATGTGACGGATCTTCCACCTGAAAAATTACATAGTGTGTCTTTACTGAACACAAACTTTCACTGTCATAAATCCAGCACAATTCCTTAGCAGTCTATGTCCCACACTCACACCTGCACAACCGAACCGAGTCAGGGCCCAGTGACGTCATCATACGGCGCTGTTTGTTTACATGTTGCGCAGCAGAGCTTTAGCGGAGAAAATAAGTCCAGCGGCAGAAAATATCTATTAAATAGTGAGACAGATGTGCGTCCTCTAATGATACGTGCTTCTTCATGAGTTTATATATATAAAAACAGTGCAGAGGATTGAGAACAGCTGGAGACGAGAGGCTGCAAAACTTCTGTCTCTGCCACAGTCCTTATTGAAGGTAAGCGCAAATTTGCCCTGTGTTTTGGAGCGGACTTTATTCACAGTTTTCCTCGTATGAGTAACATCAGCGCACACACAGAGTTCATATAGTAAAGTCGTGTTTATGTGTGTGTGTGTGTGTGTGTGTGTGTACATGAGCAACTGTGCCGTGTTTTGATCCACCTCCTCCTAACCACCACCTAGTGCCTTCGCTCAATTTCATTTCTCTCCAGCGACTAGGTCAGAAATTGGAATACACTGGATGGTTTGCAAAATCCCCGGAAGTGCGAGTTCGAGCACCAACCAATCAGCGAAGTCATATATTCCGTGTTGTCAACGATTCACGAGATCAAGGATTTAAAGCCGGAATAAAGAGAATGTTTGTTGGATTTCATCAAGGGGAAAAACGTTATTGCCCTTCTTCCTATGGGATTTGGGAAAATCTTAATATACCAGTTAGCTGCATATTACATACATCACGACCAAATAGCAGTGATTGGTTAAAAGATAAAAAGTACCCACTTACCGTTGAGCGAACGGAATCTAAGGCTGCGAGGTCAGACGGTTTGTACGAAGTGAAACGGAGTAAAACCGGCTGATGAACACAAGCATACTGCACTTTAGGGGCAATCCGTGCACCCTTAAACGGCCTATATTACGCTATTTTCTGATCTGTTATAATGTTGTATATGTTATAGGCTGAGTTCTCTCAAATGGAAAACACTGTTCCACCTTGTGATGTCATGTGGTAATACAAGAAGTTCTCCACTGTGTTTTTAAACCCATTTGGATGATTTCAGACCTGGCAGCCTCCACTAAATGTAAAAAGTAGCTGTTAACTTGAAAACTATGGCTGTCACAAGGAGGAATAGAACATTTTGAGAATTAAAGTTGTACACAGACCAATAAAACAGGATTACTCAAACGTGTGAATGAACAAAAACAATTCCAGGTATGTTTCTGAGGAAGTAACAACATGACATGGCTATATATAACGATAATACAGGTATAATTTGATTGCATCATGTTGCTATTTTCAGCTAAAGTTGTTTACATGTACAGTATTTTCAAGAGTTTTATATCCCCTGTATGAGCCACATATAGCCTTAGAAAGTACTTTTATTTCATAATCAAATATAATATAAGCTATTGTGTACACTTCAGTCATGCCTCACGTGTGACCTTTGAGTGGTTTTGTTGTGAGGAAACAATTTGATGAATCACATTGTTGTACCGCATTTCTGCACGTGCTGGTTCAGGAATCCAATAACAGCAGTCACATGGGTGTCACATACCTGTCTATTAAAGGTACACTGTGTAACTTTTTGGTTGGAGCTCCATCACCTGCTTGTTTCTATGGATATGTCACACTGGAATGTTCCACAGTATGACATTAAACAGCTCTACTTTACATTTATGCAGTTATAGATGGTTTTATAGCTTAAAAATACTTAGAAAACGAGGCATTCTGACTGTGAGCGGGGTCTCCTCTCCACAGATTTGACCTGTAACTTGGTCTAGTTTGGTCTCCATGAAGATAGAAAAGTTTAATGCCATACTGTGGAACAGGCGAGGAGAGAGAATTAAATCCTGGTTTAGTCTTGGTTTAGGGCCTGGCTCCACTGCATGCGTCAGCGTTTACGTGCGTAACCTTGCGAAACCGCAGCCATGCGTCAACGCAAAGGCGGCTCCACCGGCAGCTACAGCAGTATACGTGCAGCTCTGGCTCTGTGTTTGTCAATGGGAAGCCGATCAGACTTGCCTGGGGCAGGAGTACATTGTGCTGATGGTACAAATACAACCAAAGATTCATGCTCTCTGTGTATTTTGACTGGGATACGTGCCTACGTTTGCGTAGAGCGTCAAAAAATAGGATAGATCCTATTTTCTGAAATCTACATGTGCATGACGCACTGCTCCATACGTGCGTCTAGCGTGTGCAGTGGAGCCGCCCTCATTCACTTTCCATGCATTCTAAAAGTTACACGTCCAAATGCTGCAGTTTTTACGCTCGCGTAGAGCGAAATACGCGTGCAATGGAACCAGGCCCTTAGACCTGATTTTAGTCCTGGTTTCGTCCTGGTTTTAGACCTAGTTTAGACTTGATTTCAGTCCTGGTTTAGTCCTGGTTTTAGTTCTCTCCAGAGGTTGGGGACCCCTGATTTAAAGGACATAACCTTAAATGGTGCTAAATCTGGTATTTTCAAAGTAGAGACCAGAAAAATTAGAAAAAAGAAATCATCTCTGAAGGAGCGATGCAAGAAACACAAATGTTCAAATCATTTCATATTGGTCAGCATAAAGATTTTGTCACTTGTAGACTCTGGGACAGTGGAGTAAGGAACCAAAAACTGTAAGTAAGAGTTCTGTTACACTGTCAAATATTTATTACTGAAGTAGAAGTTAAAGTAAGGAGTCAGAAAACTACTCTGAAAAGTACAATTCCTTTAAAAACTACAGAAAATGCAACTATCACCCCTGGATACTAATATATGCAAGAAGAAAGAGATGAGGAGATTTCTTTTTTGCTTATAAATGTTGAATTCTTCAGTCCACAGTCCATGAAACACTAACTTGGCCAAAACGACTTGACTTGACTTAACTTGACTCAAAGCGGGGCAGGGGCCAGACTAAGGCGAAGCTAACACCTCATCAGAAATGGAGCAGAGCCTTAAGCCTCGGATTGGCTGAGCAGCGGGTCGTCTGCTGCCATGGCAACGCGTCTACAATCTCCCAGGTGCACGCGAGCGGCAGCTGAACTTGACCCTGTTCACGTCCGCAGCAGGAGGTCAAGGATTAGCAGATATTTTCAAACTAAAACCGCGACAAGTGACAATATTGTGGAGTGGTTAAAGTGTTTTAAAATATGATATTAAAGAGTCAAAATTCAGGACTTTTAATGTGGAGTTTTGAAATCTGACACAGACAGTAGAGGGCACTACTGTGCACCAACACCAAAATACCTTCTTGGAACTGTGTCTAGTTTTTCAAATTGACTAATTATTTTTAGTTAGGATGGGAAAATATTGGGGGAAAAGAAAATTCTGCAATGCCAGTGTGACCCAAAGAATCCATGTATCATTCGTTTATTTATTGGAAATAATTTATTTGGAAAATACGAGAGACATTTCCACAGATATTTCATCATAGAAAAGGATTAATGTAAGTGACGTTTTTCCTACATCACGGCACTTCCTACTGTTGTGAAAAACTTCTATCTCCAGTTTAGAGTCAACTGCTGTGGTCAGATGTGGGCTGCAACGTCCTTCTTCCGTGCGTTAATTCAAATGCGACACAAAGAGCCCTATTATTTAACATAGGAAGTCTGAAGTTTGCTGAGGTTTGCGTCTTAACGTCACGTTGGCAAAAGTTTTCAGGGCTTCAAGCAGGAAGTGCGGGCTGAGTGGTGATGCTTCTTGTTTGAATGAGGTACACAGAGGTACAATAGGTAGCCTTCTGTACACTGCGCATTACGTAAGAACAGGCCTGAAGAGAGGGTGAATCCATTGAGGATAAAAATCACATGTTTTTTTTTTTCGTAAATCTGCCTTGAGCATTAGAGACTATATGGAAAATGGAAAAAATGTCCTTGTGAGATTGCTAGTTATTTATACTAAATTTATGTAACATTTTTGAGTTTAGAAATGGTTTTATTGGTTGCACATCGCTCCTTACATGACCATGAGTCCATGCTCTGACCATGTTCTGCATTTAAAAGGTCCATATTACGCTACTGTCTGATTTATGTTATAACAAATTTCTGTAATCCATTGCTTTTTGCTGTAACGTAGTAATATTACGGCATTACAGGAAAAAAAACTTTAAGATTTTACTCGGTACAAATGTCAGTCACGTGCGTTACAATGCTTTTTTACAATTACAGTGCTGGATTGAAGTGGTGGGTTTTTTGTTTTTTCTTCATTCAAATTCGCTAAAATCACCACGACTTCAGCAGCAGTGAAACGCCATCGTTACGGTTCCAAATGTCGAGACGGGCTCATAGGTGCGCCCGCGTAGACCGTCGGGTGACTGCGGGCGAAAGGACCAGCAAAGAACTCCACGCCGCACGAAGCTAACCGCAGCCGATGCCCGATTGTGCTTTGCGGACACTCTACTTCTCTCAGGGATGGTCCTAGATTCCAAGTCCTAGTCCAAGATTAGTCCTGGTTAAGACCTGGTTTAGACCTAGTTCTGTCTTGGTTCAGCTCTGGTTTAGATCTGGTTTAATTCTGCTTCAGTCCTCGGTTCAGTCCTGGTGTAGACCTGGTTTAGCCCTGATTCAATTCTGGTTCATTTATGGTTTAGTCCTGGTTTAGACCTGGTTTACACCTGGTTTAGACCTGGTTCAGTAGTGGTTCAGCTTTGGTTTAGTCCTAGTTTAGTCCTGGTTCAGTCCTGCTTTCGACCTGGTTTAGTCCTGTTTCAGTCCTGGTTAATTTCTGGTTTACTCCTTATTCAGTCCTGGTTCAGCTCTGGTTTTGTCCTAGATTTGTCCTGGTTTAGTCCTGGTTTAATCCTGGTTTAGACCTGGTTTAGTCCTGGTTTAGTCCTGGTTCAGTCCTGGTTCAGTCCTGGTTCAGTCCTGGTTCAGTCCTCAGTTCAGTCCTGGTTTAGACCTGATTCAGTTGCTGTTCATTTCTGGTTTACTCCTGGTATAGTCCTGGTTTAGTCCTAGATTAGTCCTGGTTTAGACCTGGTTTAGTCCTGGTCCAGTCCTGGTTCAGTCCTCGGTTCCGTCCTGTTTTAGTCCTGGTTCAGTCCATATATGGTGCAAAAGTTTGGCTTCTACTAATTATAGGTTAAAGATGTAATATTTTGTTAATTTTTGTTGCAACGACCCCAACTTCTCCTCATTCAGAAACCCACACATGAAGAAATATGAGTTAAAATTTAAAGTCACATACTGCAACTTTTGTGATTGTCGTCCGGGTAACGGTGAGATTCAAACAGGTTCTCGATCCAGGCAGAAAAGGCTGCGTCACAGATGATGATGGATCTTGTGCAATATTGTCCATGATTACAGCAGTCTCTGTGTTGGACTGAAAAGCCCCGGCAGCAGTCTCTGGGTTATCGAGTTCTTCTCTGAACACGCTGAACTTAAGCTGCGGCCGTATCCTTGTCACAGCTCCATCCCGTCTGCTCCCGGACGCTGAGCGAGACCGGGCCTGGTTAGGACTTTGCCGCTAAGAATACCAGGTACCAAAATGGGGCTCCGGGAACTGTTGTTGTGTCCTTGGGCAAGACGCTACACCCACATCGGTAGTTTTCAGGCTCTAGAAGATTAATTTCTATAGATTACATTGTACTTTCACATGAAATATCCAAAAAAGGTGAATTCACAAATGTTTAGTGCTAGTGCTGTCAAGCGATAAAAAAAAATTGAGAGATTAATTAATTATGATCTGTAATTAATTAATCTAATTAATCTCTTTTTTAATCTCACCTAAACATTGCTGAGAAAAGCCTTCAACTTGAGGTATTTTCATTTGAATTCATTATTACATTATTTTCATACTATCATTAACGTTTTTATATAAGTATTATCATAATTATTACTATTACTAATCTGCATAAATAAACTCAACTTTACAACATAAACATAACCACTTTAGAGCCACATCAGCCCGTTTGAGATTATAATGTGTTTAATGCAGATTTGTGCAAGTCTCAAAGAAACGAAACTTAAAACCGCATGGCTCATTTGCATAAACTAAGTGGAGAAAAAAGAAAAAAAAAACGCTCTTGTGCACTGATGTGGGTCAGCTTCTGTTGGACTAAAGGACACGACTCAGTGGAATATAGATGTTCTTTCTGTGACAGAGGGATGTTGATGCTGAAGGTGAGTCTGTTCTGTGTCTGTGTCGTGATGTTTTCAGAGATCAGATGTGTGCAGGTTTATCGTAGATACGGGCGAGAACGGGAATGAAAATTAGGCTATAATTCTTTGTGGGAGCGAACGGAGCAGGACTGCACAGTGCGGGACTGTGTCCTAACAACACATAAAAACAGATTTTATAATAATCCAACTCGCGTACAGAAACAGTAAAGTTAGAGTTTAAAAATAAGATTAAAAAACATAACGTGCTAAATATGACTGTAATTAATTAATCGCAAGTTAAGGCGATAATTTGACACCCCTAGTTGAACCTGGTATTTTCAAATAGTGATTAAAGAACTCAGTGTATTACAATATATTTTTTGCATTTTAACTATTAATTTTAACTGTTCCCCATCTGTGTTTATTAATATTGGCCTATAGGATGCTGTGATGTCATCTGAAACCCAACAATTGTCTTGTATGTGATTGTTTGTGTTTTTGTGTGAGTGTTAGTGGCTGAAGGGGCAGACGGGGCAGATGTACAGTTTTGGTTGAGGCAGTCTACCCACCGAGTGAATACTGCAAAGTACTAATATAAGTCAAACATTTATTTCAATTTATGAGTATTTTTAGACACATTTTAACTCAATTAAGGGTTGAAATGTAAGAGAATGTGTCATAAACGTGTAGGCTGGTCCATATCTCAATAAAGAACAATTCATTTTTGTACCTGAGGCCGCTTTCACACTGACAGCAGTTGTCGACAGCGGTGGAAGTTCCAACCAAAAACTCTTATTTTGGTTTGTTTTTGTTTTGAAAAAGAACTAAATCAAGCGGACTGAGATCTCAAAAAAGAGGTGGTCTCGGTCCGCTTGACTCCGCACCAAATGCCAAACTCTGGTGCGGTCCCTCTGGTGAGAACGCGAACTCGAGTCTAAACCATAGACAGTAGGTCGAAACGAACTATTCAAAATATGCATCATGGGAGATCAGGCCACCATCCCGAATTGTTGGTGGTCCCTCGCTCTCCGGTTAAGGGGTGTGACAGGGGCCGGGGTTTGGGTCTGGACGCCTGCCCCGCGGCAGGAGGTCATTCGGTTTGCGAGTCCGAGCTCCCGTGGCCTGGCTTCTGCTTAGGCGATGGGAGGGATCGGGACCGGCCCACGCCATCCGTACCCCGCGGATGCGACCTTCCCACTGTGCATCTCGGCTTCGCTTCCGAAAGTTCTGGCATGTGGGAGAGTCTCGGCTTTCCCGAGCCACGTGCAGTCGAACTCGCTGTGCACAGGAGCCTTGATATGCGTCAGCCGGACCAATTTTGTTTCGTTTGCAGTTGTGAAAACGGACAACACTGCAGTCCATATGCTACATATTTTTTATATTGCCTGGTGCAGACCAAATAATCAAACTAGCGAGAGTGCAACTAAGAATGCATCAGGTTTTTTTCAGCTGAGTCATTTGAGTTTTTTTGCAGTTGCAGTTGCGTCTGTATAGTCCAGATTACTATTATAAAAATGCTATTACGGTTATTTTAATAGTTGACTAGTCATAGATAGATAGATTAGATAAACTGCAGGCCTACAATCAAATATTGGTCAAATGCAGGGGTCAAATTTCCTCGAAGGACAATAAAGTTACTTAACATTTCTTATCTTAAACTTTGTGATATAAACACAGCCACTCTGCTACGTAAGCAAACTACTCTTGCCCCACTTCCAACTTCACGCATCAACTGTGCCAGATCTGAAAATATTTAAAGAGCTCATATTACGCCGTTTTCTCATCTATGTTATAATGTTGTTTCCTCGTCACAAACAGACCCGGAGTTGTGTTTTGTTTCGTTTACACAAGTTTAACTCACAAACCTGAGTTCTTCTCTCAAACAGCAAACAGTCTGTTCCGTCTCGTGATGTCATGTGGTGATACAGGAAGTGCTCCACTGTGTTTTAAAACCCCATACACCTTCACTAGAATCATGTGGATAATTTTAACCCTGGGATTGTCTATTTATATTAAACTAAAGGTAAAAGGTCATCGTCACAATGTAGATCAGAGCATTTTGAGTTTTGGAGATGTGTGAATGAAACAAAACACAACTCCAGGTAACAACATTAAAACACTGCTAAAAGTTCACAAGAGTCATTTTAGGGTTTTATAGGATTGGAGATTGTTTTATCCAGGTAAAAGTTTAAGTCATAGTCAAACTTCATATGCAGTGGTCCAAAGCAAGACAAATGATCTGACGAAGGCTTTCCTTTTTCTTTTTTGCTGAAATGTTATTAATTTTTTTTTAAATCTTTTAGACATCGGCCATCTGAGTGTGCTATGCATTTTTTTTTACGTTTATATTGCTATTCCTTGCATTCTTGCATTTACACCTCTACAAGAACTTTGGTGTGCATTTTTTGTTTTATTGGAATATTTAAGGTCAAAGTTAAGTCATTTAGGCAATTTTTTATTTATTTTTATTTTTTTTTTACTTTTCTCCAGTTGACAGAATCCTTTTTTATTATATTTATGTATAATTTATTTTTAGGTATTTTATTTATGTATGTATTTTTTTTTTTTTTTTTTTAAGCTTTTATTGAGTGTTTGCATCATCAGTGTGTTTTTTAACAGCTATAAAACAGAATTTCTTCACATATCTGAGACTATTGACAATAAACCTTTTCAAATTTTAGTGTTACCGTAACTTGAATGTAAACTCCACGTATGTTTTTGACAAGGTAACAGCATTATAACACGTCTTAAAGGTGCACGGTGTAACTTTTTAGATGAGGGTCCAGTTCTACTTTACGTTTATTCAATTACAGGTGGTTTAATAGCTGAAAAAAGTTACACAATGCATCTTTAAAGCTCACCAGAGTAAATTTCGCTTAATATAGGCCATTGAAAACACTACATCAGCCCTGGCTCTGGCCTAAACTGGCTGGTTAAATTTCAGATGTCATTGGGTTCTTCTGAGTTGAGACGAGGTTTTTCCCAGGACACTTTGCACAGCTGCACAAGCCAGCGTCCAATAGAAACAGTATTTAACGCCATTACAGCCAATATTACAGGGCTCTGCTTTGGTCAGTGTACCATTCTGAACCAGCTCGCTCCACACAGCCCCACGTGAGCCAGTCTGACCTCACCTCACCCCGGATGACAGCGCCTGGTCGGGGAAGAGCTGAGACTGCTGATTTCAGACTGGGAGGCGGTGTTTGTTTACAATGCTGATCGTATTTGAAGCTATAATTGTTTCCCAAAGTGGATGTACCCATTTGTGGAGCCGGATTTGTCTTTCCTCTAGTACAGATACAGTTTATTGTAGAAGTAGATGTTATGTAAGTATCAAAATTGTGTTAAGCGCCTCTGGTTGGACACCTTTGCATTTGAGGCATAGATTGTATATGCTCCAAATAGGAAGTGTTCATGGGGGTGCTTCTCCATCTACCATATATTTCAGACTATAAGGCACACTTAAAATCCTTTAATGTTCTCAAAAATTGACCGTGCCCCTTATAATCCATTGCAACTTATGTATTAATTCTGGTTGTACTTATGTATTGTATCTGTCAGAATGTTTTAGTATGACTTTTGTAAGCTACAAAGCCGCAACACTTGATGGATCGTCAGAGCGTTACGGCTACTGTAGTCAGGAGCCTCGTGGAGTAAGTCCAACAGAAGCTGAACCGTTTCTGTAAAACGTGCAAAGCAAAGCTGTATTAAACACATTATTACACGATGTATATTTGTGTCGTCCTTGTAGAAAAAAAAAACAACAAAACTTTAATTATCCACCCACATTCACATTCATAATCCCCATTCACCAAGACAGGGAGGCAAGGCCGGGCGAATTACATCACGATCTGCCAATGGATCGTGGACACCTGGGCCAAGGGATCAGTCTCAAGTGTCGTCTGTTTGTTTCACTTAATGCGCCTTATAATCCGGTGCACCATATGTATGAAAATAGACGAGAGACTTCAACATTCACTGTCCAGCGACTAGGTCAGAAATCAGAATCCACTAGACAGTTTGCAAGAACCCCTGAAATTGTAGAGCGTGCACCGGCCAATCAGCAAAGAGCTGTGAAGTCATGACAACTCAAGCGACTGTCTGGGCTCTTTTTCTAGAACAGCACAACAGTAAACAAAGCGGTCGGGATGGATGTAGATGATACAAACTTCACATTTTTTATTGCACCTTTAATTCACAAGGTCACCTCTCAGAAATGACAATGATCACTGACAGACAAGTTCACTCTCTGCTTTGTTTGCTGTTGTGCCGGCAATTACTTGGACACCATTGAGCTTTCCGGCGCATTACAAACGTCATGACCAAATAGCAGCGACTGGTTAAATAAAAAAAGGTACCTGCCTACCATCGAGCGAATGAATCCTAATGCTGCGAGGTCAGACGGTCAGACACAAAGTGAAACCGGCTGATGAATCTGGCCAGACGCCTTCATAGTCTGAGTGCATTAAACAAAACTTAATATGTGCTGCATGGACATTTCTTGGACTAAAATAGAAATACAGGTTCCATTTTAGACCGTATCTAATGAGTTGCCAAGGTCTTTTCTAAACTAAGTGGTCCATATTGTACTGTCCATCACAGGTCATCAGTCCGAGAAGAGCTGAGACTGCTGATTTCAGACTGTGCAGGGTGGTGTTTATTTACAATGACCATCGTATTTGAAGCTATAATTGTACCCATTTTTTTAATGTCATGGAGCCAAATTTGTTTTTCCTCTAGCGCAAAATATATATTGTGGCTCATGACTTCAGGACATGGCGTGAAAATCATATCAAAGTTGGACGTCTTTCCATCTGAGGACAGACATCTGAGCATTCATTCTTCTACACAGAATTTGCATATAAAACTGACGCCTTTGTCTGAAGCCACTGAACAGAACTCGAGGCTGCTTTGTGCAACACGGATATGAGAGGGTGTAGTCTTTTATACGTCCAGCAGTGATGCAATATAGAGAAGCTTCATCGGTGATAATGTTACCTGTTAATAAAGACAGGGTGGTTTCACTCTTCACTCCTCCCCTTTAGGTTGGATTTAGTGAACTCAGATTAGTGCTATCAGTCCAGATGGTTTCTGGAGAGGAGCTGAAATGGAAGTCCAGATGAATCTATGTATCATGCCTTCATTCGTTTTTCAATATAAAACCAAAAATAAGAAAACGAAAAAAACAACTGATTTCTTCATTATTTGTTTCCAAAACCAAAATGAAAAAAACAGATAACGATTTGTTTTTCAGTTTTCAATTTTGTCTTTACATGAATAATGGAAAAAAGGATAATGCTTCCCGTTTCCGTGACTGCGATGCTGGACTTTTATACCACATACGGACTGAACCAGGACTGAACCAGGACTAAAACAGGACTGATTCCAGGACTAAACCAGGACTGAACCAGGACTGATCCCAGGACTGATCCCAGGACTGAGCCATGACTGAGTGTCAGGACTGGCCCCGAGATGCACTGAGATCGGGACCAGACCAGGACTGAGACCCGAACTGAGACTGGGACCACACTGGGACCAGACCAGGACTAAGACCGGGACTGAGACCGGGACTGAGACTGGGACTGAGACCAGAACTGAGACCGATTTAGTCCTGGTTTAGTCCTGGTTTAGACCTGGCTTAGACCTGGTTTAGACCTGGTTTAGTCCTGGTTCAGTTCTGGTTTAGTCCTGGTTTAGTCCTGGTTCAGTCCTGGTTTAGTCCTGGTTTAGACCTGGTTCAGTCCTGGTTCAGTCTGTTTTTTCCATTATTCATTTAAACCCAAAACTGAAAACTGAAAAAACAAATCGTTATCAGTTTTTTCATTTTGGTTTTAGAGAAATATAATGAAGATTTTTTTTTTTTTTTTCCCTTTTCTTATTTTTGGTTTTATTTTGAAAAAACAAATGAACGAATGATACACAGATTCCGATGGTTACCAGTGAAACTTTCTGTGTTCCATGTTTCTTTTTAGTCCATATCCACTGAGTTCCCGAGGTCCATTCTAAACCAAGTAGTCCATATATAAAGGCACAGTACGTAACTGTCTGGAGGTGGCACGTGCACCTCCATGGAAACAGAAAGTTAAAGCCATACTTTAAAACATTCTCCATGAAGAAAGTTTACTTCTGTGCCATACTGTGTAGCTTTAACTGAGTCACTTTTGGTTATTTTCCACTCCTTCAGTTTGTATAGTTGTTCCGCTCTCCTGGTGTCTGATTGGCCGTGGTCCCAGTGTTTCAGCAGCAGGTTTCCTTTGAAGAGTTAATCTGAATGCATGTACAGACCACAGCAACGCACGTGGACCTGATTCAGCTTCCCCTCTCCAGCCTCGGATCTCTCAGATGTAAAATAAAAACCGAAATGAAGGTGAAAAAAAGCGTCTCATAAATCTCTGGCCTTGACGGTGACGCAGCAGGAGCGATGGACACAGACACAGCCCACAGAATGTCCTGTTCTTATGTTTTATTACAGCGCACAAGCAAAACGACAGATGGCAAAATACTAAATCTGCAAAAATGTGTGTTCTTGGATTAACAACTTGTAATAACTTTTGGTCGATTTGAATTGACAAGTTAAATTGTAGACTTTTTGCACTTGAATTGAGGAAAGGAAAATGTGTCTATTGCTTGAATTAAAGTTGCACGGTGTAACTTTTCTGGAGGGCAACCGGTTTGTCTCCATGGAGATGCTAAATTGTCCACAGTATGGCATTAAACAAAACTATCTTGCATTTATTCAACTACAGGTGTTATTTATTGCTCAAAAATATCTTAAAAACATCATTTTTTACTGTGAGTGGGGTCGCCTCTCCATAAATGTAACCTGTAATTTGGATTGTAAGTCTCCATGGAGATTCATAAGTTTAGGGACATACTGTGGTAGCTTGATTCATCAGCCAGATTCACTTTGTAGAAACCGTCTGACCTCGCAGTGCTAGGATTTGTTCGCTCGGCGGTAGTTGGTTATGTTTTTTCATTTAACCAATCGCTGCTGTTTGGTCGTGACGTATGTAATGCACCAAATCCCGTAGGAAGAAGGGCAATAACGTCTTTCCCCTTGATAAAATTCACCAAACATTCTCTTTGTGAATGTGGCTTTAAATCCTCGATCTCGGGAATCGTTGCCAACACAGAATGTATGTCTCTTCACTGATTGGTCGGTGCATGGTCTACAACAGGGGTGTCAAACTCATTTATCCAACCTACTTTGATCCCAAAGGGGCCGGATCAGAAAACTCATGGCATATATACCCCAATAGCAATAAATTCAAATATTTGTGCATAGAAATGCAAATCTATTACAGAAATCTTTTTTAATTGATGAACTGTTTCTTTTATAAAATATTATGAACAACCTGAAACTTTAAGAAAAATGCAAATTTCAACACAATGTTTTAACGTTAACTTGTATGCAAATAGGAATAAGTCAGTTTTTTGGGGAAATCCTGCACTCGGTGTCCACTTTTCTCATTTTTGACATTTTGCTGATGAGGGTGTCACGGTCAACAGTCAAAACGATCGTCCTTTAAGAGCATTTGGAAAGAGACAAGTCTTCATTTGTGCTGCTCTGGTGGGAGGTGCTGGAGATGCTGCTCTGCTAAGCCGCACAAAAAATTACCAATATTTTAATAGAAAATATAATTAAAATATGTTAGTAGAAAATCAGCCGAGGGCCAGATTAAAGATCTTGGAGGGCTGGATCCAGCCCCCGGGCCGTATGTTTGACACCTCTGGTCTACAACTTCTGGGGTTCTTGCAAACTGTCTAGTGTATTCCGAGTCCTGACCTAGTCGCTGGAGATAAATGAAATTGAGCAGAGGCACTAGGTAGCCCCCGCCTGTCTAATACTGTGGAACATTTTAGGCACATCTCCATGGAGACAAGCAGGTGATGAACTCTCCAACAGACGAGATACACAGTGCACCTTTTAAAAAAAATATCCATCCTTAAGGCCCTATAAGTCCAACAGATTTTTATTGATAGTCTTAAAACATGAAAAAATGGAACTAGTTCATTTTAAACAGTGGTCCAAACTTATTCCTCATTTACCTTATACACTGCCTGGGCAAAAAAAAAAAAGTCGCCACCTGGATTTAACTAAGCAAATGATCTGGGGTTGCTGCAGTTGGTCAGGTGTAGGTTCAGCAGGTTCAACAGTTTGTGCTCAAAGAATGAGGTCAGCGGACTACCTGAATATACTGAATGACCAGGTTATTCCATCAAGGGATTTTTTTCTTCCCTGATGGCACGGGCATATTCCAAGATGACAATGCCAGGATTCATCGGGCTCAAATTCTGAATTGTGGTTCAGGGAGCATGAGACATCATTTTCGCACATGGATCGGCCACTACAGAGTCCAGACCTCAACACCTTTGAGAATCTTTGGGATGTGCTGGAGAAGACTTTGTGCAGTGGTCAGACTTGACCATCATCAATGCAAGACCTTGGTGAAAAATTAATGCAACACTGGATAGAAATAAACCTTGAGACATTGCAGAAGATTATCGAAACGCAAACGGTGGTCCAATGAAATATTAGAGTGTGTGACCTTGTTTTTGGTGGCAACTTTATTATTTTTTTGGCCCATACAGTGTACATTTCAAACATCGTATTACTGCAGTGAGTTTATAAGCGATTTTCACAACTTTCAGAGCAAAGTTTTGCCATCATTGTAATGCTGGCATGCTAACTGTGCACTCCCTGATTGACACTTGGACAGTAAAATATGTTAAAATGAACACCAAACAACAAACACACACACACACACACACAATAAATCTCCAGTCTGAACTCTGCTCCAAACCACAACATATTTTTCGTGACATAAAGACATAAACAAATACACAGGTTAATCACTGATAATGAGAAATGGTTGAATCTTTAATCTTGATGTTGATTTAATTTAGATTAAACCTTCCTTGGCAAACAAGCTATTTATTATTACTTTGTCTAGAATGTTTCACAGTATGGTATTAAACCTTTCTATCTTCGTGGAGACCAAACCTGTCTAAGTTACAGGTCAGATCTGTGGAGAGGCAACCCTGCTCACAGTAAGAATGTCTGTATTTCTACTTATTTTTGAGCTATAAAACCATCTGTAATTAAATAAATGTAAAGTATATCTGTTTAATGTCATACTGTGCAGCATTCCAGACATAACAATGACATCTCCATAGAAACAAACAGGAGACAGACCTTTAAAGTACAAGTCACTCTTTAACTGCATATATAACGTATTACAAGAACTAGCAGGGCTTCTGTAAAACACAGGGCAGATCTCTGGTTTATCGCTGTCTCTATTGAAGTTTATGATTGTGGTTCTCACGCTCTGTGCTGATAACAGAACTGTAACAGGCACTGAGCTTGCGGGAAACATAAACCATTTTCATAACGGTCCAATGACGGTCCATTTAGTCTTCCGATATTTTATTATTAGTTATTAGGTTCTTTTTCAGACCAAGAGTTTGTTTTCATGCCTGACAGTTTTGACGGCTCACCAGCGGTCTTCCTTAAGAGTGGTCACGTGATGTTGCTGTGACGTGTCTCATCAGCTGATTTACACAGTCTACAGTCCGACTTCCTCGATTGCCAACTGGATTAAAGAGGCAATCGAAATAGGGAAACGTGCCCAAGGAACCATAAACCGGGACGATGGGGATTTTCTACTCTCACACACCTGGGATACTGTCCTGAGGAAGTCGGAGTGCAGGTGGAGCTGTCGTCCTGCCTCCACCGGTAGGAAAACAGTGCCAAAACCTGTTTAAATCAGCCGAGCGGACACGTCACAGAAACATCATGTGACCACTCTGAGGAAGACCGCAGGGAGCAGTCGAAACTGACAGGTATGAAAACAAACTCTTGGTCTGAAAAAAGAACCTAATAACATTTTCAAAATTGTTTACATTTAAGTTCTCTGACTCTGTAACAAGTTTCAAAATCTGATCAGTGTTCAGAATTTCACACAAATGTAGAATTATTATATTTTGTTCCCTAAAGCTCCAGGCCTATAAAGTTTTGGGTGTTCAAGATGGAGAATATGCTCTAAAATTGATGAGAAAACAAGATTAGAGTTTTTCTGCAACTTTTCTGGTGCAGCGTTTCCACAGAGATGCTATTTCTCTGCCTGAAATGTTCCATAGTATTGCATTAAGCAGATCTAGTATCTCTGTGACACCACAAGGACAAAGTTACTGGAACATTGATGGTTCAGCAATACCAGCTCAATGAAAACAAACTGTACAGTACTGAACTGTAGGACCTTCACATTCAAAGCATTTTGGAATATAGAAAATGTTCTGTTCTACCACAAAGAAATAAAGTTGCACTATGTAACTTTTTTAGTACACAGCAAAAACTGGAGGGTTAAAATTTCAGGGTGAAATGTTTCAGAGTTGTTCTGAACACAAAAAGTGTTATTTTAACAATTTGAAACTTAAATGGAGGTTTGAGTTGGAGTTATTTGCCAGAGTTGATTTGAATGACGTTAATTGAACTTCCTCTAGTGTTTATTCAACTTCCTCTAGTGTTAATTTGGTTAATCCCACCCACCACTTCAAACCAGTTTGAACCAGTTTTGTACATAATTTCATTTTAAATTAACTAAAATAAAGTGTAAAAATAAAACAACTCTGTGTTGTTTAGCTAAATCAGGATAACTCTACAAAGTTTTATCTGTTTACTCTCAAAACTCTTGATTTCGGGGTTAAACAAGAACTTTGGTCCAGTTTTACTTCAATAATATTTCCAAAAATGTTAAATTAACTCTAAAACAGATTGGACTCATATAAACCCTGAGAAAATGTTAAAAATAATTATGTGAGACTCAATTTTAACTCTACACTTTTTGCTGTGAGTGGTTGTCCATGATTCCTTCTTGCTTCTGAGATGGTGCTGCTTTGATTTTTGGAATTTCCCACAGTATGGCATTAAATTTATCTATCTTACATTTACATTCCATAACTTTTACTCTTTATTTCTTCCAAAACTACCTTAAAAACATGCATTCTTTCTTATGGTAGACAGACTGGCACGTGAAACCTGGATTAAAAATTACTGCCATAGAAATTTCTAACACAAGGTGAACAACCGAGTTAAATATGTTTTTATATCCCACATGTGACCTAAAGCTGAGGAATGTAGCTTTGATTATCCTCGTTAAACTGAACACGTGATGCTCCATCGGCTCTGACACTGTAGATATGGCGATTTATAACTTTCATTTGGTTCGAGTTTAAAACCCTCTCCACTGTCAGCACCTCTCCCTTTGAGCTAAACTGCTGCAGACATATCCAAACAAATGAAAGAGAGACATTCGGACCAGTGTGAGAGAGGAGAGGTGACGAGGGTGGCTCAAAATCGTCTTAAAATTTCACTATAATCGTTCATTTAAACCAGAAAGATTGTTGAAGTGTCTTGCCAAAGGACACACATAGTAAGAGCCATAGACTGATATATATATATATATATATATATATATATATATAAATGGACATAGCTAATCTGTTTGCAGACACGTTCCCAATACGGGGTTTCTGGAAATCCTGGAAAAGTCATGGAAATTGAAAATGTCAGTTTCTAGCCCTGGGACAGTCATATAATCTTGTAAATTCAATGAAAGTTTTGGAAAAGTCAAGGAATTTTAATATCTATTTCACCAACTACATCGTTCTCTTAAGTTCTCATTAGACTATTATGATTATTTCCAAACGTCTGCGCCTTTTGTTTAAAAGAGACAACAATAAATGCACTGACAGTATTTTGAATTTTAAAAACTATAATCCCAAACCATAAGGTGAGTGGAAAGAGTTCACATTTCATATTTATCGCTAAAAGTCTGATCAATTCTACACATGTAAAGTCATGGAAAATTCACTTTAGGTCAGGAAAAAGTCATGGAAACGTTTTGAAATTTTGTCAATGAAAAAGAGTGGGAACCCTGAAAATAGGAAGTCACCATCATTTCTGGCTCCAATTCACTTTCTATTGAAAAATGGTGGCTTCTCTCTCTGTAACTGCTTCTGTCACGACCGTAATTCTGGTCTTAAAATGTTTGTATTAACAAACTCTACATGATCCTGGTGGTTTTATTTCACTTTAAATTATGATATGAACATTAATAACTGACCAATCACGTGCGTTTTTTAGCTCAGGTTGGCTCCCACTAGTGTTACACTGCAAAAAAAAAATCTAAGTAGGTTAAAATGACTTAAATCAAGAACATTTGGCTTTATTTAAGTAGATCCAACTTGGCAAGTAAAATGTACCAGTGGAATAAGTGTGGTTTTCTTAATTCAAACAACATTTGATTTAGTTTCTTAGTTGTTGTTTTTCTTATTTTAAGTGCAGCAAGATGTATTTTCATATTTTAAGCATAAAAAGTCTTGTTCCATTGGCAGATAGTTTTACTTGTCAAGTGAAATTTACTCAAATCATGATAAAACTTTCTTAATTCAAGTCATCTTAACTTTAGCTTCATTTTACTTTTTGCAGTGCAGGTTTGACTGACAGCTGTCGTGCCTCGTTGCTAAGCAGGAAAGTGCGAGTACGTTCACCAACCTCGCTCCTGATTGGCTTTTTTGTTACTCTGATACGCGGTTACTCAGATTTAAAAGCATGAAACTTCACTCCAGATTTGCCGATATGACTGCCAGCCTCAATTAGCTTCATTTGGCTGAAACCGAACGCTCTGGGCGACGTCACGCTCACTCGGTCGACTTCTATACAGCATGATGAGAGCTGAAATTCAACTGCTGACCTTCGGGTTGGTGGGTGAACTCTCTGATACGAAGCCACCACACCCCGTCGCTTAATAACATCACACCTATACAGAAATCTAATCTAACGCACTATTTCCCAAAACACTGCTATGTTATTATATCTTTATTCACGGCCATAAATGCTACAATAACACGGCATTGGGAGCCACGACTCCTTATAAGGCTCTCTGTGATAGCGTGTAATTTTTCCTGAGATAAGATAAAAGCATTAGTCTGCAGTATTCATCACACCACTGTCAAATGAATGGGTTCTGTTAGAAGTGTGCTGCCTCGTTAGATTCTCTGTATATTAAAGATACTACAGCAACACAAGAGGACAGTGATTTAATATATAGTTCAACCAATCTTCATTTTGTGGCTGTTTAAACTGGATCAAAGCAACTCTGCACTTTCTCGTCTAAAAGGTTAATATAAGACAGTAAAAGGACCCAGATTACACGATTTTGTTGTTTCCTTCACAAACAGACCTGGAGTTGTGTTTTGTTTCATTCACACATGTTTAAAGGCTGAATTATAGTTCTACACACTGCCTTTCCTCGCACTGTCAGTGTCGTTTTTGATTTAGGGATCTGCGTCGAGGTCTATATACCGCTAAGTAATTCATCACCACAATGCAAGGAGGCTAGGATTAAGTTTGTGTTTACAAAATGAAGCGACAAAGCGGAGTATCGGAAATGTTTCTAGAGCGGTGGTAGAGAGGACAAATCACTATTTGTTTGCGTCGCTTCCCCTGCTGCCTGCATCGTTTTGACACGTAGTTAGAAAATTTCTGAGGTGCACGTTGGTCGAGGGGGTTCAGACGATTTGACACATGACCATAAATTGGATTTAACTAACAAACTCTGCATATTTAGGCTGAGTTCTTCTCTCAAACAGAAAACACTTTGTTCCTTGTGGTGTCAGGACGTTTTCAACTGTGTTCTTAAACTTGAATAATTTGGATGATTTCAGAGCTGGATCACTAAAGGGAGCTATTAACTTGAAAACTACTGCTACATGACATCACAAGGTGGAACATTTTGAGCATTTTGAGCTTTCAAGATGTAGACAGATTAGTAATAAAGGATTACTCAAATGTGTAAATGAAATGAAACACAACTCCAGGTCTGTTTTTGATGAAGTAACCACATTATGACATGACTAAAAGCTACAGAGTCCATTTTGTGTAATTTTTTTCTCTCAAATTGTTCAACCCACGCAAGGTAGTAAAGTTATAATCTGTTATGTCACAACATGGTTCTTTTTTTTTTTTTTTTTTAAAGTAAGCACAGTCTAATAGCCTGTCTCTAGAGCCTATTCAATTTATTGCTTCACCTTTGACCCTTAAACAGGTTTTGTACATGTGGGTGTATGTTCCACTTCAAAGCAGAGGTCTGGGAGGGTAGAGGAGAGTTTCAGACACATGTTCTAGTGGAGAGACAGATGTGCAGCTTTTGACTGTGCCTCAATCACATATATCAACTAAAATAAAATATTACCTTAAAGGTGAATTGTGTAACTTTTTGGGTAGAGGATCCGCCACCTGCTTGTCTCCATGGAGATGGTATAACTTTGTCTGAAATGTTTGACACTGTGGCATTAAACTTCTCTGTCTAACATTTATTCGTTTTTATTGTTTAAAGAACAACAGTCAGCGGGCGTCCTCTGCACAGATCTGACCAGTATCTCAGTATGGTGGCATCTGTTTCCATGGAGATAGTTAAGTTTAATGGTGCATTCGATTATCCATCCGACTTGGAAGTCCGAGGACATTGTCTAGCAGCACTGACATGCCCCTTTTCCTCGGATGGTGGAACTCAGAACCCGGAACAACTCAGACGAGACCGAGCAAAGATTTCGAAATAGAATCCAAAAAGGCTGCACCCAGTGTCACTTTTAAGAATGAACTGTTTTCATTGTGTTTGGACACTTTGGTGATTTAAATGACCATTTCAGTCACTCGTATTACTGCAATACTTTACTGCATCTGTATCACGGCCTGCGGGGATGTAGTATTCTTCTTGTTGTTGTGGAGGTCGGTGTTGTGGTGGTCGGTGTTGTTCTGAGGCCAATATTGAACAAAGACTTGTTTTAAACGGGTGTTGCGAAACGTTCCTACGGTCACTAACAGGAAATAAACAACAACAAAAACAGTTTTCCAGCTGGCGTCCACATTTTTCCTCAAGTCAGACAGGTGAAATGGCAATGAGGCGACTAGTGCGTTAGCTGTGTCCAGTCATGTATATGGTGTATGCGAGAAACACAATAAAACGCTTGAAATTGTGGATGTGACGTTATGTCTGAGATGTGACTGGGAGACGGATGGATAATTATCTCTCACTCGCTGTTGTTGTTTATCTTCTGTCGCTAAAAAAAAAAGATAATCAACAACAATAACAGCTTTCTGGTGGCGTCCACGTTTTACTTCGAGTCAAAATTGCGAAACCGGACTGTGCGGCTATGTCCAGTCACATATACGATCTATGCAAGAAAAATAAAAAGCCTGAAGTGGGGACATGACGTCATATCCAAGATCCGAATGGGAGATGGATGGATAATTGAACGGTGACACATTCCAAACAAAGCAGTTACATCGTGATGGAGACAAAAATGGTTATAAGATGTCTACAATTCCACAAAATAATTGGACAAATGGACTTTATGTTGGTGCTGAAAAGAAGCAGGTAGAAGCAAGCACTGAGTCACTGCACAGAAGTTTTATTGTTATTTTTACGCTCACAGGCAAACTTATCTAAAGGTGCATTATGTAAGGGTCCACCATCCTCTTGTCTCCTTGGAGATTTTATTGCCTGTTATGTTCCACAGTATGGCCTTAACTATCTCACATGCGTTTGATAACAACTGATTTTACTGCTTAAAAAAATATGCATCTTTACTGTGCGTGGGATCGCCTCTCCACAGATCTGATTTGTAGCTTGAGTCGGGTCATCTGCGTGTCTCTGGCGGGGAAAGTTATGTCAATTACCATGGTGTGGAATGTTCCAGGCGAAGAGGGTATAGCGGAGTTTCAGACGCACATGTTACGGAGCGGAGAGACAGATGTGGAGCTTTGACCTTATCTGAGTCTGTGGATCACATCTGGGACCCCCTTATGTAACACCGGCCCCAACCACCGGCCCCCCACTGACCCACCCTCCTGCCGAGAAGACTGTCAACTCAAATACTTCACTCTTTATTTTTGTTTTTTCAGTGTCGCATTGCCGTTGATTACAGATGCACTATGTAACTTTTCCTAATGGACGACCAGCCATCTGTTTGTCTCTATGGAAAAGTATGACATCAAATAAATCTACCTTGGGTTCCTTTAAAGCGACTAAACATCTGAACCCACAGCCACATTTCAAACAGAGCTGGACAGTACCTGGAGGACCCATGAGGTTCACTTGGTCTTCCGATAATTTATGTTATGAGGTTCTTTTTTCAGACCGAGAGTTTGTTTTCATACCTGACAGTTTCGCCTGCAGAAACTCTTGGTCTGAAAAACGAACCTAATAACATCAAGTACCTGGAGGACTAAAGGGGAGAGTGAGGAGGGAGGAAGAGGGTATCCACAGGTATCCACACTTCAAACTCCGCTTCTGCAGCCTGGTGTTTGTGATCAGAAACATCTGGCTGTAAGCAGGGCAGTGTTGTGTGATGTCACGTAGTACTTGAATTCGGAGAGACCACTGGAGCCACTGTTTTTAACCAGAAAACTACAAAATTTGCCTATTAGAACTGTCCATAAAAATCACTAGGAGCAGTGAATAAGTAAATTAAAGGTTGTACAGAGAATTTTTTAAGGGAAGAGAAGTACAGCGACAGTCCATGTGCATGCGTGACACCACCTTCCTCCTCCACAGCTCCCTCAGTAGAAACATCTAATCCCGCCTCTTTACTCTAGAAATCACGTTTGTTTACAACCAGTGCGATTTCAGAATTACTGCTGAAGTGACCTGTCTAGAAGTAATTTAGCGACAGATGCATCAGTTTTTAGACCCTTTGTCTACTTCAGTTCACGCAATCGCTGGAAGAGATCTCCAAGAATCACCTCAGTTTGGCTTTGCTCCTTTTCCCCTTCTCTTCTTCTTTCAGCGACCTCAAAAACCGACTTTCTTTTGCGGCAAACTGGTCGTGGATTCTCGTCCGCCATCGCAACAAAGTTTGTGCGAAATGCGAGAAAAGCTACAGTTTAAAAAAGCCTCTAAGAACCGCTGCATAAACCACGTAATCCCCGAGCGCTGGCGAGTCTGTTACACTAGGGAGTTTGATTGACAACCAAACAGCCAATAGATAATGATGTAGCCTCGTTTTCTATTGGCTGATGTTTATCTGGCCTCACTATGTCCACAGTTGATAGATTTTCATTCTTTTATTTTTTGGTCATCATAATTACAAAGCTGCTTCGTCTCTGTAATGGTATTTTAAACTTTCATTGACAATTTGAAACAAAACAAAAAATCCTCCATACAACCTTTAAGTAAGTGTTTATTTTCATAGACATACTGTGTGTCACAAAGACGCTTTACTGATCATTATTCATTCACTCCAGACCCGGTAGTGGTAAACTACTATTGGACCCACAGCTGCCCTGGGGAAGAGGGACGGAAGCGCGGCTGCCAATCTGCACCATCGGTCCCTCCGACCACCACCATCACTCACACACACCACTTTTATACTAGGCAATGTGGGTGAAGTGTCTTGACTAAGGACACAACGATTTTCCCAGCAGTCTCCCATCCAAGTACTAACCAGGCCCGGCCCTGCTGAGCATCTGAGATCTGACAGACCGTACTGGCCACACAAGTAGATAATGCCATGTACGCAGTTTAATGAGGAAAACGTCTACCACTTTAACTAGAAAAACATGCATTCTTACTTTAACCGGGGTCATTTCTCAGAAAAAAAAAAAAAAAAAGAAAAAGAAACTGAATGAAACAAATAAAAAGTAGACAGTGATCACTAAAACTGGGAGTAAAATGTAAGAAAACATAACAAAAATAAGTCAGATTAACTCATCCATCTCTATTTTACTCAACATCAACAATGACAGAGTAAACAAGCTCAATCAGAGACAGCAACCTGGTCCCCCATGAGGCATCGGTGGGGTCAGTTCATCACCACAGAATCTGTTTATGAGGAGCCCAGTCCATATTACATGATCGTTATATCCACAATGCAGTGTGTGTAGCTGTACAGGCCCATGAACATTTGTGTGATATTGGTCACAAAAATGGAAATGATTTTCGTTCCAATTAGAATTTTAATGGCATACACTGAAAGAGAAAGGAACTGTTATAATTAGTGATTATCTCGAAAACTATTAATATTTTACTATACAAAACGCATAGAATTATAAATAGATATAAATAATAGCTCGATCCTTCGCGGAGTTATGACCAAAAATGCATATTTGACCTTTGTTACCTTGACCGGTTTCAACCTGTAACATCCAGTGTACCCCGGTTATGTGTGTGCCAACTTGTGTGATGATTGGATGAATATTTTAGGCCGCAGACGTTTCAGAAATTGCCGAAATCGCCTTTATCCTTTATAATGGCGTGACATTTCAATTCACCCGTGTGACCTCAAATGACTTTGGATCATCACCAAACTTTTTTTTTTTTTTTTTTTTGTGGCATCGGCATCAGGTTGACAGACACACACGCAGACACACAGGGTAAATACAAAACCTGGTCAACCCTTCGGGGACCAGGTAATGATACATGTAGGATATTGTATTATAGCTTGTTTCTCACTGCAGATTTCTTATTGATAGACAGAACAGCGGCTCAGGTTCAGGCCCCGCAGTAGGTTGAATAGCTTGGCTGAATACTTTACCCTGGGGAAAAACAGATTATTGTTGCAGCTAAATCAGTTAGAGGATTTGAATAGAGTCCAAGCTTTATATAATAACTAAATTGTTCTGTTGGAAGCTCAGGTGTTCAGGTTCAGAAAATATCACCTTAAGCTTGACTTGATCGACAGGTGTAAATTATCCCAGTTTAGAATTTGTCGATTTGTTTGAGCAGCATGTTTGGACAAATCGGTGTTTTGTATTGGTTTAACGAGGAGTACGTAGAAGTTTGGAGAAGTTAAAGAGTCCTAATGAAGGGTTTGCAGTTGTAATGTTGTTTTTATGCTCAGAGGCAACCTTATCTAAAGGTGCATTATGTTAGTTTATGTTCAGACTGCAGGGCTTAATGCTCAAATTCAGATTTTTTTTTTTTTTTGTGAGGTCGTTCACATTTCCAATTAAATGCGACTTGTATGTGATCTTCAGTGTGAACTTTAAACGCCCCAAAAGTGTCCTACATTTGCATTGGAGGCGAGTGAGCTCAGTATTTACGGAAGTAGTCTAAATGTTGGGCCTGTCTCCCAAAATACGGTCCAGTTCTTCGTAAAATGTACAAGTTACACGTCCACGGCCGCTTAGTTTGTTTGAGTCTTTAGCCTCCTTGTATTTGGCTCGCAGGCTCTTCATTTTTCGTTGACATCAAAAGATCGGATTTGTATCGGTTTTAGGAGAACATATCCAAGCGTTCTGGGTCGCATTTGAAAAAAATCAGCTCTGTGTCGTTCAGATTGTCATTAAAAGATCAGATACAGGTCACGTAGCGGCAAAAAAAATCTGATTTGGGTCACTTCAGGCTGCAGTCTGAATGCAACCTAAGGGTCCGCCATCTACTTGTCTTCTTGGAGATTTTATTGGCTTAACTATTACAGGTGAAGAAAAGCATGTTAGTTATGATAGTAAGAAATGTCCCAGGCAAAGCAATAACACCTTTTTTTGTACCTTTAATTAATTAGAAGACTGCAATCATGGAAAAACTAAAACAAAAACACCAAATGCATTGAAGCTTTGGGCCTAAAAGAACTATAAACTGTATATTTGTTATTACAGATTTTTTCCCCACTGCAGAAAAAGCAGGAAAGGAAATCTGGAACATTCTCTCTCATTTGCACTGGGGTTAGATTCATTCAGTGGTTGTAAACTGTGAGGTGATAGTAAACAGCAGCTGTAGTATTGAAGCACTACCTGTTCCTGGGTTTTGGATTCAGGCCCAGGACAAAGCTGAGAGCTGCCAGGATCTCAGAGACCAGCACAGATCCTCTCTCCAGTGCACACAGAAAACCGATCCTGCAGGCTGTAATGTGACCAGGTTGACTGAGAAAGATTTAAAAGTGCAATGTGTAACTTTTATGGTGACATCTCCTGCTGGTCGCCATAGAGATAGCCAAGTGTGATGCAGTTTTGTGAAGGATTTACAAGCAAAACAACAACATATTTGAGGAGAAAACAGGTGACAAACACTCCACACTGGAAAAAAGCAATGTCTAAGTAAGTTAAAATGACTTAACCCCCTTAAAATAGTTACACCTGCGCTCCTTTGTGACAAAAAGGTAAGTTGAAAAAGAATATCACAATGTTTTTTTAATGTATTTTCATATCAGTGTCTTCATTTACTTCTGCCCTAATCATACATACCAAATATTATATCATATTTTGACTTTTTTACCTCTGAAATGCCATTTTTGACAGTAAAAGTCTCAAAATATGTGCATAAAAAGTGAAACATTTTTCTTCCTATATTTTCCAACTAATTTTATTTTGTTTGTGTTGGGGTTATCAAAGGCTGGGGACTCCTCTAGAACACACCCATATCATTTTCACATCAAATATCTACGTCTCTGGCCTTCAGTATGGACTAATGTGCACAAAAGTCTTTCTATTGATATAATCTTGCAATGGAAGATACACAAACATTTTCAAAAAGACACTAAAACAAAACTAAAAAATTGCAGGATTTTCAACACCACAGAATGAAAAAAGAAATAAAAAAGCAAAGTTAAGCCAAGGAAAAAGTGATTTTGAATGGAAGTCAATGGGACAAAATCCACCAGTGTGAGTATTTTGATTACAGACGGTTCAGTTAACGTGATCTTGAAAAAACAAAAAAACACATAGATTAAAAATGCATCACACTGGCCAATTTTGGTGCCATTTGGTGCAATATAGCCAAAAATTATGCTAAAAAGAAAAGTTGCGATGTACAAAAATGTACCTAGGGGTGTAGGAGGGTTAAATTCAGAACATTTTACTTTATTTGAGTCGATTCAACTTGACAAGTAAAATTTTCTACCAATGGAATATATGTGTTTTTCTTAATTCAAGCAAAATTCGATTTTGTTTATTTTAAGTGCAAAAAGTTGTTGTGTTTCTTATTTTAAGTGTCACAAGATGTATTTTCAAATTATAAATACAAAAAGTCTTACTGCACTGGCAGATAATTTTACTTTTCAAGTGAAATTTACTCAAATCATGATACAATTTTCTTAATTCAAGTCATCTTAACTTGACTAGATTTTGTTTTTTGCAGTGCACCTAAAAACTTTTATCAGATTTTGCAGAAAACACAGGATGAACCATTGCAATCTCTTGATACTGTTTCTATCTTTACGATGTTTATATTGTTTTATATATGCGGTTTTGGACAGTCCCCATGGTGATTAACAACTAAATATTTAATAATCATCAATTAAATCATCTTTTAAATGAGGAAAAAGACCCTCTACCTGCTTTCTTGTCCATGTTTTTGAGCAAAATCTAAAATGCATTGCCCAACATACTGTATATAAGCACCTCTTGAGGCTGGATAATCAGGAAGTGTGTGTTAGAATGCTAGTTGCATTTAGCTTTACCACAGCAAAACTCCACTCTGGTCTCTGAAAGTCGTGAAAAGCTCTTACAAACTCATAGTGGTGAATAATTAGGATTCTCTGAATGCAGAAGGTACGAGAGAAATAACAAAGCAAAATGTTTTTTCACGTTTTTAAGGTTTATTCATTGACACATATAGAGCACTTTACAATTTGATAAAGCCTCGAATCGATAATGTTTACAACACATAAAAAAATAAAATAAAATAAAAACAAAACTTTAACACAACGGATTCCAGGCACTCCAAAAAAGTAGAAAAAGTTTTTTAAAAATCACACGAGGAAAAATATAGTTAAAAGGCCTTTATATGAATGGCCAAAGCCAACCTGTTTCGACCTTAACTGGTCTTCATCAGGGCCTGAGTGCCTGGAATCCATTGTGTTTAAGTTTTGATCCTTTTTCCAAGAGCGCCCTCTACCTGCTCCTACTGATTGGAACACCTGCAGCAAACAGCCACAGTTTTTGTTCTTTCTGCAAAAACAAAACTTTATCATAATGTTGATCAAACTATGGCACACACGGCCACAGTTTCTCCGCGTGCCCAGAAACAGCGCAGTAATATGCACTATAAACACTCTGTTGTGTTCAGGATACACTGACAGTAAATGGTTGGAAGCTTTCCATGAATTTGCTCATTTGCATATTGACGGCTGAGAATCAGAACAGTGAGTGTGACGGTTTGGCACACACCTCAGAACAGACCTGTTTTGGAGCTCTCTTTTGGACAGTTACACAAGCTTTATACAGAAGAAATTTCAAAGGAGCTGTGCCCAGAAGCAGAGGTAACAGTTTGGGGGCCCTAGGCGAACTTGTGTTTGGAACTCTCACTATAATGCACAGTTTGTTTTTTTCTGTTTTAATATTTATTGTCTGTTTTTCCCCATTGTTCTTGAGACACATTCATCTCTATTTGAGTTATGGTGGATTGGAAACTTGTCCTATTAGTTTAGTCGCCTACTAGATAACCAAGAGCTGAAAGTAGTTCTATTTTTTTGCTAGTACAATTACATTTTTGTTTTCATCCATTATGCTATGATTATGTTCAAATCAGGGTCAAGCTGAAGAGTCCATTCTAACGGGAAACGGGGGATGCTTTTAGCCAGGCTGGCACCACCTAGTGCCTCCGCTCAATTTAATTTCTCTCCAGTGACTAGGACAGGTATAAGAATACAACAGACGGTTCGTAAAAACCCTGGAAGTGTGAGTTCGGGCACCAGCCAATCAGCAAAGATACATTCTGTGTTGGCAACGATTCCCGAGATCGAGGATTTAAAGTTGGAACAAAGCGAATGTTTGGTGAATTTTATCAAGGGGAAAAACGTTATTGCCCTTCTTCCTACAGGATTTGGGAAAAGCTTAATATACCAATTAGCCCCGTTAGCAGCACATTACATGCGACCAAATAGCAGTGATTGGTTAAATGAAAAAAAGTACCTGCCTACCGTTGAGTGAATGAATCTTAATGCTGCGAGGTCAGAATGATGAATTAGACTAGATACTTTGACAGTTAAAACAGAATGAACAGTCAGATACTATTTTGACAGCGTTTTCTTGTTTTAAAGTAAACTATTCTCATGTCATATTGAGAGAAAATCAAATTGCTCTGAGGCCTCGGCCATTAGTGGCACTGACGGCAATTGGTTGGCGACCTACTTTTGCCAAATGGTAGCGCCGCCTCTGCCTGTACCCAGGTTGTATAAGCAGCTATTGAGGTCAAAACTATTCAGCTGTGTACATTTTGATTCTCTGATAATCAGGAAGAACACAGTAGCATGCTAGTTGTGGTCAGCTTTACAGTCACGACAAAACACTGGTCTCTGAAATCTCTTATAAATCCATCGTTGTGGATAATTAGGATGCTCTCAATGCATAAAGTAAGTGAGGAATAACTTTGGACCACTGCAAATTTTTTCATGTTTTAAAGAACCAAAAATCAAGTACAGCGCCTTTAAGTTTGTCAAAAGTATCAGTGCTCACATAGTAATTGATACTCCAACTACTACTGAAACTATATATCCATACTAGTAATTCATCGATACTCATTTGAGCGAGTATCATTTCTGAAAACATACATAAAAACAAAACAAAATGTCACTTCTCCTGAATAGTTTCACGAAGGTATTAATCTCTTGATCAGAACCAAGACCACATGGTAGTAATATTGCAGACATTTTTTATATTTTGTCTTGAAAATTACACTATATCGCCTTAAAAGAGTGTTTTTTATCATCATTGTTGTATTCGAATCAATATATCTTAAGAATTGAATTGAGTTTGATAGTTACATTTATATAACACTCGGACTGGATATTGTATTTCCCAGTGTAATAATTAAATAACCTGAAATAACGTTGACTGTCTTTCATTCAATGTCTAGTCATCATTAAAATAATAATAATAATAATATCCATGTAAGCTGTAATTTACTCTCTGCTCACACCCTTTAGTTGTCCGTCTCTTGTTATAAAACACATGCTACACAAATATTCACAACACTCCCTTTAATTTGAATCCAAACTTGAGTACAGAGTGTTCCCTTTTAATTACACAGTTGTATTTCCTTTTCTTTGTGAATGAAAAACGCCTTAACCACATTTACAGATGACATTCAAAACAGCCATCAGGAGGGTGAGTAAATAAAAATTTAAAGTAAGAGTATTGCGTATTTCTTCAAAATAAGATTACTCAATAATATGACTCAAGTAAAAACGTATTTGGGAAAAGTACAACACAATTAAGAGTAATTGCTGGGACGTGACAGCTGATTTGTAATTTGAAGTTAATGTAATGTGAAGGACAAAGCGTCAAGTAATGCACAAAATCTGGTGTTTTTGAAGGACAGACACAAAAACGAGACAAACGAAATCATACCTGAAGGAGCGGTGCAGAAATAAATGTTCACACCATTTTTAATTGTCAACAAAAAGGCTTTTGACTCTAGACTGAAGGCTGGTTTATAGTTCTGTGTAGATTTGTAGTTGTTTTTTTTTTATTTCCTGTGACAATAAACAATCATATTAGGTTCAGATGAAAACACTGCCAAATTTTTTGATGTTCCAATCAGTTACCTGTGTAGTCTTTTGGGATCAACCAATCACAGCCTTTGCGTTTGGTGGAAGTTTGATGTGTGGTAACTTTTTGGCCGAGGTGCACGAATCAGAGGTGGGACTTGCAAGTCGTGACTTAGACTCAAGTCAGACTTGAGTCAAAATTTTTTGAACACTTGAGACTTGACTTGATAAAACTGACTAAGACTTGGGCCTTGACTCGGACTTGAGGCCTGTGACTTGAAAAGACTTGAGAAGCACTTTTAAATCTGAATTATTTCTATTTTGACCTTAATGATTCACACTAATGATGATTCAAAAACATTTAAAAAGGAAAATTTAGAATTTCTACAACTCTTACATACTCTATAAATACTCAAATTTAAACATACCTTGACTTTTTAAGTACAATTTAGTTTAAAATTCATATAAATTGCAAAAAGCTAGGTAGTTTGGTTTAAAGACTTGAAACGACTTGAAGCTCAAAGCAGATGACTTGAGACTTGACTTGGACTTTCCTTTATTTGACTTGGGGTTTGACACGGACTTGAGGTCAAAGACTTGAGACTTACTTGAGACTTGCAAATCAACGGACTTGGTCCCACCTCTGGTAAGTATACAGCACAAGCGTGGCACAAGCAAACACCGCAAGTGTCTGATTGGCTTTCATGTGAGTTGGGGAGCCGTGCGGTACTTCTGCGGGGATTTGAGGGAAAACTATAAACCGGCTTTTACTCACTGTGGGAAAAGGAATCAAAACTTTTACTCATGTTACTTAAATAAAAATATTACCCAGGTAGAAAAGTTGCTCTGAAAAAATACAATTTCACGTGTTATGCAAAATTGACCTTTCAGAGCTTTGAATCATGTTATAGTTGTTTCCGTTTCTTTACCTTCTAGAAGTTGTACTTGGAGTGATTCATGCACGTTTGAGTAATCTTTAATCACTTATTTTCAAGATGCCAGATTTTGCCAACACATCATACGCCCACTGCTCTTTACTTTCGCTAATTTTATTTTCTTAATCGGTGATACATGTAGGATTCAGCGTTGTTGCATAGTCATTTTGGTACAAATAAAATAAAAAATCCATCCACTACTCGCTAGTGTGATCTGCAATTATCCATCAGAGGTGCAGACTCTTTATTATGATCATGTTTCCGGCCACGTCAGCTCCCATTGGGCATTGGAAATCCGCCGACTTGTTTCCTTTATTAAGCATTTTTAAATTAATACTTTAAATTACAACATAATTATCTACGGGTGTTGTAGGTTATAACTATGGCTGACTCAAGCACAATAAATGTTCTTTAAAAAGCTGCTTAAGTACAAAGAAAAGTCTGGTATTTGTCTGAACAGGACTGACGTTGGTGCATATCTGAGCACGTGGGCCACAGGAACGTTGGCACAAAATTTAATTACTCTCACCTGAAGGCGTCTGGCACAGCGAAACAGAAGATTATGAGAAAGTGTTGATATTCGGCAAGATCTGAAGCATTTCCAGGTGATGTAATAATAGACTGTTATCATGTTCTTAAGTAATGAGACGGTTACGTGCCACTGGAGTGGACCCAAAAAAGGACTCAAAACAAGGACAAAAATGCAAAAGTAACAGGGTTTATTAACCAGGGTGGACAGGCGGTGAAGAGATGAGGAGCCAGCTGCCGGGATGCAGGAGTCTTCAATGGCGGGAACTAGGAGTACAAAAAAATGCAGGTAAGTATACAGCGAGCGAGGGAAAAATCAAAAACTGAGCCGACAGGGAAATCACCATCTGGTAGATGAAACAATCTGGCCGAGTCTGGCAGGAGAGCTGGGCTTTTGTAGCAGGCTTGATTGCAGATGGTGTTCAGGTGCTCCCAGCAGACTCCGCCCACGTCCACACCCAGAAGACTCAGGACAAGCAGGGGCGTGACAGAGACGTGTCTTAATATTTAAGAAAATGTTGAGCTGGATAAACCCATATCAGCATTGTGCATTGTACAAAAATAAATAAATCCAAAATATAATGATTAAAAAACTGAATAGGCTAGATTAGATTTACCGTATTTTCGGGGCTATTAGGCGCTCTGGATTATAAAACGCACTGTCATTAAATGGTCTATTTTCAAACTTTTTTCACAAATAAACCGCACCGGACTTTAAACGAAACACAACAGTTGGATGGTGAGTGGTTTTGTTTGTTTGTGGCGTTCACGGTGACTCTGGGCTTTGTTCAGTTGTGGCGTGTAGGGAGGGTGCTGTCTGGGACCGCTGGATTGTCGGCGTGTTTCGCAGTGACTCAGTTGTTCAGTTGTGGCTCAGAAAGGCACATTGCACTCGCTTTTTTGGTTTGTTCCCTCGTTCCGTTCCTCGTCCGTGTGGAGTGATGAGTGTGTCTGCGGGTGTGTTTCGCTGTGCGGTCGCTGTCTGCTCCGTGTGTGTTTGCGTGCACTGTGGGTGGTGCGGCTTTGTAGTTTACTGAAGTCGTGCTGAGACACCCGAGTGGATTCGTGTGTATGGGGCGGTCTGGCTTGCAGGGCGCGCAGTCGTTTTTTGATTGGGTTAGAGGCTAAGAGCGCGTCTAATAGCCCGGAAAAGACGGTATTTATTTGAATTAGCTCAGTTCGGCTTCAACTTTTTGGAGAGCTACATTTTGTCCATTGTTTTATTCAAACTCTTCAACACCAGACACATTACTTGACAGATATACAGGTTTATAATTCATTTGAGTACAGAGCTGATCTGGCACTGTGTGGATGCCTGAAAACGCTGATACGCTGATGTAGTTCTATGCACTGCGAAGTAGCTAATTCACCGCCGAAACGCTAAGAGGCTAGAATATATGTCCATTCATATATACGGTCTGTGTGTACGACCTGCAGACGTATAATCTCTGAAAAGTTTCACATCATTCATCTCCAACGCGATAGAAGCACAGAACAGACTCACCATCAGCAGAACACCCCTCTGTCACAGAAAGAACACTCATATTCCACTGAGTCGTGTCCTTTAATCCGACAGAAGCCGAACCGCATCAGTACACAATAGCGAGCTGATTTTTGAGCGCTCAGGTTATGCAAATGAGCCATGTGGTTTTAAGTTTAGTTTCTGTAAAACGTAAACACATATGCTCAAAGCTGTGCGGATAGGGAAGGATTGCGGACACAGAAACGACATGTGTGGACGCAGATCGTTTCCGATACGGTGATACGTGGATTTGTTTCAGTGTAAACGAGGTCTTAGTTACATGTTCATCTTGAGGCCAAACCAACCCATGATGCTCACGAGGGTCTGCCTGGTCACACCTCACCATGAGACCCTCCCCGTCCACTTTGTAATTACATAATGGTATACTAATGAGAGCTCAGGGGCTTTGGGGGAAGAGAGACTTGGGGAAACCTGTTTGAGATTCCAGAAGGTCTGTAGCCAGGACTTGGCTTCTTGGCTTGGGCCCTGTCTACCTGCTGTAACAAAGAATAAACCTTTTCGTATTTCATAACTCAACAAGGCTTCGCAAAGGGAAAGGGATCAAAAAGACCAAAAGTATCTGCTGAATTCCTGAGAGGGTTGTGGTCCTGTTGGGTTTGAGTCAATCTCAGGTGAAGCTGATCCCTGTGATCTGCTCTGAAGCGTCTGGGACTCATCCAATTGAACTGTGATCCGGGCCAAGTCGGGCGAAAGGCCAAAGGGTGGAGATATGTGGCCTTTACAAGATAGTATCCAAACTAATCAGGTAGGACTGCCCAGTAATTCACATTCTAGCGGTTGACCTATATAACTCTATGGACGATTTTCTGTTTTTGAAAGACTTATTCAAACGTATTATCACACAAATGTTGAACTTTGTCAGTATTTGTTTGGAATTAGCTATACAAACATTTCTAATCTTATGGCTTAAACTCCTTTCCGCTCACAGTGATCACGTTTTTGGGGTTGTACCAGGGCACTATTCTGAAAAGCTGTTGTGAGCAAATTAATTTCACGTTCACTTATTTACACAGACAGAGAAGACTTGAACTCGTGCCAGGTTTGTTTCATGTGAATAGACCCAGTGATTACCGATAATTACACAGATATTAACCATAAACCTTGTCTAACTAATCTGCAGTCGCCGATGCCAAGATGAGTCTGCGTAATGCCGTTGTTTAGCGATAAAGATGCACCGTGTAAGTTTTCCGGTGAGGCGTCCCAAACCTGGCTGCTGTTTCCATGGCGATGTTATTGGAAAAATCAGATGGAAATGAACTCATGGACCCACGTTGGCCTGTGATTTAACTGGAGTGAGGATTTGTTTGTGGATCAGTCGGGAGCCGGACTGGAGCCAACTAGAGTCACGATGATACAATGAGTCTGTATCCAGTGATGTAATGCTATTATTACAGCAAACACAACCGAATGACACAGAGAACGCAACAGGACCACTATATTTCATTTGAATGTGTAACTTTTCTGGTGCTGGAGCTTTTATTGCTTTGTCTGCAATGTTCCACAGCATGGTATTAAAGGGACAGTCCAGAATTTTGGACATAGGGCCTCATTTTCTTAGTGAGCCAGAGTGTTGGAGACATGCGGATACACTTTTTAAAATGTTCCATCCAGTCCTTGTATTTGCAGAGGTCAATGGTACTCAGCTAGTGCATGTCAACGACTTGAATCTATTAAAATAACTGGATAGAGTGTAGCTGCCTCCAGTTGACATAATGGTCACTCATCGGTACTTCAGTGGAAAAAATCTCCTGAGCTGCGAAAAGATTTTTCTCGGAGCGCAATCTAATCACAAACTGCTCAGGTTGGGCTGACAGGGCACCTACAACTTTCAAAAATATCGGATTTTGTGTAGATTTTTATCTACTTTTAGATCATGAAATTTTTCTCAGCTCAAAATCCTTTGGTTGTCTTAAAAATGTGGCCCAAATGTGACCCTCAGATCAACTTTTCTTGGCCTTCAGGCTTCCAGGTGACTTGACCCCCTAATACCTTGATCAGGGCTTTTTACAGAAACTATTTGGAAATCTACCTTGATAATAACTCGGTGAGGACTACCTTAGCTGGAGGATTTGACCTATCGTGCATGTTTTGGGTTGATGGGAGACCCTGGAGTGCTTTAAAGTATCAAAACATTACATGTGTGCAACAAGAAGATAAGAGACTAAGGCTAGTTCGGATTTTTTTGAGAAATCAGATTTTCTTTGCGAGCTCGTTCACATTTCCAATTAAATGCGACTTGTATGTGATCTCCAGTGTAAACTTTAAATGCCCCAAAAGTGTCCTGAATGTGCATTGGAGGGCACAACGATGTCACATGCAGCGAGTCGCCTAAACGCTGGGCTTGTCTCCCAAAATCCAGTCTAGTTCTTGGTAAAATGGACAGGTATTTGGCTCGCAGGCTCTTTTTTTTTGTTGACATTGGACCAGGACCGCCTGTAGCCTATTGGCCTGAATACAGCGATCCCCCCCAAATATTAATAAACTCACTAACCTCAGTTTCCCTCCATTGACGAGATTCCGAGCCTGACGTGTAGGTGGGATGAATGCGACCTGGCCGTTCAGATTCAAATCACATGTCAAAAGATCGGTTTAAGGAGCACATATCCAAGTGGCCGTTTGAAAAATGTTATCTGTGTCGTTCAGACTGTCAATAAAAGGTCAGATACAGGAGCATAGGGGTGAAAAAATCAGATTTGGGTCACTTCAGGCTACAGTCTTGATCGTAAACTAAAAGATACTTATGAGCTGCCCTTCTTTACTTGTTTAAAAAAGACTACACTGGTTAAGTCTCTCACAGTATTAATGAACGATTTGGACCTGATACACCAAGTAGGGCCTTTAGATCCAACCAACAACCTTCTTGTTGTGGCCTGAGTTCAGTCCAAATACACAATATTAAATCTGTACTTCAGCCAGGAGTGACCAAAATTACTTTCTGTTTCTGGTTCTGGTCATTTTTGTGGTGACGGCATGGTGTTTTGTTTTGTTTGTGTTGCATTTTTTTGTAGGAAATGTTCTCTATTAATATGATTTCTTTCTTCTCCTCAGGTTGTGACTCTGGGTTTGGTCGGGCCACAGCGAAGCGTCTGGACTCTCTTGGATTCGAGGTCTTTGCCACAGTCCTGGACCTGACCTCGGAGGGCTCCCAGGACCTGCTCCAGACCTGCTCCTCCAGACTCACCCTGCTGAAGGTGGACATCACACAGCCCCAGCAGATCCAGCAGGCCCTCGCAGACACCAGGGCTAAACTCGGACTCAGAGGTAAGACACAGATGCACATACAAAGAGCATACAGGATTTTTTTTAAACTAACATTAAGTCATAAGTCATTATAATTTAAGAGGCTTATATCATTAGTAAAAAAAAAAAAAAAATCAAGACGTGTTTCAGTTATTGGTGTAAATCAGGGGTCACCAGACTTTTTTTCTCTGGGGGCCACATTATCGCTCCTGACTGTGATGGGAGGTCGGGGTCGTGTCAGTACATGCTTTTGAGCAGCCAGTCCGCCTTTCATCCACCGAATCTTATCTTCTCTTGTTTGCCCTCGGACGCTTGCATACGTTTTCGTAATGATGACGCAGATTATATTCTTTGAAAACCACCACACTTTTTTTTTTTTTTTTTTTTTTACATATCAGACAAATTGCACGATCCTTAAACTGAACAAGAAAAATAATCGGTCGTCCACTGTTCTTTGAAAACTCTGCACTCCCTGTCAAGTTTTGTACTTTACACTCACCGTTTTGCTGTCTTTAACTGTGCTACAGAACTCTACTCGTGCTTTTACTGTCACTGTTTGATCTCGAGTTTGTCAGGTGACGAAAATTCAGCGGCAAATGTAAATATGTCATATAATAATTTAAATATAAATACTTCATATAAATGTGTCCCTGGTGTAAAGTTATGGAATGAACTAAAGATGAATTGAAATGTTTTTTTTTTTTAAGGTTTAAAAAATGTCTCAAACATAAAATTAAAATGAATGAAAACATAAAATGATTATCAAAATTATGTGTCAAATTTAGAGCTTTTGCCTATTACTAACCATTTGTGTTTTGCTTATGATGTGTTAGAGTAAAGCTGATTTAGTAGGATAGACAGTGCTTCAGCCTATTCCATTTTTTGGTTTAAAGGTGCACTATGCAACTTTTTGATAGGGCATATTTGATAGGATACGTCATCGCTCTGCCTGGAATGTTCCACAGTGTGACATTAAACAGCTCTACTTTACATTTATTCAATTACAGGTGGTTTTATTGCTCAAAAATACCAAGAAAAACTAACATTCTGACCGTGAGTGGGGTCGCCTCTCCACAGATCTGACCTGTAACTTGATCTGGTTTGGTCTCCATGAAGATAGAAAGGTTTAATGCCGTACTGTGAAACATTCCAAACAAAGCAATAACATCTCCATGCAGAAAAGGATTTGATGGACCTTCCACCGGAAAAGTTACACAATGCACCTTTAAAAATAAAAGCTTAGAGGCTGTGAATTATGTAAATTACTGAAAAATATGAATAAAAAAAAAACACATACTGTCCATTTCATTTTGTGGTGGTTTCAGATAACATAACACAGCACTCACTCACTGCAAGAAGGTTCAGGTTAAAAAAAAAAAAAAAAAACATGCACCATAGGTCATGGATTCGTCATCAGTTGCTAGGTTTCAAGTAACATTTATTCTTATTTATCTTACTTTTTAATAGCTTTTTTTTATCATTTTATGGTTTTGCTCTGATTGGATTTTATTATATTTTATGATTATATTACTATATTGTTTTATGATTGGTATGATCAGAGTTTTAGCAATTACTATACTGTTGTTTTCTTTTTATGATCTTGGCACAGCTCTTTGGAAACGGCCTTAGAAATACAGTGGATTTGGACATCACAGCTTCTATATTCATCTATAGGTCAATAATCTTTAACACAGATGGGGCCACGGCTAAAATGAAGGCTGTTAAAATGCCGGTTTGTTGTTACAGTGGTCCCTCGTTTATCGTGGAGGTTACGTTCTAAAAATAACCCGCGATAGGTGAAATCCGCGAAGTAGTCAGCTTTATATTTTACAATTATTATATCTGTTTTAAGGCTGTAAAACCCCTCACCACACACATTATACACTTTTCTCACACAGGACAGTTACAACCCTTTTTACATCCTTCTTAAAACTTAATGCTGCTGTCATCCTTTTGTTATTTTCATCCTTTATGAAACAAAGCGAAGATTCATTTATTCCGTAATGGAGACCTACAGCGCAGAGTCCTGCATGGGTTCATTTTTGGAGACCCGCTCCACAGCAGCACCACACCTGCCTGCACTCACTTGTTAAACTGAAATTATATCAAACCTTTGCGCTGCATACACCATAGACTGAACCAAGAGTAAACCAGGACTAACCCAGAACTGATTCCAGGACTGAAATAGGACTAAAACGGGACTAAAATGGGACTAAACCAGGACTAAGCCAGAACTGGAACAGGACTCACTGTCGGCACAGGCCTGGAGGTGACCACAGGAGAAAGGACCAGTGCAGAGCTCCACACTTCACAGAGGTAAGCGCGGCCATCGTCCGATCAAGATTAGTAGTCCAGGTTTAGTCCTGGTTTAGTTCTGGTTTAGTCTTTAGTTTAGTCCTGACCCACCCGTGTGTAATCACTAACCGCCCGCATACCCGCCCGTAAAATTCCAGAACATTAAAATCCGCCAGTTTCAGCAACTGTTTGCCCGTACCCGACCCAGTGCAGGACTCTGCTGCAGCCGCATAAATTCTACCTTCCTTCAGCGTGTCCAGAAGTCCAACTTTTTGTGCGGTGGTTTGTATCTTCCTCGGCCGTTAGGGTGCGACCGCAGGAGACTTTGTCGGTGCAGAACGTTTCGTCAACATTGTGGGTTTTGTCGGGAGAAAACTTACAAACATACAGCGCTTCAGAATCACACTGCTAGAGATCCAACATTTATGTAAATTTGTCAAGCTGAACACATTCTGTACTGTACAGGAGAAACGGCATGGAGGACTCTGACTGACAATGGCCTACAGTCCCTCCCTTAGCCAATCAGGACGCAGGGGGAGGAACACAATGTGTGTTCATACACTGTAAAAAAGGGATGCAAAACTGCACAAAAAAAATCCGCGCAACAGCAAGACCGCGAAAGGTGAACCACGATATAGCGAGGGACGACTGTATATAGTAAGTTATAGATAGATATTACTAATAGAAATAATCAGATTCAAGGTTTTTTAGAAGACAAAGAAGACTGAAATTTGTAGTTCAGTTTTTGGTTCATGTGGAGAGACTGAATAATCATAATACCTGGGTTTTGAGAAGTTTAAAGATCTATTTTAGTGCACAGTTCTGTCCTCCAGCTCTAATTTAAACTATGAGCATTCTTACATGTTATTTTTACGATGCATGAACCTGTTAAAGGGAGATTATATTTTAACACACACAACATAATCTGCGCTGGATTCATTTTTCACTCCGGGGTAACGTGTTGGTGTTGCCATTTAAAACTCTGTGTTTGGTGATTCGATCCCGCTTCATTGCATACTGTTCTTGTGCCCTTGGGCAACACACTTCTTCACTCATCTTTCACCCAGAAAGGCCACTGGCAGAGACCGGCGGCCACGTTCCTGTCTGTTCGCCCCGGGGCAGCTGTGGCATTTCTGAATGAAGTGTTCCTGTGTGCTATGTTCGCCGGTCTGTTTACACGAAAAGTGTTTAATCACGGGGATGGAGAGAGAGGCCAGATCGTAACCTGAGAGAGAGAAAGAGAGAAGAAGGAGGGAGACGGAGGACAAGGGGGCATGAGAGGGGAGGAGAGAGGATAGAGGGACGGAGAGATAGATACAGTGAGGTAAGAGTGGACAGAGAGGAGATAAAGAGAGAAAGAGTGAAGGAGAGAGATAAATTTAAAATAATTTACCATTGGATTTGTCTAGATCAGGGGTGTCAAACTCAAATTTCCAGAGGGCCAAAATTAAAAACTGAGACTAAGTCGTGGGCCAAACTAAATTATTATTGAAAGATATGTAATGTTAAACCATTTCTTATTAAAATAAATGTTTAGTTTTGCTTAAACACTGAATCCAGAACAAGCATAATATTAAATAATAACACAATTTTAAATAAATAATGTCTCTATAGTCTATCTGTAGCCAGCGGGGCAGCTCTAATACATATTTGATAAGATCTCGCGGGCTAAATATAATTACATCGCGGGCTAAATTTGGCCCCTGGGCCTGAGTCTGACATGTTTGGTCTAGAACTTTTAGAGCGCTTGACATTGCATTAGTCATTCGGTTCATACTTAATGAAAAAAGGGTGCCAATCTGTACCCACTGACCTACGATGATTCATCAGACGGTTTCACTTCGTAGAAACCGTCTGATCTCTCAGTGTTAGAATTCGTTCACTCGACGGTAGGCGGGTACTTTTTTTCATTTAACCAATCTGCTATTTGGCCGTGTAATGTAAGGCCTAACGGGCTTTTCCCAAATTCAATAACCTTGATAAAATTCACCAAACATTCTCTTTGTTCCGGCTTTAAATCCTCGATCTCGGGAATTGTTGCAACACAGAATGTATGGCTCTTCGGTGCTTGGCTGGTGCTCGAACTCGCACTTCCAGGATTTTTGCGAACCGTCTAGTGCAGGAGTATCAAACTCATTTTGGTCTGGGGGCCGTATCCAACCTACTTTCATCCACAGGGGCCGGATCAGAAAACTCATAGCATATAAACCCCAAAAACAATAAGTTCAAATATTTGTGCAGAGAAACACAAATCTATTACAGAAATCTTTTTTTTTTTTTTTTATTGATGAACTCTTTCTTTTACAAAATATTTACATAATATTATGAACAACCTGAAACTTGAAGAAATTTCAACACAATGTTTTAACATTGAACTTGTATGCAAATAGGAATAAGTCAATTTTTCTTGGAAAATCCTGCACTCGGCTCCACTTTTCTCCTTATGTTTGACACCTGTGGTCTAGTATATTCTGATTCCTGACCTAGTCACGGTAGAGAAATGAACTGACCCCTACAGCCACCACCATCACTCACACACACGTCTTTCATTCGAGACAATATTGGTGAAGTGAACACAACAATCATTTTTGTGACAGCCTTCTCACTGTGGCTCCTGATTTTCCCAGTCGACTCCCATCCAAATTCTAACCAGGCCCAACTTTGTTTAGCTTCTGAAATGAGAAGCTAAAGAAATGAGAAGCTGAGAAAGAGACAGAGTGAAGTGAGGAGGAGGAAGAGAGAGTGGAAGAGATTCATTTAAGTTAATTTATAACCAGAGAGAAGAGTCCCAGGGAGTAGCACTGATAATCTCTAACATTTAAGATAAGAGGAGCTTTATTTGTCCAGGGTGGAAATCGTTACAGAGAGAAAGTACTGTACAAGCAGTTTTAACAACAAAGTACAAAACAAGTCACCAGATTCAAGCTCAAGATGTTCTCGATGATGATTGACGATGATTTACCTGTCCGGACAAAACCACACACTTGGACAAAACTTTACAAAGATGACTGACGGCGGACGAACCAAGAAGAGATATGCATGGTTTATATGGATTAAAACAAACATGACAGCTCACACTTTAAAAAAAAAGAAGGACGGATGAAGCCTATGACAGATTGAAGTTTGCTCAAACGTCTTTCAACTCACTCTCCAACCCAACTGTGAGTCTAAAATGATAAAAGCGAGAACAGCTGCGAAGTGTGAAAAGGATCTGATTGTTTGGCTGTAATATTCATTCCCGGACACAGGGGGCGATATTCTACCCGAGTCACCTGAGGACATGTGTCTGTGTGGGCGGCTCGTAAAAAAAAGAGTTAAAGGTCACAGTGAAAGAACAGACAGCGGGGTCAAAGAGCGTGCATTCTCGTCTTTTCAAAGAAGAGACGTAAAGGAAAAATGCGTCCGAACGTTTGACTGACAGAGTACGTTTCACTTTAAAGAAGAACGTGTCGGAGCGTCTTGTACTTACACGTTGTCATTTATCTCTCCAACACCATCACTCACTCAACAAGAAACTTTACTCCGGCGTTCTCTCTCTCTCCCTCCCTCTCCTCTTTTTCACACCCTCTCCCTCTGGCCCTCTTCTGTATCTCTCTCCCTCCCTCCCTCTTCTCTCTCTCCCTATAGCACTCCTTTTTTTCTCGCTCTTCTTCCTCTCCTTTTCTCTCACCCCTCATCTTGCCCTCCCTCTCTCTCTCACACCCCAGTCTCCCTCTTTCTCCCTCTCCCTCTCCTCTTTCTTGGTCTAGAACCCCTTTCTTCCTCTCTCTCGACCTCTTTCTTCCTCCCTATCTCTCTCTTTTTCTCACCCCCATCTCTTTTCCCTCTCTCTCTCTCTCTCTCCTCCCCCTCTGGCACTCCTTTCTTCCCCCCTCTCTCTCTCTACCTCCTCCTCCCTCTCTCTCCCTTTCTCTCACACCCCCCTGTCTCCCTCTTTCTCACACTTGCACCCTCTCTCACTCTACATCCTTCTCTCTCTCCCTCTCTCTCTGTCTAAAACTATTTCTTCCCTCTCTTCTCCCTCTTCCTTTGTCTCTCTAGCAACCCTTACTTCCACTCTCGCTCTCTCTCTCTCTCTCTCTGCCTCTTCTTCTCTATCCCTTGCTTTCTCTCACCTCCCATCTTGCCCTCCCTCTCCTCCCTCTCTCTCTGTCTCTCACATATACTCTACATCCCTCTCTCTCTCTAACATCTCTGTCTTCTGCTCTCTCTCCCTCCTTTTCTCCTCCCTCTTTCTCTCTACATCATTCTTTTTTTTCACCCCTCTCCCTCCCTCTCTCCTCCCTCTTTCCCTGTCTCTCTCTATATCCTTCTCTCTTACCCCCCTTCCTCCTTCCCTCCCTTTCACCCATGTCTCTCTCCCTTTCCCTCCTCCCTCCCTCCTTTCTCTCTCTCCATCCTTCTCTCTAAATCCTTCTCTTTCACCCCTCTAGGCTCTCTCCCTCCCTTTCCCTCCCTCTCTCGCTACATCTTTCTCTCTCTCACCCCCTCCCTGCTTCCCTTCTTCCCTCTCTCTCTACATCCTTCTCTCTCTCATCCCTCTCCCTCTCTCTCTCTACATTCTTCTCTCTTACCCCTCCCCCTCCTTCCGTCTCTCCTCCCTCTCCCTCGACATCTTTCTCTCACCATCCCTCCCTCTCTCTACATTCTTCTCTCTCTTACCCCTCTCCCTCCCTCCCTCTCTCCTCCCTCCCTCTCTCAACATTCTTCTGTCTCCTTACCCCTCTCCCTGCCTGTCTCCTTCTCTACTTCCTCCCTCTCTCTACATCCTTCTCTCTCTCACCACTCTCCCTCCCTCCCTTTCTCTCTTACCCCTCTCCCTCCCTCTCTCTACGTTCTTCTCTCTCTTACCCCTCTCCCTCTCTCCCTCCTTCACTCTCTCCTCCCTCCTTCTCTCTCCATCCTTCTTTCTCCCACCCCTCTCCTCTCTCCATCCATCCTCCCTCTCCTCTCCCCCATCCTTCTCTGTCCCCTTTCCCTCTCCTCTCCCTCCCTTTCCCACCTCTCCCTCTCTCCCTCCCTCCCTCCCTCCCTCTCTTCTCTCTCCAGTGTAAACTTGAGCGTACAGTGTGAGGTTAAACTCCACTCAGATAAGCGTCGGTTCTCACAGCCGCAGCAGCAGCAGCAGCACAGAACATGAATGAAGTGTCCTGCAGTCTTATCTTCACTCTGTATCCAAGCAGAGCCCGTATTAAACACGGGTACACACTGATATAACCACTTATCTTTGGAATTCATTGAACATTTGTTGAACATTACTGCATTAAGTAAACATCTCATTTCAATGGGCCTGTGCTTTAATAACAGCTCAGATACGGTACTTGATGTACAACTGAGAGGTAAGTTAAGGTAAAGTACATCAGGTTTGTTATTGTTTATGTCCTTCAGTGCCACTGGGACAGCCGGTCAAGAGCAGGGAGCAGGGACGGGGTCAGGACTACATCAGCTGGAGGATTTACCAGACCATACAAACTTTATTTATAATGCACTTTAAAAACTTGACAGCTGACCAAAGTGCTGTACACAAACACTACTAAAAAACATAGAAAACAATAAGATACTCAACAACAAAAATGTATATGTCACTGGTTAAAACCTAGTGAAGAAAAAAAAAAAAAACTGATGTGTTATGCATGCTTTGGGTTCATGGGGGAAACTTAACCAGCAGAAATATTTACAGTTCATAAAGGCCCAGGAGTCAAACCCAGAAGCTTCTTGCTGTGAGGCGAAAGTGCAGCCTCTGGTTAGGTTAAAGGTCCTATATTACACAAAGTGGATTCTTGTGAACTTTTAGACATGTAAGACAACTTGGTTTATTAGTCCGACTACATCTCCAAAGCTCAAAATTCTCTGCTCCACTCCAAGCTTTTGCCTTTAGTTATGGGCTGAAATCATCCAAGTGATTCTAGTAGAAGGTCTATGGACTTTAAAAACACAATGAAGCACTGGCTGTATCACCACATGACATCACAAGTTGAAACAGAGTGTTCCATTTCAGAGAACTCAGCCTAAATATACAGCCTTTGTGTGTTAAACTTGTGTGCATGATACAAAACACAACTCCAGGTCTGTTTGTGATGAGGAAACAACATTATAACATAGATAAGAAAATAGTGTAATATGTTCATTTAAAGCAGGGGTCATCAAACTAAAGCCCACAGGTCGACTCTCTGCCCCCCTGCCTCTTGAACTGGTCCTATGAGACCACCTCAAAAGTTAGGTTAGGTTAGGTTGCTTTATTTCTACCCGTAGGTAAATTTGCTTTGCATATTTGAGAGGCAGGTTCCACATCAAGTATTTATATTCAGATAATTATATGATGTATTTACATTTGCAGCCAAATTTGCTGCCAAATTTTCGTCACCTGACCTGATCAAACGGTGACAGTCAACACTCACGCAGAGTTCTGTAGTGCAGTTAAAGACAGTAAAATGATAAAGTATGAAAAGTTGACAGAGAGTGCCGAGTTTTCAAAGAACAGTGGGCGACCGATTATTTTTTTGTTCAGTGTAAGCACCCTGCAGCTTGTCCAATACGTAAAGAAAGTGTGGTGGTTTTTTAAAGAATATAATCTGCGTCGTCAGGGTTGTTCAGTTCTTTTTTTTTTTTTTTAATTAATCATTTTTTTGCAAACTACATACATTACAACAAATAGGAACCAAACAACATACAAGATACAAGACAGACATTAAGATCGAAGATTACATACAAGGGTCATTCAATTCTGATATACAGCCAACCCAACCCCGGCCCCCATCACAGTCAGGAGCGATAATGTGAGAAAAAAGGTTTGGTGACCCCTGCTTTAAAATAAAGAATCTGTAATTTGAGTTTGCATAAAACAATATACACTAGCTTTACCATAATTGATCATCTTTGTCTTAAAAATACATAAGTTCAATGCTATTCTGTGGAACATTCAAGGCCCTCCTCCAGAAGAACTCGTGCACCTTTCACTATTCAAAATAGCATCGCACTGGCTCACAGTAAGAGTATTTATATCACGTTGTAGTGGCTATTTCAAGTAAAAATAAAACACAGATGGGATGTTTCGTCTCACACCGCAGTATCCACAAACAATGAAATGGAGAAGCTTAAATCCAGCTCCATAAAGATACCCACTTGTCCAATAACATTCCGCAAAGCAAAAGTCAAAGGTTTAGTTTGCAACAGGATTTATTTCACAGCCCTGTAAATCTGTTCGAATTACCCATGATGCCTTTCTCCTGCTGGATATGGCATCATTGAGCTCTGATTTGTGTTTGTTGTGCTTGTGTTGAACCTTGTGGAGTGGTGCCACATTGTGAGACGCTGTTTGCCAAATACACGGTTCAAGTCTGTTCAGCCAATTCCCTTTACATAAACACCACTTAATCCTGGCTGCGTGCGCTCTTGTATCTTTGCCTGTGAATACCAGTTAATCGCCCATCAGGAATGTTGATTTGAAAATAATATTAATTGTACCATTATGTTTTACCACACAGATTTCTGTTTCTGCAAGTATAATGAAAACTAGGACACGGAGAGACTGGTACACAAACAGAGCTGCGTCAAAGGTCGTACATTGCGCAAAAACTGACTCTTCTGAGCTTATAGCCGTGTGAGAAGGTCGTTACCTCATCAAAAACAAACCTGGAGTTGTGTTTTGTTTCATTCATGCATGTTTGAGTAACACTTTTTATTATTAGTCTGTTTACATCTCCAAAAGCTCAGAATGGTCCGTTCCACCTTGTGATGAAGCAATAGTTTCCAAGTTAAAGGGACAGTCCTTCCATCCTTTCCTTGTATTTGCAGAAGTCGCTGGTGCTAGTCTAGCAAATGTTAATGGTGTACGGAAACCAGGAGGGCTCATAACAAACGCAAACGCCGCAACAAGTACAAATGCCACAGCACAACAAAAAGCCACTTCCGTTGTAGCTTTTTAGTTTGTTGTGGCTTTTTGTTGTGTTGTGGCGTTTGTATTTGTGTTGTGGTGTTTGTTGCGGCTTTTGCATTAAAATAGAGTCCCGCTGTCACTTCATTTGTGATTTTTTTTATTGTCTTGTTGCGTTTGCCCTTGTTGCGTTTGCATTTGTTGCAGAGCTTGCATTTGTTATGAGCCCTCCCGGTTTCCATACAATGACCATTGTTATCTTACCCACTCCACAAAACACCCGAAGCAAATTTATTATTACACCAGACTGTCAATGTGAATGTCTGTGTCGATAGAATAATTTTAGAAGTAAAACCAACCTTACATTTGAAGGATTTATGTCTGAGCAGCACCAGCGAGTTTTACTTCCTGATAGAAAGTTTGGCAGCGGCGGACTGATATATGAGAAAATAGTCCATCAACATGCGACGATTCATGCGATGCAAGGTTAGTTTCATTTCAAACATTATTCTATCTAGCACAGACATTTACATCGACAGTCTGGTGTAATAATAGATTTGCTTCGGGTGCTTTGTGAAGTGGGTAAGACTGTTTTTAGTGGCAGATAGGGATGTAACAAAAAACGAAATACCGTGATTTGTATTGTCAAAAGCCTCACAATAATATCGAATTACAAGTCTCTTTGCTTAAATGAATAGTTATGGTGATTCTAATGTCTTTATTTATGATTTCTCATTCTGTAAAACACTTTGAATTACTTCCTCCTTGCCTTGCCGTGGTGCAGCAATAGAAAAACAGAGGGAACTACATAGACCATGATCCTTTGCTGTTTAGTGCAGACTACATGAAGAAATAACTGTTATAAAGCACTTTTAAATCTTAATTGTTCGTATTATAACAGTATTAAAGGCTTTTAAAAGTTGTATATTTGTAAGCCTCTATAAAATATCCCAATAAATATCGAACCGTGAGATGCATATCGTGAAAATATATTGTTACATCACTAGTGGCAGGATAACTAAGGTCATTGACATGACACTAGTCTAGCACCAGCGACCTCTGCAAATACAAGGACTGGATGGAATATTTTAAAAAGTGTCTCCAACACTCTGGCTCACTAGGAAATGAGGCCCTATGTCCAAAATTCCGGACTGTCCCTTTAACAGCTCCTTTTACCTTTACCTCAAAAAGGATTGGCAATTACTTCGTGCATTACCACATGAAATCACAAGGTGTGTTCTGTTTGAGAGAAGAGCGCAGAGTAAATACGCCGGGTTAGAGTGTTAAACATGCGTGAATGAAACAAAACACAACTCTGGGTGTGTTTGCGATGATGAAACAACGTTATAACATACTGTACATCAGAAAATATTCGTAAGAAGTCTATCCTCTGAGCCATGATAAATCAGCGTAGAGACCTTTGATTCTGGTTGTTTTTAGATTGTAAAAAGCTACAGATGTTATTGATTTCACGTTAAAGTTAAAGTTCAAGTCTGTGTCCATTATTAGTCCCAGATTTCTAGCCTGACTTGAAGGTTTTAGATTTCTAGGGGCAGCATGTAGAAACTTTATTGACCCACAAGGAAAATTATTTGGACACAGTAGCTCAATCATCACAATATAACACAATAAAAAAGAGTAAAAAGTATAAATGTAATAATAAAAGCTAAATAAGAAGCAAAAAAGAGCAAGAGACAGGTGTCAAATAACAAAAAAAAAACAAAAGGGGTCCCAGAATTGACCCCTGGGGCACCCCTCCAACATCCCAGCATTCATTTAAAGATAGGTGAAGAGTTTTGCTTAAGTGCACAGCAAAAGTAAGCTTTGGTGCAAGGTTTAAACCGCTAGAAAAATGTCTTCTTTGTGCGCAAATTGTCCGGGCTTTTTGGATGGAATTTTCAGTGTTGATGACGTAAATCGAGGTTTCCAGTTTAAGAACTCAGCGCTACTTTGTTTGTTATTGTACTTTTCTTTTCAACTTTTTCCCCCAAACTGCAAATTAACTGGTGTAAAACTCTGATAAATATTTACGTACCATTCAACCAAACCAAGTCATAATTTAAAAAAACAAACAAGCATGAAAAACTGACATATACTTAAAGTCTGAACTGTTTGTGTCTGTTTCTTAGGTCTGTGGGGTTTGGTGAATAACGCCGGAGTCTGTGTGAACTTTGGAGACTCTGAGTTGTCTCTTTTGTCAAATTTCCGTGGTTGTATGGAGGTCAACTTTTTTGGGACGCTCTCAGTGACACAGAGCTTCCTCCCTCTGCTCCGACGGGCCAAAGGACGAATCGTCACCATCTCCAGCCCCGCAGGTACCATACTGCATACACTACTGCATACACTACTGCATACACCAATATAATATACCAGCTCTGCAGTACAATACTACAGACTACTACTGCATACACCAATATAACCAACTCCAGTACTACAGATACACAACTCTGCATACACAACCACCCATTTGTATTGTTGATTATGCCATTTGAGACCTTTTATCTTTATTTAAATATCTTTACTATAAGTACACGTTTAAAGGTCTACAGCTCAGCTTTTCCGCTACCTGCTTGTCTCCATGGAGATGTGTATTGCTTTCCTTGGGTTCTTCCATATTTTGACATCAAACATATCCATCTAGTAATTATTCCTTACGGGTGTTTCCATTGCTTCTGTGAATAGGGGCAACTCTCCATTAGTCAGACTGGTGCCACCTAGTGCCTCTGCTCAATTTCATTTCTCTCCAGTGACTAGGTCAGAAATCAGAATACACTAGACGGTTCGCAAAAACCCTGGAAGTTGTAGACCGCACACCGGCCAATCAGCAAAGAGCTGTGAAGCCATGACGTCAAACTCAAGCGCCTGTCTGGGTACCTTTTGTGGTGGTCATACCCGTTTGTCAAATCCTGATCCCGTCAGATCTCAGAAGCTAAGCAAGGCCGGGCCTGGTTAGGACTTGGATGGGAAACAACTGGGAAAATTAGGTGCCACAGGGGGTCGTTGTGTTCTTAGGCAAGACACTTCATCCACATTGCCTAGTATGAAAGTGGGTGTGAGTGATGTTGGTGATCAGAGGGACCAATGGCACAGATTGGCATGGCAGCAGCGCTTCTGTCAGTAAAAGTAGTTTACCATCACCGGATATGGAGTGAATGAATAATGCTGAATAATGCCTGTCTTTGTGACATATGTCTGTGAAAAGGGCTATATAAAATAAAAACTTACTTACTTACTTACAACACAACGGTAAACAAAGCGTCGAGATGGATGTAGACGAAGACAGACATTCTGTGTTGGCAACGATTTCCAAGATCAAGGATTTTAACCCGGAACAAAGAGAATGTTTGGTGAATTTTATCAAGGGGAAAGACGTTATTGTCCTTCTTCCTACGAGATTTGTTGCATTACATACGTCACAACCAAATAGCAGCAATCGGTTAAATAAAAGTACCTGCCTACCGTCGAGCGAACAAATCTTAATGCTGCAAGGTCAGACGGTTTCCACAAAGTGAAACCGGCTGATGAATCAGGGTAACTCTCCACAGATCTGAACTATAATGTAGCGTAGTGCAGTCGTCTACTTGTCTCCCTCGTGATAGATTGAGGTTTAATCTATGTTGTGGAACATTCTAGACAAAGTAATCACATTTCCACAGAGACAAGCAGGTGCCGTTCCCTCCACTAGAAATGTAGAAATGTTTCTTGAGGCGAGTAGTGCAATATTTTCCATTTTTAAGAAGGAACTACTAATGAGTAAGCTGGATTTAAGACAACATTTTTCAATTTAAAACTAAATATTATAGTTTGGAGGGTATTTGCTGAGCGCTCGGTGGAGAAATTCGTAGATGAGGGTAGATCAGATACACAATGTGACTGCCTATTCACGTGATAAATAGCGAAAGCATTTAAGCAAATAACAGAGACTAAATATTATAGCTTCTGAATGGAAAAATCCTCAAAATGTTGCTTAACTGAAGCCGAAACCCATGGACTGGCTTGAAGGACTGGAAATAATGTGTGGATAAATATTGTGGATTAATGAATCTTACTAATGTACAAAAGTGTGTGTCCAAGATATTGACTAAACAAACTATTCTGAATGATAAATGATGAAAGTTCACCTAAAATAACCCAAGCCTGAGTTTGTATAGAAACGTCCAGTTAAGACACGCCCCCCGCTCACTGGACATTGGACTGTTTTACACTGAGATAAGCTGAACCTGACACGCATGTTTGTTTTGGTCCTGGGACAGTTAGGTATTTACAAAGCATATTTTGTATTTAGGACAAGTTAACATTAAGGTACTCCTCTGTTTTTAAGTCTTGTACCGTGAAAAACAGAACTAGAGTTAAATGGTTTGCGGTGATCCAAAGTTATGAGAGCAAACTAGAGTCGAAGGGGAGGGCAAAGTGGTCTGTTGCGTTTAGAGACACAGAATTGGACCCTCTTCCAATTAATTTATATTAGCGGGGGGCCAGTGTGAGGATTCTTACCCGGGGCCCCCAGATTTCTGTTGACAGGCCTGATTCACCACGAAGACTTTACTTTTTAAGAGGTTTACAACAACTTGGATGCTAATGGGCACTTCCTCAGCACTGTGGACAATAAGTAATAACTTGCTCCTATATGTGGAAACAATGTCAAGTAAGGGACATAAAAAAAGGTCGCTCCAGCCAAAAAATGCCTAATGAAGAAGAACAAAATATATATAAGTCGCACTTTTTCTGGGAAATTAGTTTTATAAAATCAGAGACCAAGAAACAACATTTCAATTTAAAAGTCAAGTTCTAGTAATAACGATAGAAGAGAGAACAACAGACTGTTAATGTCACATATGAACAGTTCTTCAGATAAACTATAACATAAACAACAGAGCAGAACAAGTTTAACAAACTCTCCATTTCACTCCTAAATCACTAAATCCATTCTATTCTTCATCCTGGGTGTCACTTCTGAGCAACTCCTCAACCTCCGGAGGTAAACAGAGCACCGCTTCCTCTTCTGTGTAGCTGTCGTCAGACTCAGCATCAGTTCCAGTTAGAATTCTTCCGGCCTTTCTGAATCCCGACAGGATGGTTTCAGTGTCACTGAAGTCCAGACTTTCTTTCTGCTGCTCGATTATCGTTTTTGGCTGGATATTTCACTACTTGCAGCTTGTAATCTGCAAAATATAATTTTCATTTTTGGGGGCATTTGTATTCAGTCTTCTCAGTCGTCTTCATAAGTTTGTTTAATTGGTACAGAAGTAATGATGTGATCGATTGACATACAGACAGGCCAGAGGCTTTTTCTGCAGGAGACATGCGCAGTAGAGCCAAGTGACAGTGGTACAGGAGGAACAGGAGCAGCAGATACTGACACACAAGACTAGACCTCTCGCAGCTTCAGTGTGAACATTTTAATATATGAATCGCACCAGAGTATAAGTCATAAGAAACACCCAAACCATGAAAAAAGTGCAACTTATAGCCTGAAAAATACAGTACACAAACGTGTGTGAATGAAACAAAACACAAGGCCAGGTTTGTTTTTGATGAGATAACAACATTATAACACGGCTTAAAGCTCACAGGAGTCAAGTTCATATAATATAGGACTTTTAAATATTATTATCAAATCTGTGGGAGGCGACCCCGCTCATAGTCAGAATGTGTGGTTTTCTAGACATTTCTGAGCTATAAAACCACCTGTAATTGAATAAATGTAAAGTAGATCTACATGCCAGGCAGAGCAATGACATATCCATGGAAATAAGAAGAGAAAAGTTACACCATGCACCTGTAACATGCACTGCCTCACTCAAATAAAAACACTATTGAATTAAATTTGATCGCTCTCGACCACCGTACCCTGGTTTAAACCATTTTATAGCCTCACACATGTTATAGCCCTGTTTGACTGTGGAGCAGAGCCTGACTTGGCGCAGGTTTCCTCTGATAATTCCCTCTTATATCGCGTTACTTCCAGCTGGCACGGCGTTCCTCTGTCAGGACGGGCCTCAGAGCGGAGCCAGAACACGCTGTAATGTCGTAAATCCTGTCTAACTTCTCGGAAAGCAAAGTTGCATTTCGGTTATCAATTAACTTTTCACAGGACATGTCCAGTATACAGTACCGCAGGATTAGGAATTAACACATTTAACTACTTTTTAACATTTTTTTTACTGTCCCATGGTCTGGAGTTAAAAATTAGCTCGAGATGTAACAGTTAAATGTCATCTATTTGATTTTTCCAGGTATTTGAGCACCATTTGTATTGACCCGGTACAGATATGTTGTATAAGCAGGTCTAGAGGTCAGTGTAAGTCTGCTGTGCGTGTATGATAATCAGGAAGTGTCTTAGCATGCTAGTTGTTAGCATGATCGTGATGGCAAAACTCTTAATTATGATAATCAGGAAGTGTTTTAGCATGCTAGTTGTTAACATTATCCTGATGGCAAATCTCTGGCCTTTGAAAGTTGTGAAAAGCACTTTAAGCTTTTAAACGTTCCGGATTCGACCCCTGAGTTGCCTTTCAGTGTGGAGTTTGCATGTTCTCCCCGTGTCTAGGTGGGTTTCCTCCAGGCACTGCGGTTTTCCCCATCAACCCATAAAACATGCACCAAAGGTTAACTCCTCCAGCTCAACTCCTGACCAAGCCTAGCAACAAGATCATGGAGATGAGTTTGCCTACTGCTCTTGAAGGACGAATTTCCCTACAGGGATAATAAAAATTACTACAAAATAAATACATAAATATATAAATATATACATAAATTATTAAATAAGATAAGATAGTCCTTTATTGTCTCCCATGGGAGAAATTCATCTTGGGACAGGGGGTAACATGCTTTATCAAAAAGCAGGACAACACAACACATAGCACCACATAAACAAACACCATAGAACAAAATAAATACAAGACCAAGTATGACCACGAGTGATGCACCAACAGGACCTTTAAATTATTCTTAACAGGCAAGCCCTTTGTATTCTTGTATTCTATTAATAATTGCACATTCCCTAAGCCTGTGTCCAGTAAATAAATACATTTAATTGTGGCAAATCATTAAAGATGCTACAAGGCAAGTGAGGAAATAACTTTGGATCACTGCAAACCTTTTAAAATTTACTTTTTAAGACAGTAAAACACCAGATACTGCACTGGTAATGGAGTTGGACCAATGAAACTGCACTGTGTAACTTTTATGGCGGGGAGTCCATCGCATGTTTTTCTCCATGTCTCCATGTTGTTGCTTTCTCAGGGATAATCCACAGTATTTATCTGTGGACATTTCAATTGTGTTTTTATTGCAAAGTAATAATTATTATTCTAAAAATAACTCATTGAATAGTATGCATTCTTGAGAACGATTTTTGACTTGTAACTCACCTGCTTGTCTCCATGCTGTGGTACATTACTTGCACATTTAAATAATGATGAAAACTCATTGGCAAGTAACTTTATGTATAATCAAATTGCCTTTCATTGAGGACAGATCTTTTTGATGTTGTGTCACAGGGCAAGACACTTCACCAGCTTAATGGTGACTCTTTGATAAAAGCTCACAGTAATAAATTTTGTGTAATATAGTACCTATAAACAAGGACAAACTGACCAATGAGGAGATGAAGATTTTAAAGTGCATGTGACATCTTAAACTGCTCATTCAAAATTGTACTGAGTTTCAAAATTGGATAAAGTTCCTGTTCATGGTCGTTACACTCAACATTTTAAGGACTTTTCCCATTCAATTCCATCTGTACTTGTTGTGTAAATCGATAATCACTTTGGCAATGGTCCTAATATTTAATCTTTCTGAAACACATTGTGATTTTATTTTGGTTTCAGTTGCTTTAGACACTGATTTACATGAATTCCTCTCCCAGTGCGAGTATCCGAGGAGTGAAGAGACAGTACAGTGAAATGTTGATTGATAGCACCCAAAGCGCTTTACAGTTCATTATTCAGTCACTCCACACTCAGTGACCTCACACAGTTGTACAGTGCTGCTCCATGAGTCTGATGTGTGTTTCTCTTTCTCCAGGTGACCTCCCCTTCCCCTGTCTGTCGGCCTACGGCTCGTCCAAAGCCGCTCTGAACCTCTTCATGAACACTCTGAGACACGAGCTGGCGCAGTGGGGGGTCCACGTGTCCACCGTGTTACCGGCAGCTTTCAAGACAGGTACAGACACCGCACCGACCGCACACGCTTAAAGGTTTACTTATCAAAAGTATTTCAAAAAGCTGTTGTATACCTTTATATACAACTGGAGTGGCAGTAGCTCAGTTGGTAGAGCATTCGCCCACTGATCTGAGGTTGGCGTTTCGATTCCAGCTCTCGACATAAACTTCACAGGTTGAGTGGTCAGATCCACTGACCCACAGGTTGGCTGGTGTGATTCCAGCTCCCACAGATGAATGCTGTTGTTGTGTCCTTGGGCAAGACACTTAACCCACCTTGCCCACAGTGTCTGCGTACACTGGTGTGTGAATGGGTGAGTGGTTCCTTGTTGTAAAGCGCTTTGAGTGCCTTGAAGGTGGAAAAGCGCTATAGAAAAATGTGACCATTTGTAGATTGAGCAATTACATTTATATTTATACATGGTATCACTTAAGCATGGGTAAAAGTACTGCTTTATGGCTCTGTCACACCTGGACGATTTAGTCAGCGTATGCCGATGTACCAGAATTTCCCTAAAACGCTCACATACTATCAATGTTTTTTTTTGTTTTTTTTTTGGGGGGGGGCGTATACATAGCGTACTCGTAACAAGTTGGATGTATACATAATGTATTAATAACTTATATTGAACATTTGATAACTTATACCAAATAATGCTTAGCGTGTTGCCAGCGTCAACAACTGAGGCCCAACGACAATCTAACTATCGCCGACGATCACGTGTCATCACCTATAAAAAAGTGGCCCTCGACTATTTATAACTGCACGAGACATCACAGTAGCAACATTAATCAGCGTGATGGCTCTATTGGCATGCAACTGGTACAGTGACAACTCGATGAGATCATGCCGATGTTGGAGGACAGCTCACATGTATTCTCGTCTCAGCCTTACCGGATCCTCCATCTCTCCGATACCGATGCCAATACGCCATTATACGGTAGCTATAAGTTAGAAACACATTCAGTAAGTTCTGTGGTCGTCGGAACATGCCAAATACGTCACAAATAGGTTCAAAAGCACGTTACTCTTAAGTTATAGGTACACTAGACATTATGTCAACATATTTGGACTTACCAGTAACTTACAATTTACATGTGTGAACGTGTGTCAACGATCACATAACAAGGTGTGATAGCCCTTTTAGATTTTTTAGATCTGTACTTTAACAATGAATACTTTTTTCTTTTTTTTTTTTATTAAGTATTTTTTGTTTCCTGCATTTGTACTTGTATTTATATTGGCATGCTTCTATCTTTATCTCAAGTATCTCTTATCAAGTTAATGTGTTTTGGCTGTTTACCAATGAACCGTTGAGTAACTAGTTGAAATCTTACAACTGTCACTGTGTCCTTAGGGAAGACACTACCTTTCCCGTGGGATAATAATCTACACAAAGCAAAATAATCTCCAGGAGACACTGGTTGCACTAGAAAAGTTACACAGTGAAGCTTTAAATCAGGGATCATCAAACTTTTTTTGTCTGGGGGCCACATTATCGCTCTTGACTGTGATGTTTGCCAGGGTCGGGTCGGCCGTCTAACAGAATTGTACGACGCTGACAACGCAGATTATATTCATTGAAAACCGCCTCATTTTCTTTACATATGAGGCTACGTTTATATGATGACGGTCTGAACAGAAGAGGGAAAGTGGCGTCGCGTCTTCACTTTTTATTCCACGTTTAGACGAGTGTTTTCGGGAGGAAATCTGCGTGCATACGGTGACGCAAAAGTGTGTGGAATTCGATGGTATGCATGACGTCTGGCTCGACTGGGACGAACTAGTGCATCCAGAATTTGACATCATGATTGCAGATCCTTCTCTGTTCACTAATAGTATCTCTGCAGATTCTTTACATTTGTTGGGATGCCTCCTGCAAGTTTATTAGAGCTGAAGGTCCGATGCGTGGAAATGACGCGACATGTTTGTTTCTGTGTACTGTATGTATGTGACGTAAACGCGTACACGACGTGAGCAGATCTGACCAGAGTTTTGCGAGTTGGGCAGTGTAGACAGAAACACTACGGCAGAGTATATTCAACTTTTCCACTCTGGAGGGTGGTTTCAGATTTTTGCGTTTTTAAGCCCCAAAAATGCCGTCACCGTCTAAACGAAAGGCACTTTTGATAAAATATTTTGTCATTTTTACCCGTAAAAGTTCCCATGTAAACAGGGCCTTAGACAAACTGCACGGTCTTCACATTGAACAAAAAAAATAATTTGAAACCTCTACACTCTCTGTTAAGTTTTTGTACTTTAACACAAGACATTTTGCTGTCCTTAACTGCACTACAGAACTCTGCGCGTGCGTCGACTGTCACTGTTCGATGTCGAGCTTGTCAAGTAATGAAAATTCGGTGACAAAAGTAACTACGCCATATAATAATTGAAATATAAATACTTCATATAAATATAATTTTTTTATTGAAAAAATCAACAAAAAGATGCAGACCTGTTATTATTTGCCAAAAAGTAATAAAAACAAAACAAAAAGGTCATGACAAATTTTGAGGATTGCGTCATTGGGTGGGGGGCAGAGGGACTGGGGGGCCGGTCAGAGTTAGTGGTCTAGCTCTGGTTCTGGTTCTGGTCCAGATATGTCCCCGCTCGTTCCTCCCTGTGAGACTAACGCTGACATAATGGAGTCCATGTGGAGCGGGACATCTGCTCCTCTCGTCCTCTCCCTCCTCTCACAAAGTGCTGAGTAAGTCCTGCAGGATACAGATGTGCAACAGCAGCACAGTGACCTCTATTAGCAGGCTCGAGGACCACCGCATTGTAAAGCCATTTGTGCACATGAAGGGGGTATGACGGCAAGAATGTAGGGTTTAAAGGGCCGATGTTATGCAATTTTATGAGCTACTATGTTATTATGTTGTTTCCTCATCACAAACAGACCTGGAGTTGTGTTTTGTTTCATTCAGACATGGTACAATAACCAAAATACCGTGATATCGTATCGTCAAAAGCCTCACAATAATATTCAAATTACAAGTCTCTTTGCTTAAATGAATAATTGTGGTAATTCTAATGTCTTTATTTATGATTTTAATGTCTTTCTTATTCTGTAAAGCACTTTGAATTACCTCCTCCTTACCTTGCCATTTTGCAGAAATAGAAAAACACTTACAGAACTACATAGACCATGATCCTTTGCTGTTGTCAGTGCAGACTATGTGAAGAAATAACTGTTATGAAACACTTTTAAATCTTAATTCTTCGTATTGTAACAGTACTAAACGCTTTTAAAAGGAAAAAAATTGCATACTTGTAAGCCTCAACAAAATATCGCAATAAATTTCGAACCGTGAGTTGCATATCGTGAAAATATTGTATCGAGGGAAGTTCTTCTTTCAAACTGTTCTTCTGTCCCACCTTGTGATGTCATATGGTAATACAGGAAGTGCTCCCCTGTGTTTTTAAACTCCATACACCTTCACTAGAATCATGTGGGTAATTTCAAACCTAGAATTGCCGATCTTTGAACCTACATCTGTTGTTTGGTCTTGTTGAAACTGCTTCACTCTAGCCTGATTCATCGGCCGATTTCACATCGTGGAAACTGTCTGACCTCGTAGTATTAGGATTCGTTCGCTCGACGGTAGGCGGGTACTTTTTTATTTAACCAATCGCTGCTATTTGGTCGTGACTTATGTAATGCGCCAAATCCCGTAAGAAGAAGGGTAATAACGTCTTTCCCCTTGGTAAAATTCACCAAACATCCTCAATCTCGTTGCCAACTGTTTTCATCTACATCCAATCTTGGCTAGCTTCATTCCTCAGAACAAATTATAAACTTAAATTAAATAAACTTATTCTTATTATTGATTTATTTTATTATTTTTTCATGGTTGTATTCTAGTGCAGATCAGCTCAATTACGGCTAAAATATCTGTCAACTTAATCCTACGATTTGATGACATCACAAGGTGGAACAGAGCATTTTGATCTTTGGAGATGTAGACAGACTAATAAATCCTAAAAATCCAGGATTGCTCAAAGATGTGCGAATGAAACAAACCACAACTCCATGTATGTCTTTGATTAAATAATAATGTTCCAACACGACTAAAAGCTCACATGAGTCAATTTCGCGTAATATAGGACCTTTAAACCAGAAGAAACTGACCAATGAGGAAATGAAGATTTTAAAGTGCGTGTGACGCTCAAACTGCTCACTCAAAATTATACTCAGTTTAAAAATTTGATAAAGTTCCTGTGGGAAGATGATGTGACAGAAGCAGAGGTGCCATAACTGTTACCTAACAAATATAAGCCAAGGCATGTCTACATTGCACAATCGTTTGGAATAAACTGACATAAAAATCTATCAGACGCTCCTAGAAAATAATATTAAGGTCAACTGCCTGTAACACTACACAATATTACTGAAGTAGGACTATTACAGAGAATTACAATTTTAATATTACGGTAAGACAAAACATAAAATGATCTACAGCAGCAATTCATATGGATTAGAAACTGCTTTTTAATATCCATGTATCATTCGTTCATTTGTTTTTTAAAATAAAATCAAAAATAAGAAAACAACAAAACAAAATTTTCTTCATTATTTGTCTCCAAAATCAAAATGAAAAAACTAATAACGATTTGTTTTTTCAGTTTTCAATTACAGGTTAAAATGAATAATGGAAAAAACGGATAACGTCCGTTTCCAGTTTCCGTGACTTAAACTGCAATGGACTTTTGCACCGCATACGGAAACACGACTAAAACGGTCTCGGTCATGGTCTCGGTCCCGGTCTCAGTCCTGGTCTGGTCCCTGTCTCAGTTAAGGTCTGGTCTCAGTCCCGGTTTGATCTCGGTCTCAGTCCTCGTCTGGTCCCAGTCTCAGTCTCGGTCCAGTCCAGGTCTCAGTTTGACAGTCTACGCGGGCGCACCTCCGGGCTCATCCCAACACTCAGTCTTGGTTCAGTCCTGGTTCAGTCTGCAAAAGTCCAGAATTGCAGTTTAAGTCACAGAAACGGGAAACGGCCGTTATCCGTTTTTTCCATTATTCATTTAAACACAAAAACGAAAACTGAAAAAACTAATTGTGTTTTCATTTTGGTTTTGGAGACAAATAATGAAGAAAATTGTTTTAGAGAATAATTTTTTCAGTTTTTTTTTTATTTTTGGGTTAGGGTTAGCCCTTTCAGCCCTGGTGATTGTCCATTTCTACTGAACTAAAGGTAAAAAGGAGCTGTTACCTTGAAAACCATCACTTCATGACATCACAAGGTGGAAAGGAGCATTTTGAGCTTTGGAGGTCGTAGACAGACTAACAATAAAGAGTTACTCAACAAAACACAACTCCATGTTTTTGATGAGATAACATTATAAGATGACTTAAAGGTCACAAGAGTCAATTTTGTGTAATATTGAACCTTTAAATCAGATGCCCTTTCTATCATATTAGAAGCACTGGTTTGCTGGCCCCTTATGTATCTCGAGTGTTTTGAATATATCTTCGATCTGTAGCAACAAATAAAAAATTGTTGCCACCACAAACAATGAATATTTTATGACCTGGTTTGACTTGTGATAGAGGTGAGCAAATACGCCAAAGCCTTAAAACACTTAAGCTCTGAGCGGGAAGGGACTACAAATTAATGAATGACTACAACTCTCTGGCATTTTTACTAACTTAAAAGATTAAAAGTGATAAGATTTTCTCCAAGTAACAGTGCTCAACTTTTGGCACATGATAAAGGTGCGTTGTGTAATTTTTCTGGCGGAGGATATGTCGGATATTTATCATCTGGAATTTTTCACAATGTGGCATTAAGAGTTTCTGTCTTCATGGAGACCAAACCAGACGAAGTTACAGGTCAGATCTGTGGAGAATGTCTGTTTTCTCAGTATTTTTGAGCTATAAAACCACCTGTAATTGAAAAAATATATGGTAGAGCTGTTTAATGTCACACTGTGGAACATTTCAGGCAGAGCAACGACAGAGCCCCAACCAAAAAAGTTACATAGTGCAGCTTTAACACGAAAATCTCTTTATTTTTTTTTGATAACGCTTTGCCCAATTTGGTCCCAACATTTCGGACGTCAGCCAAAAGGACATTCAACCCGCGAGTAGCCCAGAGATTAGGGTTTAAATCCTGTCTGGGAAAACCTGCTCTTCTCGGATTAAAATGTAAAAAGGTGGGATCAAGTGTGCTGGAGCAGACCTTCCATGCCCTATTAGTCAACACCCACCTACACAGGACCGGGAGACACAAGGTCAAGGTTTCAAGGTTTACAATACGGAGCCTGGATTCAGAATATTGTTTACCAAATTATCCAAAGGGCCCATATTATGCTATTTTTCTGATCTATGTTATATTGTTTCATCATCAAAAACAGACCTGGTGTTGTGTTTTTGTGGAAACTAATAATAAAGGGTGACTCGAAGCATGCGTGAAAGAAACAAAAACACAAGTCCAGGTTTGTTTTTGAGGAGGTAAAAGCATTAGAACATGATTTAAAGCTCACAAGAGTCAATTTTTCATAATATAAGATCTTTATCTGTCATAAATTCTGTCTTAAAGTAAAACTAAAAGCTAAATCATCTTTTTTTTGACTCTGTATATGGTGTTTCAGTTATAATATTGTCTACCATTCCTAGTCCTATTTGGTAATTTTAGAGCAAACTAGATAAATTTGCAGGTTTTCTGGTCAAAAATATTCAAAAACTGCAATTTCAAGTACTATGTGACATCACACAGAACTGCCATGATTACAGCCAGGTGTTTCTGATTACAAACATCAAAATACCATAATATCGTATTGTCAAAGGTCTCCGAATAATATCATGGACCATCACAATATATTGAATTACAAGTCTCTTCGTTTAGTGCAGAGTTATGGTGCAGTAATAGCTAAAAAAAGACAGGGAACTACATAGACCATGAGGCTTTGCTCCATTTTGGTGCAGTTTATATGAAGAAATAACTGTTCTAAGCATTTTTAAATCTTAGTTCTTTAGAGTTTAAGAGAAAAAAGTAGCATATTCACAGTTTTGTTAGCCTCCACAAAATCTCGTAAGCCCGTTTTCCGGTGAGAAAGGCGGGCAAATTTAACAACCTCAGTCACGATTGGGTCTTGTGGTTGCTATGATACTCTCCTTCAGATTTCCAAATATGGAGTCTGGCTCCAGATTTGCTTCTGTAATCATGGCATCGGCTTGAGCTTCATTGGAGTGGAGCTGAACTCTTTCTCTTTCTCATATTTGCCACTGTGGTTTTGTCACAGTCGTTTAGTCCACTTCTTTTATTTACCCTGAGTTTAACTCCCACTTGGACCTCGGATTTGACGTCACATTCGAGCTTGAAGTGTATTATTATGTTTTGTGTGTCAGACTACATGGATTATGATTATGACTAATCCCTCATTTTATGGAAATGCTGCCACTTTAATAAATGTATTTATTTATTTATTTTATTTTTTTTAACTTTGTTCCGATTTCTCTTCTGTTACAACCTTAGGGATGTTAAAGCCCGCTAAATCAAGTATTTGTTCAACCACCACAACACCGACTACCACACCCACAGGCAGTGATACAGACGCAGTAAGGTATTGGGGTAATGCAAGTGACTGAAATTGTCAATTAAACCACAAAAGTGTCCAAACACAATGAAAACAGTTCATATTTACACGCCACTGACGGCGTAGCCATAATGGATTCTGACTCGGAATCCTTGCTCGGTCTACTTTTTCCACCACCGAGGTCCGAGTCGCGCCGTGCAAGGAAAAGGGGCATGTCACGTGTGTCGTTAGGCATCTTCCTCGGAAAATCGATTTGGAAGGTTAATCAAATGCAGGGACAGTCTGTGGGTACATCTCTAAACTACAGGAGTGGAGTTTGAAGTGTGGATGCCTGTTAGACCAATCACAATGCTCCTTATACCTCCAGACCCCGCCCCTCCCTCTTCTCTCTCTTCTTTAGTTCACAGGTACTGCCAACTATAGCAGCTCTATCTGAAATGTGATTTTGGGCTGTTGTGGTGTTTAATCCCATTTAAAATTCTTCTTTTCTCTCTTTCCGCAGGTCAGTCGAGTAACCACGCCTACTGGGAACAACAGCACAAGATCCTGCTCCAGTCTCTGCCACCGTCTTTGCTGGAGGAATACGGCGAGGACTACCTGAACGAAACCATGGAGCTGTTCCAGTCTCACGCTCGCACCGCCAACCCCGACCTCAGCCCCGTCGTCAACACCATCGTGGAGGCTCTGCTCGCCCCCCGCCCACACCCGCAATACTACGCCGGACCAGGGGTGGGGCTAATGTACTTTATCCACAGCTACTGCCCCTTCAGCGTCTGCAACAAGTTCCTCCAAAAACTGTTCATGCAGAAGAAGCTGATGCCGCGAGCGCTGAGGAAACAAGCAGAGTTCGATCTCAATATTGATCTTCATAATAACAATAATAATGACGAGAAGTTTGGGAAATGAAAATTGAAATAAAACTCATGGACAATATTTCTACAGTGGTGTGAGGAGAGATGTACTGAAGCTTTGTTTTACTGTTTTGTGGAGGAAATTTGATCAAAATTATGTTTTATTAGTTGCCATGAGATCCAGAATACACATTTCTTCAATACTGTACAAAAATGTGAGTCTGGTCACCGGTGAATTTCCCTGAGTTCAGATGGGCATGATTGACAGGTGGATTAGCCAATCAGGGACACATAGGGTCTGTCCGTATCAAAACAAATATGTCTGCTTAAGGAAGTATCACAAGGGACTAAAAAACGCTGCAAATTTCTGCAAACTCAATAATGAAAGCACTAAAGTCTGTTCATCTGGGTGAGATATGTAGCCAGGCTGGCGTCACCTAGTGCCTCCGCTCAATTTCATTTCTCTCCAGCGACTAGGTCAGGAATCAAAATACACTAGACGGTTCACAAAAACCCTGGAAGTGCAAGTCCGGGCACCACCCAATCAGCGAAGAGCCATACATTTTGTGTTGGCAACGATTCCCGAGATCGAAATGTTTGGTGAATTTTATCAAGGGGAAAGGCGTTATTGTCCCTTTTTCCTATGGGATTTGGGAAAAGCTTAATATACCAGTCAGCCCCATAAACGGCGCATTACATACGTCACGACCAAATAACAGCGATTGGTTAAAAGCGAACGAATCCCAATGTTGCGAGGTCAGACGGTTTCCACAAAGTGAAACTGGCTGATGAATGAGGCTATCAGATGTGTTTTGTTTTGGTACAAAATGGTTGGTCACGAGCTCTTTCATTTCACATTCGTCACTAAGATAAACAGATCTGATTGGACAGTACAGTCCACTTGAGGCGTGTTGAGGGAGTGGGGACCAGACTGATCTCCAGAGATGTCATTCTGGATTTGCATAATTCAAAGTGCGTAATTTATTTTCCTAAATATGGATGGAACATAAATGAAGTTCTCACCACAGTCTGGATAAACAGTCAAACCTGATCCACTTAAAACAAAAATGCCACTTTCCTGTGTGAATCTGACCTGTAATTTAACATGGTGATATCACTTTCTTGTCTCCATGGAGATAAATCATTTTAATAGCACACTGAGGAACATTTCCAGGCAAAGCAATAATATCTCCATGGAGACACGTAGATGGCAGACTCTACAATGAAAAAGGCAGCTTTCAATTCAAGAACAAACCGTGTAAATTCATAGAACAGTAAGACATGACTTCAGGTCTGTTTCTCTTTCTCATATTTGCCACTGTGGACTCTGGACATTTTTGGACCTCTTGTGTACCACTCTCAGAGTTGTCTTTTTGTAAATTATTTTGTACAACAAAACAGTTGAAGGGATCAAAATAATGCAGAACTTTTTTTTTTTTTTTTTTTTTTTTTGCTTTTGGGACATTCACAACAAACTATGAATGAACTGAATTAGAAATGACAATGGACCCTTTTTATCAAACCACTGCAGATATTCTATGTCTTGAATCAATAATGACTGAAAAAAGTGTAATTTCATTATTCATTTACATGTCCTAAGATGTGGATTAAATACAAACTTGCTGCTATTTTGAAGTAAAATCCACAAGAATCTTTTGGACAGGAGCAGCCCATAGTGAAACCTGGTACAGTTCTGTTCATCTGCATTTATTCAACTACGAGCGTTTGATTTCTTACATAAAAACACATGCATTCTTGCTGTGAGCGGACTCGCCTCTCCACAGATCTGACCTGTACCTTGGTCTACTTGTCTCCATTTTAAATATATAGTCTGTCATTAATTTAACAATCACACTTGTTTTCTTTTAAAGGTGCAATATGTAACTTTTCTGGTGGAGGGTCTCGGTGGAGATGTTAATGTTTTGCCCTGAATGTTCCACAGTATGGCATTAATCTCATCTTTCACATCTTTCAGGAGAAGGTCATGCTACCAGAGAAGTTACAAGGAAGGAATGAGTATTTTTCTAGACATGTTTGAGCAATAAAAAAGATTGTAAAGATGTTAATGGAAGACAGATAAGTTTAATGCCATACTGTGGAACAATCCAAGCATAGCAACAACATCTCCAAGGAGACAAGACACCGGAAAAGTCGCACAGTGCACCTTTAAAATGGCTTCTAACCTCCTCCCGTTTGTTTCTCTTGTAAAATGTAACGATACTGTTAATCCTCCACTTAGGTACTCCTGAAGCAAGAAGCACATGTTATATTGTGATTACCCTCAATAGACATTTTAACCTGTTTTTTTTTTTATATTATAATGACAAAAAACACAAAGTTAAAGTTTTTATATCTGTTGAAGCACAACTTTTTTGCATTTTCACATAAAGATACGTTAAAAGGTTCTATATTACGCTTTTTTCTGATCTCTGTTATAATGCTTCCTCGCCAAAACCTTACTTGGAGTTGTGTTTATTTAATACCAGAAGAGCTCCACTGTGTTTTTAAACTCTATACACCTTCACTATACAGATGTAAAAGGAACAAAACACAACTCCAGTGTTTTTGATGAGATAACTGCATTATAACAGGGCTAAAAGTAATATTTTGCATAATATAAGACCTTTAACAGCATTTGTACAGCACATAGCTTAGTTTTCTCAATATAACATTTTCAGTTCCAATCGTGTAACCCTGGTATATTCCACTTTTATGTATTTATTGTGATGTAAATTTACGACTCACACAATAATACATTTTTATATTATTTTTGCACATGTATTGTGAGTTTCTGTCTGCTAAAAACACCTCCAACGACGGCTAAGTTCACTGATTATGTTTTTTTGTTTTTGAATCCAACTATTTATAATGTATTTTGTGTATCCACATAAACTGTGAATTTTTGTAAAAAAATAAATAAAATTATGAAAAACAATGATAAAAACACTGAGTTGTTCACTTTCTGATGGAGATGGGCTTTCCAGACACTTTGACTCTGGGTGTGATGCTAACTGGAGGCACTGTTCTGTCTGAAGCTCTGTTACTCACGTTAGACTTTAATTTGAGCTTTGTTTAAACACAATATGACCATAAAGAAAGTACAATAGGTGTCATAACTCCACAGAAAGGTTAGAACCAGACAGCTGTCTGGTCAGAGGGCAAAAGCTTTCCAACTGCTCCACTCAACCCACACATTCATCAGCAAAATGCATATAGTGTCTTGCACAATGACACAACAACAGTATGAAGTGGTTTGAGCTGGATTTGAACCAGTAACCTTCGGGTTGAAGGGAGAACGTTCAAGCCACTAGCCCTTGGCTGCCTGTAAGATATTTTCCATCTAAACTATGTTATTATTTTACTTTATTTTATTTTATTTCCATGTTGTAGTAGGTAAGTGGCCAAATTATGGTACGACTATATTAGGAACATAAATGAAGATTGAGAAAAACCTGCATCTGGCCCATAGACTGTATATATAACATAGAGCTATAATAAAATCTGGAAGATGAATCCAAGATGGATATTGTTTTCAATGGCCTGTGCTCATTGGCGCATGGGTCCAATTTTTTTATTTTTACTTCTGCATTTACGTCCTCAATAGGGGTTAGTGCCTCCCACACATGTGACGTCTGTAATGTGCATGGTGTGGAGCATCAGAGCGAGAGCAGCTAGAGAGAACTCTTACAAAACTAAGTTTTTGGTGCTTTGAGGATTTTAAAACATTTTGTGAAAATACAAAAGAATCCCTACAAAATCTGACCTTTGTGAGAGTTGTTGATGCCCTGTCAGCCAAACACAGGTAATTGAATTCCCCAAAAAATGCCTTGTGCTTCTATGGGAGAATTCTTTCTGGATGTGTGACAAATTCCTAAGTCCTCCAGGTGGAATCCACGGCAGAGGAGAAATTCAATTTGTCGACTGGACAAAAGGTCGAATATGTTTCTCAGCTCATATAAGCTGGTTCTTCAGTTCTGGTCAGACGTTCTGGTGGACACTTCCTTATATCTGCCAGAAGGGAGGAGCTAACTACACTGAAACTACTCTGAAACTAACACACCTACTTGTTTAAAGTAGGTAAACAACAAGGCCTATTGAACTGCACTGAGTGTGGGGTTATATTGGCAGAATCATTCAGGGTCATGATGAAGCTTTCACACCTCAGACCTGACCTGGGTACAGCTGTTGTTCTCTTGTTGTTGAGGATGGAGTTGTAAATAGCAGATAGATGATGTCTGAGGCCTCCATTTCTGTTCAAAGATTGATTCTCTTTTAAACAAAAATAGCTTCTTTAACTCCCCTCTCAAACCAATTCTTTTCTCTGGCTAAGATCTGAACTTCACTATCCTCAAAGGAGCGACCCGAGGCTTTTAGATGAAGATTTACAGCAGACTGAGGTCCTGTGTTGCTCACTCGTCTGTGTTGGTATATCTTCTTGTGAAGTGACTGTTTCGCTTCTCCAGAGTCACACTCACTGCAGTCTTCACTACACTGAATGGAGTAGACCACATTGCTTTGTTTGTGTCTCAGTGTTTTGTCCTTCGGGTGGACCAGTTTCTGTCTTAAAGTGTTTGCAGGTTTAGACCCAGGCTTACAGGAGCTGCAGTACCTGGAGTGGCCACTAGTTGGTCTCAAGCCAGAACAGGGGGAAATGGCTTATCCAGTTTTTATTATAGATCCATGATATATAAATGGAAAAGATAATCAGCTGGCCAACACGTGACAAATACAGGAAGTGAGCATGGAGGCACTTCTGGGTCCATCGACTCGTCATTTTGGTCTTAAAATGTTCGTTGTTAGGCCTTCAGTTGTAATTTATTTTGTGTGCTTTAAATTATTTTGCTGGCTGTCCTGGATCCTGCTGTTGGAGCCCTGGTTCGTGATTGGTGGAGCACTTTTATACCTGGCCAATCCTGCCTCACCTACAGCCTCCTCTCCCTATTTAAGGAGATTGCCAGCACCTGTTTGTGGCTGCTGGCCTTGGTGGCCAGTCTGCCATTTTGTGTTTGTATGTGTGTAGCTCTGTAGTTTAGTTTTGTTTCGTGCCTTTTTTATTTGGTCACTCGGTTCTGTTTGTGGGTTTATGTGGTGTACTTTGGGGAACTTGTGTTTTACTTTTTTGTTGTGTGTCCCTTAGTTAACCACCAGCTGAGGTTATTTTCTTTACATATTTTAGTCTATTTTGTTAATTTACCTTTTACAACCCTGTTAATTAAACATTATTTCATTTATTCCATTTAACATCTCTTTTTGGTAATTCCCTCACCTCAAGCGAGCTGGATTGTAACATTCATATTAACTCGCTCTTCGTTATCCTGGTGTTTTTATTTCGCTATTTTGTCTGTAAATTATTTCTTATTCCTAATATAGAACTCAGCTTTAAATTCTCTCCTGTAACTGCCGGCCTCATGAGCTTCATTTGACTGGAGCTGAACGCTATGGTTGACGTCACACTCCTTTTGTCTGCTTCTTTATTCAGTCGATGATCTGGTCCCTGTAACTATTGACGTTATTCCACTCTGCCCCTTTTGCTTGTAAATGCTTCTTTTGGCACTGAATCCCATAAATTTAAATGGAGAATTTGAGAAAAGCAGGTGGATTTGCGTAAAATGTTCAATGTTCACTTACAAGTCAACACCGCACCTACTGTCTGGGAGGATTTAAAAGAGATTTATAGTCTGTACAGAGCTTATTTGCGGTTATGACCTGCCTCATTCAAAACAACACAACCTGAACGACGATGACGTTCAATCTCTGGAATTAGGTGAATACAAACTTATGAAACATGTTTCTACAGACCTGACCCATTGACCCAGATTTGAGTCTCACCTACATTTGAGTCTCCGGTGAACTATAAGACACTATGTAATATTTAACAGCTGTCCCAACACGACCGCTGAGCTCAAAACAAAACAGACCAATATACATTCACTGTAAACATGTGGCTTCTATTAACCCTGTAGGAACACCGCATACACACAAATAAACCGGGATTTAACTCACACACGCAGCCAAACGCAGAGAAATATTACTGTAATGTGTCAGTTTGAAGGAAAACTTTACAAACTTTGGGGGATGTTTTAGTTTACTGCTGATAAATAACACTCTGGAGTTAAAGGTGCACAATGTAATTTTTCTTCCACCTGCTCGTCTCCATGCTGGTGCCACCTACTGCCTCTGCTCAATTTCAATTCTCTCCAGCGATTAGGGCAGGAATCGGAATACACTAGAAGGTTTGCAAGATCCCCAGAAATTGTAGACCGCGGCGAAACAGAGAAGAGCTGCGAAGCCATGACGTCAAACTCGTCACGCCTGTCTGGGTCGCTTTTGTGGAACAGCGCAACAGTAAACAAAGCGTCGAGATGGATGTAGATGAAGCCATACATTCTGTGTTGGCAACGATTCCTGAGATCGAGGATTTAAAGCCGGAACAAAGAGAATGTTTGGTGAATTTTATTAAGGGGAAAGACGTTATTGTCCTTCTTCCTACGGGATTTGAGAGCAGCGAAAAAGAGCAGCGAATGGTTAAATAAAAAAGCACCCGCCTACTGTCAAGTGAACAAATTCTAATGTTACGAGGTCAGACGGTTGCACAAAGTGAAACCAGCTGATGAATCAGGCTATTATATCATAACATAGACCAGAAAATAGCATAATATGGACCCTTTAAACATTTTTGACAAGTTGATTTATTGAAAAAACTTGTCAACTACTAGAATCATTGTCGGCATTGTTAGTTGTAGCTCAAAAATTAATCTTGCATGAAAACCCAATCACAAAATCAACACACAACTGGCTCACTGAAAGACGTTATTGCCCTTCTTCCTAAGGGATTTAGGGCATTACATACGTCACGACCAAATAGCAGTGATATATTTAAAAAAAAGTACCCATCCACCATCAAGCAAACGAATCCTAATGCTGCGAGGTCAGGCTAGTAATCTTCCACAGTATGGCAGTAAACTTATTTTCGTTTGAGAACAGGTGTTTGGGATCCAGAGTACAGACTGAGATCAGTTTGGTTCACACTGCCTCTGTTGTTTCTCAAGCCAAATGTCATCGTTTAATCAGATTTGTTTATTTCAGTGACACATGTGAAACAAAAGACTCTCATTGGTCACCTATGATTTACAAATAAAACCACATTTCTCTTTTTAAAGAGACAGTTCAGAATTTTGGACATTGGACCTCATTTCCTAGTGAGTCAGAGTGTTGGAGACATTTGGAGACACTTTATTAAATATTCCATCCAGTCCTTGTAATTGCAGAGGTCACTGGTGCTAGGCTAGTGCATGTCAATGGCCATAGTTAGCCTGCCACTAAAAACAGTCTTACCCACTTCACAAAACACCCAAAGTAAATCTATTATTACACCAGACTGTCGATGTAAATGTCTGTGTTGATTAGAATGATTTTAGAAGTAAAACCAACATTGCATTTGAAGGATTTATGTCTGAGCAGCAGCAGTAAGTTGTACTTCCTGATAGAAAGTTTGGCAGCGGCGGACTGATATGAGAAAATAGTCCCTCAACATGCGACGATTCATGCGATGCAAGGTTAGTTTTATTTCAAACATTATTCTATCAACACAGACATTTACATCAACAGTCTGGTGTAATAATACATTTGCTTTGGGTGTTTTGTGGAGTGGGTAAGATTTTGTTTTTAGTGACAGGATAACTATGGCCATTGACATGCACTAGCCTAACACCAGCGACCTCTGCAAATACAAGGACTGGATGGAATATTTTAAAAAGTGTCTCCACATGTCTCCAACACTCTGGCTCACTAGGAAATGAGGCCATATGTCCAAAATTCTGGACTGTTCCTTTAACGCTTCACTTATTGTTTCTGCAGAAATTCATTATGTTTTCCGGTCAGCTGTGATGTTTTACTACATGTTTCCCTGATACAATGGACTATGCGTGTCCCTGATTGGCTTATCTACTTGTCAGTCACTTCCATCCGTACTCAGGGAGATTCCCTGGTGACCGGAGTCACATCTGTGTCAAGTATTGAAGAAGTGTGTACTCTGGATCTCAGGCAAACACAGCCCAAGCCGTGATTTTTTTCACACAAAACCAGTCTGTAACATTTTAGTCCATTTTACTCCAAGAAATGATGTCAAACATTTCACACCCAAGAGCCAAGAGACAGATGTGAGAGGGGAGTTCTCTGTTTCAAAGGCAATTATTAAGCAAACACAATGTTGTTAAAGATTATGTAACTTTTCCGTAGGGAGGATCCACTACCTGCTAGTCTCTATGGAGATATTATTACCTTGCCTGCATGTTCCACAGTATGGCATTAAAAAATCCTATCGTATTCCATTACCTAAGTATTTTTATTGCCAAAAAATACCTTTTAAAAACATTTATTTTTGCAGTAAGCGTGATCGGGCTCGCCACAAATTTGCCCTGTAATGTAGCTGCCGCTGTCAAACTAATAACAAGGACCCTTTACCAAAAAGTTACATAATGTGCTTTTAAATACTTTACATGCATTTCCTATAATTGTTTCCACTTGTGAAATCTCGAAACCGAGGACAGAACAAAAGTCCACACTCAGCAGAACATTTGTATTTGGTCAAAACTGTCCGGAGGCATCCTTTTAATTAAAGACTCCGAGTACACCGTGTTCTTTCTATTCAGAATTGGTCCAAAACATTAAAGGCAACACAATAAATGCCAGATACACGAGACAAAGCATGGAAGATTACAGAGGAGCTACGAATTTGCCAAAAGGGAGACTTGATCACTGGATGGTTTTCAAGGAATTTCTGAAAAGTTTAGAAAATGTTCCAACTCTGCGATTTCTCTGGAAATGTGTGATCAGTCCCACATTAGGAGGAGCTCAGTGGGGGACAGTAGCTCAGATGGAGAGTTTGTCCACTGATTTGAAGGGTGGCGGTTCCAATCCCGCTCTCAACATGAACATTACTTGTAGAGTGGTCAGTGATTCCAGCTCCCACAGATGAATGCTGTCGTTGTGTCCTTGTGCAAGACTCTTAATCCACCTCACCCCCACTGTTTGTGCACACTGGTGTATGAATGAGTGTTGTAAAGAGCTTTGAGGTGGAAAAGCACTATATAAAAGTCTGACCATGTTCCATTAACATTTATCATCAGATTTCAGTGACATGACAAGTTTAAGGTATTGTATTGTCTTATTCAAAGTGTCTTGCCTAAGGACACATTGGCAGTATACGCTCCAGATCAGGGACGTCCAAACCCTTACATCACATTTTTAAACACTGGAGGCAGAGTCCAGCACAGGTCCATTTTTAGAGACCCGCACCCACCTGCAAGGCAAGGCAAGGCAAGGCAAGTTTATTCTGTATAGCACAATTCGTACACAAAGTAATTCAAAGTGCTTTACAGAATAAGAAATACATTAAAATCATAATAAAAACAAATCAAAACATAAATAATCATGAAGATTAAAATTAAAAAAGAGAGACATAAATTGGAGAGAAGAGTGCGGAATGAAAACCTTTCAGTTATATGCACAGTTAAACAGAAATGTTTTGAGCCTGGATTTAAACAGCGTCACAGAAGAGTCTGTCTCACATGTTCAGGAAGACTGTTCCAGGTTTTAGCTGCATGAACCTGAAACTCTGACTCCCCTTGTTTAGTCGTGACTCTGGGCACCAGCAGGAGGCCGGTCCCTGAGGCTCCTCAGAGTGCGAGATGGTTCATATGACACTAACATGTCACAGATGGACTTTGGTGCTCGGCCATGGAGAGACTTGTACAAGCAGAGCTGTTTTAAAGTCTATTCTCTGAGGCACAGGAAGCCAGTGCAGAGACCTGAGCACAGGACTTATGTGCTCGTACTTCCTAGTTCGAGTAAGGACCCGAGCTGCAGCGTTCTGGATGTTCTGGATGTTCTGCAGCGTCTCACAGCTCGTTTGGAGAGACCAGTGAGCAGACCATTACAGTATCTAATCTACTGGAGACAAACGCATGGATAAGTTTCTCCAAGTCTGATTTAGACAGTAAACCTTTGATTTTTGCTATGTTTTTTAGATGGTAAAAGGCTGCGGATGTTATTGATTTGATGTGGCTGTTAAAGTTCAAGTCTGAGTCCATTATTTTTTATTTATTATTAGAGAGAGAGACTGGAGGTGACTGCTGACACTGTCCCTTTGTTTCTGTGGACCAAACACTATGACTTCAGTCTTGTCAGAGTTTAGCTGGAGAAAGTTGTTTTGCATCCACACACATTGCAGAATTACAATCACAAAATGAAATGAAACGGTTACACTTTTTTCAGTATGAATACAAATTCACAGACGCGACTCGACTGTCAAAAATACGTCATCACTTCACAGGAATTATTTATTTAGCAGAAGATACATCAATCGAAGAACCAAGACTAAACCAGAACTAACTCAGAACTAACCTAGGACTGATCCCATGACTGAACCAGGAGGAACTAGGACTAAAACAGGACTAAACTAGAACTGAACCAGGACTGAGTGTCGGGACGGGCCCAGAGGTGAGCCCACGTTGAGCGACCGCAGGTGAAAGAACCAGTGCAGTCGTTGCCCAATCGCATTTGGGGACACCCTGCTCCACGGGCTCTGGGTTCTCTCTCTCTCAAGTTCAAGATTAGTCGTGGGTTAGACCTGGTTAAGATCTGGTATAGTCCTGGTGTAGTCTTGTTGTAGTTCTGCTTTAGTCCTGACCCACCCGTGTGTAATTACTACCCGGGAGCATGTCTGCTTGTAAAATTCCAGAACATTAAAACCCGCCCATTCCAACCACTATTTGCGGGTACCCGACCTGGAGCAGGACACTGACTGGAGGTCAGTACAGTGGGTAACAATGGGTGTATTCAGCTCAAATTAGAGTCAGCAGACTTTCTTAGAACCTCATTATGACACACTGACCTCTCTTTATAAAAACAGACTCTTTAAACTTTCAGTAAAATACACTGTGTAATACACGCATCAATACTGGGAAAACGTGAGTATCAAACCACCATGTTTGTTTTCCCAGTGGGATGCGTCTATTGACAAAGCTGATCTTTTCAAGTCTTTTGAACTTGCTTTTGTTTGCAGTGAACATTTTGTATGTGGAGCACCATCAAAGCAAAATCCTGATCCCTCACTCAGCCTTGGTTACAAATTTAAAAAGTCAACACCAAAGGGAAAGGCACCAGCTGTTCACCAAGAAACACCTTCCACTGCAAAGAGACCAAGACGTGATGTTGCTTTAAAACCACAAGAACAAGAAAGCGCAAGCTCGGTCTGTTTGTCTTCTGTACCTCTCACTTAACAAACGGGATCCCGCTTTGATGGCGCTCCACATACAAAATGTTCGCTGCAAACTCTGGATGATTTAGGCAGTCAAAGGTTTCCTTTTTGGTCCTTCCTGTGGATCAATCCTGCCCATCACCTTCGCCTTTCACTATTTTTCAATTCCGTTGGGAAGGGAAACAGTTTGAACAGAGGTTTGCAGTCACACAGATCTGATTCCCTTTTGCAGTTATGGAGTTTGCAAACACATTTCTCGAGCCGTTTTCCGCTGTTAGGATCCAACAACCACACAATTAATGATGTTTGAATCCCAGAACTAAAATATGACAATATCAGAACCAGAAACAAAAGCGATACGGTTCAATAGACTAGAAAAGATCAGCTTTGTCAATAGACACATCCCACTGGGAAAACAAACATGGAGGTTTGATGCCCACTTTTTCGGAACTTTTTCTTGATGCATCTATACTGTGTGCATCCAGTATACACTGATTACAATTAGGGCTTCAACTGAGTCAGGTGCATCATGGGTAATGTTGTCTCATGCATACAGGACTTTTAATATGTACTGCTTCGGGTCATTTGTCCCAATTCACATCCAATCATGAGGGCCAAGAATGGTTACTCTGAGAGCCACATTTGGACCCCAGGCCATAGCTTGGACAAGCTTGCATGAAGCCACCCAGTCCTAACCAATTCCAACCAGTCCTAATCAGGTCCAACCATGTTAAGCCTCAGGATAGGATTGATATCACGAGTTTGGTGATTTTCAAGCTACAGCAGAGGCTTTGCAGATTGCATGTACTGTCTATTTATTATAATTTTATGAGTAATAATTTGTATTACTGGTAGTATTTGTAGTGGTACACATGTTTTTGTTTTTGTTTTTCTGTAGAATATTGTGACACACCATTTGGTCTAAAAACCCAATCACAGAATCATTTTGCAACTTCAGTTTCCTGCCAAAAAAGTCAGAAATCATCAACTTATGTTCTGGAAATGTGTTTGAAAGAGTGAAGTTTTCTCTTTAATCCCACGTCTGTGTTTAGAATGGAGCAGCCAGGACAAATCTCACTCCATCAGCAAAATAAATAACATTCAGATATAAATAACATTCAGATGGAATAGGACACATGAAAATGGTTGATACTGGCTTTATAAGCAGTTAAAGGTTAAAGACTCCTGTGAGCTTTAAGCAGGCTCAAGACCCACCTTTTTAGCTCAGCTTTTGATTGAAATCTTATACTTTTACTTGTTTTTATTGTACACATTTTATTATATTTATTTATTTTAGGCATATTTTTTAGGATTTCCAGTGTTTCCTCTGTAGGAGCCCTCTGCATCGGGAGTGGAGGTCAGCTGTGGCTGCTGGGTCTGTCATGTGGGCTCCTGGTGGAGGGATGGTGCTTGGGCCTCAGGTGCCTGGGCTTCATCTCTCCCCTGGACCCTGTGGTGGTTCCTGGTGGTGGTGGACGTCTCTCTGCTCCCGGTGCAGACGGCTCCTCTGATGGTGCTTTCTCAACTGGTTCGCCTGTATTCAGCCTCACATTTTATTGTGTCTGGTTATGTATTTTAACGTGTGAGTGTGTGTGTGTGTGTGTGTGTGTGCATGTTTGTGTGTATGTGAGTGTGTGTGTTTGGGTTGTTTGACTATGTGGGGTTGGGGGTGCGGGGGTTGGGTTGGTGGGTGGGTGGTTGGGTGGTTGGAAATGCGGGACTGTTTTTAATCACTGTAAAGCACTTTGTGTTGCATTTTGTATGAAAAGTGCTTTATAAATAAAGTTTGATTTGATTTGTTTTGTTACCTGTTGGAGTTGTGTTTTGTTTCATTCACACATGTTTGAGTAACCTCTTATTATTACTCTAATAATAGTATAATAATGTTTCCAAAGCTCAAAATACTCCACCACTGTGCAATGAAGCGAATCATCCAAGTGATTCTAGTGAAGTTATCTGAAGTTTAAAAACACAGAGGAGCATTATTAGCCAGGCTTATGCCACCTAGTGCCTCCGCTCAATTTCATTTCTCTTCAACGACTAGGTCAGGAATCGGAATACAATAAACGGTTCGCAAAAACCCCGGAAGTGCAAGTCTGGGCACCAGTCAATCAGCGAATAGCCATACATTTCTGTGTTGGCAACGATTCCCGAGATCGAGGATTTAAAGCCAGAACAAAGAGAATGTTTGGTGAATTTTATCAAGGGGAAAGACGTTATTGTCCTTCTTCCTACAGGATTTAAGAGCAGCGAAAAAGAGCAGCGATTGGTTAAATTAAAAAAGTACCCGCATATCATCAAGCGAACGAATCCTAATGCTGCGAGGTCAGAAGGTTTCCACGAAGTGAAACCATCTGATGAATCAGGCTATTATATTTTAACACAGAACAGAAAATAGCGTAATATGGACCCTTTAAAACTTTTTGACAGGTTGATTTATTGAAAAAACTAGTCAACTACTAGAATAATTGTCGGCATTGTTAGTTGTAGCTCAAAAATTAATCTTGCATGAAAACCCAATCACAAAATCAACACACAACTGGCTCACTGCGAAAAATATAAAAAATGAAAAGTCATCATCTCGTGTTGGTAAAACGTGTTTGAAATCCAAGTGTGGAGTTCTCTCTTGTGTTTACAGTGGAGAGGCCAGGACAAAACTCACTCCATCACCACAGTACAAATAACAGAGTGTCCAGATGAGGCCTACTCAGAAACACAGCTCTTTAGTCCTTCTCTGAATCCGCTGCTCTGGGACTCTGTGGGAGGACTAGACTGATGCCTTTTTCCATTATACGTTCAGTTTACGTTGTCCACAGCACTCCGTCTCGCTGTTTTAGCCCACTGACCCGCTTCTGCACAGAACCGTTGAAAACTCCAAGAAAACGTCATCCTAATAGGGAATAATTGTACCATATGGACTCCATCGAAAATCCCTAACTTCACTTTCTCATTTCCAACTTAATGTAGGTTTTATGAGCTCTGCTGTAAAGGTTACGCTAACAGCTCCCTCTGCTTTGTAGCGTATACGTCCATGTCAGACCCCATGTGTTAAATCATTTATTTCTGTTCAGCTGCAGTGTAATAAGAGGGAGTGTGTTTCTTTCATGTATAAGAAGAACCGCCTGGATGTGTGGAGAGAGGCAGGACCGCAAAGACTGTTTTGTAATAATAAATGATCTCATATTTAGATGTAATACAGCAACGTTTAAAGGGACAGTCTGGAATTTTGGACATAGGGTCTCATTTCCTAGTGAGCTAGAGTGTTGAAGAAATGTAAAGACGCTTTTTAAAATATTCCATCCAGTCCTTGTATTTGCAGAGGTTGCTTGTGCTAGGCTAGTGCATGTCAATGGCCATAGTTAGCCTGCCACTAAAAATAGTCTTACCCACTCCACAAAACACCAGAATCAAATCTATTATTACGCCAGACTGTCGATGTGAATGACTGTGTTGATAGAATAATGTTTGGAATAAAACTGACCTTGCATCTCATGAATCGTCACATGTTGAGGGACTATTTTCTCATATATCACTCCGCCGCTTTCAAGCTTTCTATCAGGCAAGGCAAGTTTATTTGTATAGCACAATTCGTACACAAAGTAATTCATAGTGCTTTACAGAATAAGAAAATAAGAAATACATTAAAATCACAATAAAAACAAATCAAAACATAAATAATGATAAAGATTAAAATAAAAAAAGAGAGACATAAATTAGAGAGAAGAGTGTGGAATGAAAACCTTTCAGTCGTAGGAACAGTTAAACAGAACAGTTTTAGAGCCTGGATTTAAACAGCGTCAAAGAAGAGGCCTATCTCACATGTTCAGACTGTTCCAGGTTTTAGCTGCGTGAACCTGAAACTCTGACTCCCCGTGTTTAGTCGTGACTCTGGGCACCAGCAGGAGGCCGGTCCCTGAGCTCCTCAGAGTGCGAGATGGTTCATATGACACTAACATGTCACAGATGTACATGGAGAGACTTGTACAAGCAGAGCTGCTTTAAAGTCTATTCTCTGAGCCACAGGAAGCCAGTGCAGAGACCTGAGCACAGGACTTATGTGCTCGTACTTCCTGGTTCGAGTAAGGACCCGAGCTGCAGCGTTCTGGATGTTCTGCAGCGTCTCACAGCTCGTTTGGAGAGACCAGTGAGCAGACCATTACAGTATCTAACCTACTGGAGACAAACGCATGGATAAGTTTCTCCAAGTCTGCTTTAGACAGTAAACCTTTGATTTTTGCTATGTTTTTTAGATGGTAAAAGGCTGCAGATGTTATTGATTTGATGTGGCTGTTAAAGTTCAAGTCTGAGTCCATGATTACCCCTTTCACAAGCCTAGCCTATGTTACTGCTGTCTGATAGTGTGTCAGCTTTGACCTGACAGAAAAAAGCCAGAGAGCAGAGGTGAGCCTGAAGAGAGGACAGGTCCCTGAGCTCCTCAGAGTGCGAGATGGTTCATATGGCACTAACATGTCACAGGAAGTACAACTCGCTGCTGCTGCTCAGACATAAGTCCTTCAAATGCAAGGTTGGTTTTACTTCTAAAATTATCAACACAGGCATTCACATGGACTGTCTGGCTTTATAATTGTTCATAATTTTTATTTATTTATTTTAATAATTATTATTATTTATTTTATTTTATTTTATCTTCCACAGTATGGCGTAGAACTTAACTATCGCTCTGGAGAATCTTCCAATGTGTGGTTTTAAAGGTTTTATGGAGGATTTTTATTTTATTTTATTTTTTTGTATCAAATTGTCAATGAAAGTTCAAAATAGAATTATAGAGATGCAGCAGCCTTGTAATTATGATGACCAAAAAAAAAAAAAAGAATGAAAATCTATCAACTGTGGACATGGTGGGGCAGATAAACATCAGCCAATAGACAACAAGGCTACCTCTTTATCTATTGGCTGTTGGGTTGTCAGTCAAACTCAACTGCTGTTTACTCAACCAACACAGTGGTTCTTTTTTCAGCGTCTTTTTCGAACTGTAGCTTCCTCTCAGTTTGCACAAAGTTTGTTGTAACGGCAGACGAGAATTCACGACCAATTCGCCTCAAAAGAAAGTCTGTTTTTGACGTCGCTGAAAGAAGAAGAGAAGGGGAAGAGGAGCGAAGCGCGACGTTTGAAAAAGGACAAACAGTCGATGCATTTCTCTTTCATTGGAAAATCTTCTATACAAACTTTAACTCCATTTTCACCACTATTATAATGTGGATAAAGCTCAAAAATTCGTGTATGTTTTAATATGTCCCCTTTAAGGAAAAAAAGTATGTTGTAACTAAAAGAACAGTTGATGCCATTGCCCCTTGACCCTTTGTCCCTGCCGCAACGGGCCTCCTGATGAATGTCCGTTCTGGGTTTAATGTTGAAGACGAATGTTTCATGGTGTGTTTCTAACCCACTTTGAACTAACACTAAATAATCTTAAATAAATAGAGTCTGTGCATGTGTGTGTTCTCCTCTAAAGTCCACCGTCACCAAGGCCGGATCCAAGGCTGGGCTGGGTTTTTTGTAGTTTCTGTTATTGCAGCTTTACTGTGTTAGGAACTGTGTGATTATTGGGAAAAATGTGTTTGGTAAACATGTCCTTGCCAGAGCCAACATGACGCACGCAATTATAGAAAGATGAAAGATGTTCTGATTTACACAGTAGAAAGGGCATAAAAGCTACCAAGTGTATGTTCATTTGATTTTCTTTTTCACCAGCAGAGGGCAGATATGAAACTGTCCCCTCTTTCCTCACCTGTTTCCTCCTCTCACCTGTCCTCTCTTCAGGCTCACCTCTGCTCTCTGGCCTTTTTCTGTCAGGTCAAAGCTGACACACTATCAGACAGCAGTAACATAGGCTAGGCTTGTGAAAGGGGTAATAATGGACTCAGACTTGAACTTTAACAGCCACATCAAATCAATAACATCTGCAGCCTTTTACCATCTAAAAAACATTTACTGTTTACTGTCTAAAGCAGATTTGGAGAGACTTATCCATGCGTTTGTCTCCAGGAGGTTAGATACTGTAATGGTCTGCTCACTGGCCTCTCTAAACGAGCTGTGAGATGCTGTAGTACATCCAGAACGCTGCAGCTCGGGTCCTTACTCGAACTAGGAAGTAGCAAGCACATAAGTCCTGTGCTCAGGTCTCTGCACTGGCTCCTGTGGCTCAGAGAACAGACTTTAAAGTTTCTCTGCTTGTGTACAAGTCTCTCCATGGCCGAGCGCCAAAGTACATCTGTGACTTGTTAGTGCCATAAGAACCATCTCGCACTCTGAGGAGCTCAGGGACCGGCCTCCTGCTGGTGCCCAGAGTCAGGACTAAACAAGGGGAGTCAGAGTTTCAGGTTCACGCAGCTAAAACCTGGAACAGTCTTCCTGAAGATGTAAAACTGTCCTCTTCTCTGATCCTGTTTAAATCCAGGCTCAAAAAGGTTCTGTTTAGCTGCATATGCCTGAAAGGTTTTCATTCCACACTCTTCTCTCTAATTTATGTCTCTCTTTTTTAATTTTATAATATTTATGATTATTTATTTTATTTTTTTTATTGTGATTTTAATGTATTTCTTTTTCTGGAAAGCACTTTGAATTACTTTGTGTACGAATTGTGCTATACAAATAAACTTGCCTTGCCTTGCCTTGAAATCCGATTTTTTTTGCAAGGTCTGGCTCACTAGGAAATGAGGTCGTATGTCCAAAATTCCGAACTGTCCCTTTTAAGGAGCAAAAACAAAGCCTGAAATCGGTTTGGGCTCCTCTGTCCTGGCTCTGGTTCTGTCCCGTCAGGTCACTCTGTCCCGGACACGACCCACCAGACGCTCTCAGGAGGACGCTCAGAACGATAACAAAAAATACAAGTCAGCTAAACAACTGAATTTAAATCTTTTCAGACTGATCTTGTCCAGCATTGGCTATGCTGCATTCAGTACATTAAAGGTTGTATGAAGGATTTTTTTTTTTTTTCAAATTGTCAATGAAAGTTTAAAATACCACAGAGATTACAGAGATGCAGCAGCCTTGTACTTATGATGACCAAAAAAAAAAAAAAAAAAAAAAAAGAATGAAAATCTATCAACTGTGGACATGTTGAGGCCAGATAAACATCAGCCAATAGAAAACAAGGCTACCTCATTTTCTATTGGCTGTTAGGTTGTCAATCAAACTCCCTACATGTAACTGACTCGGGATTACGTGGTTTATGCAGCGGTTCAAACTGTCGCTTCCTCGCAATTCGCACAAAGTTTGTCGCGATGGCGGACGAGAATCCACGACCAGTTCGCCGCAAAAGAAAGTCCGATTTTGAGGTCGCTGAAAGAAGAAGAGAAGGGGAAAAGGAGTGAAGGCAAACTGAGGTGACTCTTGGAGATTCCTTCAGCGATTGCGTGAAGGAAGCAGACAAAGGGTCTAAAGACTGACGCTTCGGTCGCTAAATTATTTCTAGACGGGTCACTTCAACAGTAATTCTGAACGTGCACTGTCTGTAAACAAGCGTGATTTCTAGAGTAAGGAGGTGGGAGGAGGTGTTTCTACTGTGGGAGCTGTGGAGGAGGAAGGTGGTGTCACACATGCACAATATTTGAAAAAGGACCGTCGCTGTATTTCTCTTCCCTTAAAAAAAAAAATCCTCTATACAACCTTTAATTACTGTGAGACTGTGGTGCTCATGATGGTTTAGGTTAATCCCACAGTAAAATGTAAAATGTTTTGACCTCCTTTGAGTTAAGTTACATTCAGAATGACTTTGTTCATAGTTTACTGGTTAGTTAGGACTTGGCCCGGTTAGTACACAGAGTCTTAAAACAGCTGTGAAGTTTTTGGTTGGATTCGGAAGTGACATTATCACTTCACGACTCCATGGCCAAAGCATTTCCAAAACGTTTCTGTTGGGACTCTGTTGAGTATTAAAACGGACATGTTTGGATTATGCTTTAGTCATAAACTGTAATAAAAACAGCATGTGTCTATCAAAACGCCACAAATGAGTCTCACGTGTGACAGTGGACCCACCGGGCTCAGGGACAAATTGTTCTGGCGCTGATTTGCAGATGTCCTTGTGCAGATGTCCACATGGTTCTGGTTTGGTTCGTCCCCGTTGGGTCCCTTTTCTTGCACAGTTCTACAGTTCATTCCTCAGATTGTGGTTGCAATTTACTTGACATTTATTTGGGGAAAAGTCACTATTCATGGAAAACTGAACCAGCAGAAAATACAACAGTAAGACTGAAGTATTGATACTTTGCAGTAACGTCACGCTGGGGGTGTTTGGCATGTATGTCTATGGCTAAATGCTCTGCAGTTAGTATAGCGACACAATGCACACATTAGTAAACACAGTCAAAAAACATTAAGATCATCTGAAAACTCAAGAAAAGAATGGATTTACAGTACGATCTTGAGCCTGTAGGATCTTAGGTGTTTGATTTTATTGGGGGAAAAAAGTAAATAAAAATAATATACAATTAGCCAGGCTGGCGCCATCTAGTGCCTCCGCTCAATTCCATTTCTCTTCAGTGACTAGGTCAGGAATCGGAATACACTAGACGAAAGTGCGATTTCAGGCACCGGCCAATCAGCGAAGAACCATATATTCAGTGTTGGCAACGATTTCCGAGATCAAGGATTTAAAGCCGGAACAAAGAGAATGTTTGGTGAATTTTAACAAGGGAAAAGATGTTATTGTCCTTCTTCTTACGGGATTTGGGAAAAGCTTAATATACCAGTTAGCCCCGTTAGTGGCACATTACATACGTCACAACCAAATAGCAGTGATTGGTTAAATTTTAAAAAGTACCCACCTACTGTCGAGGGAATGAATCCTAACGCTGCGAGGTCAGACGGTTTCCACGAAGTGAAACCGGTTGATGAATCAGGCTAATATACAATAGCTTTAACTTACAATACCTCAAAACAAGGGATGTAACAATAATCGAAATATCGTGATATTGTATTGTAAAAAGTCTCACAATAATATCATGGGCTGTCACAATTAGGGATGTGAATATTTGGCAAAAACACTATTCGAAAATCAATGACAGCTATTCGAATATTATTCGAAAATCGTCCCCCCCTTCCCCCGCCCGCACGCACACGTGCATATACGAGATGACAGATGGGGTATTTAAGCGCAAAAGTTTTAATCAAACAGCAACCTTCCAAATCAGAAATGAGCATCTTAATTGAGCAACCCACATATGAAACAATATGAAATTATATTCAAGACTATCTAAATTTTAAAAACGCATGACCAAGCACATACTGTAGCCCACTGCACTACTTTCATTGAACTGCCCGCTGCAGAGAACACTCGCTCCGATGGCACGGACGTCGCAGACACACCTAAGTAAGCGCTCGCTAACTTTGCCAGTCGGGGGTATTTCTGTTTGTTTCTTTTCCACCATATCATCGGGTCAGTGTGGAGCGGGGGCATATCTCCTGGCAGTACTGAGTCAGTTCATTTGCGCATGTTCCCGTGTTTCGGCGTGTTTCGGCGTGTTTCGCTCTCAGATGGCTCTGCATGGTAGTGGTTGATCTATGGTTTGCTAGCTTCACCTGACAGATTTTACACTGAACCTCTTTGTCATTTAACAAAGTAAATAACGACCATACGGAACTTTTACTTGCTTCTGCATTGCTAATGCCGCGTGATAAGTTTTCTTCTTCTGTTATTCCGGAGGAGCCTCTACACTTCGGCCAAGTCTACTGCGCCTACAGGGAGTTTTACAGTCTATTAGCGCCACCTTCTGGCCGAATGCCGTACATGAAATATTGGTTAGGAAATGTCTTTATTCGAAATTACTATTCGATATTCGAACGTATGACGAATATTCGACTATTCGAAAATCATGTCTCATCCCTAGTCACAACATATCAAATCACAAGTTCCTTTGCCTAAATGCATCATTTTATAGTAGCAACAGCTTATAAACATTGAGAACTACATATCCCATGATTCATTTCAGTGCAGAATTCAGAATTGAATTCAGATATGTTTTTTACTTGAATTCTTGGGAATTATGACAGAAATAATTCACATTAAAATCTTGTCAAGGTATTTTAAAAGCAAAAAAGTGTCCGATCTACATTTATATCAGCCTCTTCAAAATATCGCAATAAATATCGTACCATGAGATGCATATCGTGATAATATCGTACCGAGAGGTTTGGATATTGTTACATCCCTACTCAAAACCTTTTCCCTGAATAACAATGTCTTGGTATTAGCCTCCATTTCACCCTGTGTGCGGCCCCCGCTCACTCACCACTCTCTCATTAGACTCTCATCTGTCTCTTCATCACCCAGACAGACGCTCTTGCACATGGGCTTGGACGTGGGTTTGGGCTTCTCTGTTCTGGCTCTGGTTCTGTCCCGTCAGGTCACTATGTCCCATACACAACCCACCAGATGCTTTCAGGAGGACGCTCAGTACCATAACATGCACAGAGAAATACGAGTCAGGTAAACAACTGAATCCAAATCATCTCAGACCGCTCTACTCGAGTCTACATGTAGGTCAAAGAACCGAGAGGTGTGAGCAGTGGCTATGCTGCATTCAGTACATACATTACTGTCAAACTCTGTTGCTCATGTAGCCTGATTCATCAGCTGTTTTCACTTCATGGAAACTGTCAGACCATTAGGATTCGTTCTCTCCACGGTAGGCAGGTACTTTTTTTAATTTAACCAATCGCTGCTCTTTGGTCATGACGTATGTAATGTGCCAAATCCTGTAGGAAGAAGAACAATAACGTCTTTCCCCTTGATAAAATTCACCAAACTTTCCATTCTCTTTGTTTCGGCTTTAAATCCTCGATCTTGGATCGAACACAGAATGTATGGCTCTTCACTGATTGGCTGGTGCCCAAACTCACACTTTTGTTTTGTTTTTTTTTGTTTTTTTGTGAACCGTCTAGTGTATTCCCATTCCTGACCTAGTCGCTGGAGAGAAATGGAATTGAGCGCGGGCCAGCCTGGCTAGTACTCGTAATGCTTTAGGATAATCCCACAAAAAATGAACTGTGTTTCGGCCTCCTTTGGGTTAAGTTACATTCAGAATGACTTTGCTCATGGTTTTGTGGTTAGTTTGATCTCTTAAGCTTAGCAGGACTGGGCCTGGTTAGTACTTGGATGTGAGACCAGGTACAACAGGCGAACAGCAGTGGATCTAAGGCAAAGTCATTTATTTATTCATTTATTTATCTATATATTTATTTATTTATTATTTCATTATTTTTTAAAAAAAGCACATATAACAAAACAAAAACAAAAAACAATACAAAAAAAAACACACTAGATAAAAAAATAGGTGCCGGAAGACGGGAAAAATCCAAAAGGTCTTATATTAAAGCCTCCACCTTATGAATACATTACAAATTGAACATTATCCTTCCATCCATTTTCTTCCGCTTTATCTGGGGCCGGGTCGCGGAGGCATCAGTCTAAGCAAAAATAAATTCAAAAATTCGATTTAAACACCATGGACTAAATTAATTTCATTCAAACATGAACTAAAACACAGTGAAACACCCGGTATTGAATGATTATCAAACAGTGCCATGAAATCTCAAACATTTCCTCACACTCTTTTTAAACAACGCCTCTGATTTGCCGTCACTAACCAGATGTGAAAACTGACTCCAGAATTTACAGCCTCTATCGTATCTTAACGGCTACACTATGAAACTTCTTTTTAAAAATCGTTTTCTTCACTGAGAATGCTTTGAAGTGTGGTTTTGACTGTATTTCCGTGGAATGATGCAGGTGATGTGCCATCTCCAGAAAGTTACATACTGTTCCTTTAAGCAAAACTCTTGTCGAATAAGACGGTGTTTATAAGATCGGTGGTGGAGTCGGCTGATGTCACAGATTGGCAGCAGGCTTTGGAAGTACTGAAAGGTCCTAATATAAACCCTGTGCATTATTATTATTTTTAGGTCTACCTTCAGTTGTTTAATTAGGGATGTAACAATAACCAAAATATCGTGATATCGTACCATCAAAGTTCTCACAATAATATCGTGGACCATCACAATATATCAAAATACAAGTCTCTTTGCTTAAATTAAGCAATAACTAAAAAAATACAGAGAGAACTACATAGACCATGATCTTGTATGATTATAAACGATAAACTTTGCCTTCTTCATTACTGTTATTAGTTTGTACGACCATAAACGAAAACAAAAAATCCTTAAATTTTTCATTCTCATTACTGTTTATTTTATACGATCATAAACGATTAACTTTGTGCCTACATTAACATTATTATTAGGTTGTACGATCATAAATGAAAATATGTTTCTGCATGTATGTATATGTGTGTTATGCATATGTGTATAAACATTTATATTGAGTATAGGCGAGTTTCAGCTGACGTCACTGTTATTAAAAGCCCGCGTTGCATGCTGGGAAATATTTTGGTCGGAGGCAAGAAACACGATAGCGGTCAAACACAGTGCGTAACCTCGCGTATTTCTCCCCGATAATGGTAAATTCCTGCTGCATTATCGGATGCACAAATAGAAGCACGGAAGAAGGAAAATGTCTTTTTCGTATTCTGAGTGAAAAGAACCGCTAACGGTGAATTAAACGGCTTTCAAACATTCGCAGAGCAAACGTAGAAGATCCTAACAAACCGTGGACTCCAACAAGTTCAACAACACATCGAGACTCTTGGAGGTTTTCATCTTTTCTGCTGTGAATGGCCCAGGAGTTTCCACCAAGTCATTGTGGATATCGCCAAAGTGAATATTTGTCCAGGTAGTTGGCGATTCCGACCAGAAATTTGGTTTGGTTTCCACCTTTTGTCGGGGTTGAAAAGGGTGATTTGGCTCCATCGATGCTTATGACCAATTTCTGGTCAAATGGTCTTGGGTCCTCTGCCGTTAGAGTGGATAAATAACCGGGATCAACACTCTTTACTTGCTTTTTCGCTCCGTCCGTCATGTTGAATTATCTTGACGCCGACCAAAATAATTCCCAGCATGCCACGTGCGCTTTTGTCAACAATGAAACTCGCCTATATGTACTGGATAGCTATGATGTGTATATGTATGTATGTACATATGTTTGTGTACATGTATATGTATGTATGTGTGGATATGTTTTTTGTATATATGTGGGTATATTTTTGCAAATGACAGGTAAGCACTCCAAAGGTGATATTAAAAAAAAAAAAAAAGTGAACCACGTGATTATGTAAAACAATTGGGATAGGACTCTATAAGTTTTTTTAAACTTCATCCTCCTCCTTTTGAGCACCAGGTCCCAAATATGTTCTTGTACATATCACTATTTTTGTTATTGTTTTTGAATTTTGTTGTACCTGGCTCAAACAAATAAAATAAAATAAATGAAATGAAATCCTTTGCTCCATTTCAGTGCAGACTACAAGAACAAAAAACAGTTTTAAGCACTTTTAAGTTTTAGTTCTTTGGATTAAGTCTTGTCAAGGCATTTTAAGAGGATAAAGTAGCATATTAACAGTTTTTTTAGCCTCCACAGAATATCTCAATAAATACACCATGATATCGCAATAAATACAGTACTGTGAGATTCATACCGTGACGATATCGTACCGTGAGATTTGGATATCATTACACCCCTAGTTTTCATGGAACCAAATCCGGGACTTTAGGTGTTTCCCAGTTTAATATTGTCTAGATAAATTAAGAAACAGAAATAAACAGAAATCCTGCCTCCTAAACACATGTAATCCAGATGCATCAAAAACATTCTCAAACCCCATTGACAAAAGCGCACAGATTCATGTTATCTAATCTGAGCCAAAACATGTGTGACGAACCCCTGGAGCATGTTTCTTTAACTGTGAGGTCACATCGAAAGAGCTTATTTATGGAGAAGTTTAATAATAAACATAGATTTAAATCAGACAGCGTCAGGGCCATGCAAAGCCCATATGAAAACACCCAGAGACTCAGTGCAGCAGTGTCACGGTTTCACATGTCTCTGTTATTCTAACTCAACGTGAACTTTAATGTTATGCACTTTTCAAATCACTTATGGGCACCTCAGATGATTGGTACCACATATATACTGCACGCAAACCAGCATAGCCGTTTAAATGTCCACTGTGTAACTTTTCTGGTGCAAGATCTGCCACCTGCTTGAGATGTTCTTGCTTTTGCCTACTCAGCTCCAAGTCTGTAGTCAGGCTGGCGCCACCTAGTGCCTCCGCTCAATTTTATTTCTCTCCAGACAACTAGGTCAGGAATTAAAATAAACTAGGCAGTTTGCAAAAAAAAACAAAAATGCGAGTTCGGGCACCAGCCAATCAGCGAAGAGCCATATATTCAGTGTGTTCAACGATTCCCGAGATTGAGGAATTAAAGCCGGAACAAAGAGAATGTTTGGTGAATTTTATCAAGTGGAAAGACGTTACTGTCTTTCTTCTTACGGGATTTGGAAAAGCTTAATATACCAGTTAACCCCGTTAGTGGCGCATTACGTACGTCACGACCAAATAGCAGCGATTGGTTAAATGACAAAAAGTACCCACCTACCGTCGAGCGAACGAATTCCAATGCTGAAACGTCAGATGGTTTCTACGAAGTGAAACCATCTGATGAATCAGGCTACCAAGTCTGTGGAGTGGAATATGAATTTGTCAATGTATTTAAATACCTGATGCTTATGCCATACTGTGGAACATTCCAGGTAAAGCAGACAAGCAGATAGTAGACCTTGCACCAGAAAACTACATAGTGCAACATTGAAAATCTCATTTAGAAAGAATAAGGCACTCCCCCCACTGTATCATTATGGTAAATCATTGTTCCTAGGAAGTTGTTTGTACAGATTAGCAGCCATATTAGTCAGCCCCAGGGCAGCTGTGGCAACAACTGGTGCTTGAATCATTTAAAGTAGAACTCTGATAAAATATGACGTGTTAAAACATGGTTAAAAACCCATTAATGTCAATTTAACAAAATATGACCCATTCAATCTTCTGACACATTAGGTCATGCTACATAAAACTGACTCATGTTGTCAGCTATAAATCATGTTTGACTGAATTATTGAGCTCAAAATGCTCTGTTCCACCTTGTGATGTCATTAAGTGGTCATTTTAAAGTGAACATCTATTTTTAGACTCAACAGTTTTACTTTAAAATACACTAGAACAGAGAGTAACCCTCAGGGCCTTCAAGGTATTCAGTGAAAACCCATGAAAAAATATTGAAAGAATTTTTGTACTACTAATATATTTTTTCAGTATTTTTTATTCAGTGAGTAATAAACACTACACTAGTGATAATTTCTAGATCACTGTTATAAACTTGGACTAATATTTCTTGGGAAACACAGGGTTAATATAATGGAATGGAAATGGCCCGATCACATTTTTTTCTTCCAGTGGTATCTGGGTAAATCAGTGACTCCCTCGGGAGGCACTGAACTAAAGAAACACCTGCAGGGCCTTCGGTAGCTGGAATGAAGACCTGCTCAATTCAAGTCAATTTGGGGATGAGTGTGAGTTTGACAGTTGTCTTAGCCAATCATATTTCATTGAGTTATGGGCGGGATCATATCACGACACCTTCCGGGCCTTGGTGAATACCCACTGACAGCAAGTATAAGCGAAACGGCAGCATCAAAAAACGTGTTGGACGCCTCTATTTGGACGCCTTGGGGCTGTCTGAAAGAAGGAGAAGAAAGAGAAAGACCCAAAAAACGGAGCTCAGAGCCCACAGAGGCTTGGAGCCCATGGAGCCCATATTAAACAAATATATGAAGTAAGTGAATGTGTAATTCACTTCCTTTCATTTTTTTAAATAAATGTCATGTCATAGATGTCATGATAGCCAGCAACTGGTCCTAGTGAAGGCCCAGGGTCCAGGTCCACATTTCGCCACTGCACTAGAATAACCTTGAGTCTGACCATTCCAGGGCTGCAAATTATTCAAATGATTCTAGTGAAGGTATGGAGTTTCTGTATAACTTTTTAATGAATGTTTTTAGTTTGAGAGAAGCCTAAATATGCAGCATTTATGTGTCAAACGTGTGAATGAAACAAAACACAACTCCAGGTTTGTTTCTGCTGAAGACGAAGACATTATAACAGATTAAAAAAATAATATCACTCTGTTAATTTAACAAGGAAATCCTGTACATTATCTCCTGCTGCAGAGAAAGTATCTCTGGGGGGTTTTTGGTCCGCCCTGTGCTCAGACCGTAGACTTGATCTCGAACACAGTGGTAAATGTTCTGAGACAAAGCACAAACCGAGTCTTGTTTTCTTTGGTCTGAAGCCTGTTTGCGTCACGATGCTGTCACTTCCACTGTTGCTTCTTTCATGTTTCGTGGAGAAATCACATTGTTTTGAGGCTTTTTTTTGCGTGGAATGACATCATGAAACTGGGACAAAGGAATTCCTGGCCAATATACCGTCAAATACTGTTTTTAAAGAGATGCGCAATTCAAACATGATGATTCGATTGAATATTTTAACCTCCACAAGGTACAGAGGGATATTATACTGGTCCCCACGTCTCCGCTGCCCCACGAGCCAGATTCAGAGTTCAGAGTTGTGCAATCTGATTTATTTATTTCAGTGACACATGTTGAAAGAACGTCCATCATTTTGAGCAATAAACAAAACATCTCCCCACAGATCAAAAGAGTATAGTTTTTCTCTCATTGATTGTGCGTAAATCTGTCATGTTTTTCAGTCCTTGAGATACTTTGTTCTTTTCCACGAAAGCAGTTTTTGTTTTGATACGGATAGACCAATGCCCAGATTGACTAATCCACGTCTTTGGTAGCGGTTCGTTCAGTCTTCAGTTTGAAATTTAGAATTAGGGATTTCTTTTGTCAGACAGGAGAGTTTGTTAACCTGCTTTACATGTTTTGGCTCTTTCCTGTAGCCTTCCTCAAAAGTGCAACGTGATGGTGTAGTCATGTGTCTTGTAGGCTTTTTACTTGGTTTTGCCCAGAAGTGGGACCAAGTCGTTTTGCAAGTCTCAAGTAAGTCTCAAGTCTTTGACCTAAAGTCCGAGTCAAGTCCCAAGTCAAATACAGACAAGTCTAAGTCGAGTCTCGAGTCACTGGCCCATAAATCCAAGTCAAGTCCAAGTCATCTGCTTTGAGATTCAAGTCATTTCAAGTTTTTAAACCAGTTTAGGTTTTTGCAATTTATCTGAATTTAAAGCTGAATTGTACTTCATGGTATATTTATATATGAGTATTTATATAAGAGTTGTACAAATTCTATTTAGTCATTTTTCAATTTTTCATTGTCTTGACAAGACCTAAGTGTGAATCATTACTGTCAAAATAGAAAGAATTAAGATTTAAGAGTGTTTACTAACAGTTATTTTGTCATGAAATGGAAGGATCATGTCCTGTGTAGTTCCTTCTCTTTTACTGTGTTGCACTTTACATTTGAGGATAACTGTAAAGAGAAAAGTATTTTATAAAAACATATTAAACATAAATATAAACATATTTTTTAAGGAAAAGCAAGTCTTTTCAAGTCGCAGACCTCAAGTCCAAGTCAAGTCCCAAGTCATTGACCTAAGGCCTAAAAATAGTGACTCAAGTCTGACTCGAGTCCAAGTCACAAGTTACACACTTAGGCCCCCTACTGTCTGACGCCTTCTCCAGGACTGCATCCCATGTGCGTGACCAGATGTATTCTTCCTTGTCATGATTCATGCTCCTTGGACCTCGTCTGCACACTGCAAAAAATAAAATCTAGCCAAGTTAAGATTACATGAATTAAGAAAGTTTTATCATGATTTGAGTAAATTTTACCTGTCAGTTCCATTCCATTGTTACCAATGGAAAATGACTTTTTGTCCTTAAAATATGAAAATACATCTTGCTACACATAAGAAAAAAAAAACTAAACAAAAAACCCTTTACACTTAAAATAAGAAACAAAATCTAATGTTGCTTAAATTAAGAAAAACACACTTATTCCATCGGTAGATATTTTAACTTGTCAAGTTGAATCTGTTCAAATGTTCTTGCAGCAGTGCAGATTTCGATGGTCTCTCTGATCCAGGGCTGGAGTTTGTTACTTTCAGCATGAATGACCCTGGCAGAACAGTAGGGGGTGTAAATTTCCTCAACAGTCTGGCAAAACCATATAAATAATCTACAAGACACATCACTAAACCTGGTTTAGTTGTGCTTCAGTCCTCCTGGTTCAGTCCTCAGTTCAGTCCTGGTTTAAACCTTGTTTAGTCCTGGTTTAGACCTGGTTTAGTCCTGATTCAGTCCTAGTTTAGTCCTGGTTTATACCTGGTTTAGACCTGGTTTAATCCTGATTTAGTCCTCCTGGTTCAGTCCTCGGTCCAGACTTGGTTTAGTCCTGGTTTAGTCCTGGTTCCGTCCAGATACGGCGCAAAAGTCCGGCATACAATTATTTTGGTGTGTTAGTTTAAAGTGCTGCAATAGTCGTGTAATGTTTTACATTTTAAATACAGTAATATTGTTAAGAAATGAATTACTTTAGAATGACAGTAACAAGTCATAAATAACACATTACAGTTTTGAAGTAACTTGCCCGACAGTGTTCATGTGACGGTTCTGATGTGAAGGATATGGGAAGAAACTGAAACATGTAAAGGAAGTCAACAAACGCCCCCGTCTGGCAAAAATAATAGTTCATTCTAAGGTGAATCCACTTTTAAATCACGGCCGTTTGAACTCATGGACCAGACTCACATCTCTGTAAAGTTTTGGACAAGTGTGTATTCTGGATCCCAGGCACAATATTACTCAACATACACAAAACAATGTTCCGTGCTAGACCAGTTTCACATAAGGCTGAAAAACATGAGAGAAAAATGCATGCGTTTCCATAGGGACCAGTAACACCAGATACCTCAGCACAAATAAAACGCTACTATAAAACGCATTATAGACCGCTCAGGGAACTGGCAAGGCTTTATATAGGATTTCCAAATGTACTTTTTGACTTATAGATTTTGGAGTTGGACGTGAAACTTGCAAACTTCTCCAGAAATGCCTGTAGTTACTGGAAGTTTCCCATGATCAGTAATGTATCATCTATCAGGTTTTATTGTGTATTTTATGAGCTTTTTATGTGTTACATATATTGATTTAAAATATGTATTAAAGACGATGTACTAAAATTTTACTGTAGCTGCTGCAGATGACGGGAAAAACAAAACAAGTTCGTTTTAAAGCAGTTTGTGGTGGTCCAAAGTTCTTCCTCGCTTACCTTAAGCATTCAGAGCTTCTGTAATTATTCAACGCGATGAGTTTAGAGGCACTTTTCACAGCGTCATGATAATGTGAACAACAACTAGCATGATAACCGCGCACTTCCTGAGTTTTTATTTTTATTTATTTATTGCTCGTGATATTATTTTGTTGGCATCAGCTTAAAAAGAACAACAACAACAATAAAAAATCTGAAAATTAACATAAATACATATTTCTTATTATTTGCCTTCCAATCCATTTTATTTCTATAGCACATTTCACAAACAGTTTCCAAAGTGCTGCACAAATACATAATAATAATAATAACAATAATAAAATGATAAAACCAATAAAATACATTAAAATAAATAAAAGACACAGACGTCCACACAACTCACGCAACAAGCAATACAATCTTAAAATCAATTCTAAAATGAACAGGAAGCCAGTGCAAAGACGCAAGGATTGGGGTCATGGGCTCTCTCCTTTTGGTTCCTGTTTAAAGTCGCGCTGTAGAGTTTTGCCTTGTCTTGCTGTGTGAGCAAAAGCATCAGGAAGAAGATAAATCTTATAAACCCTGCTCCTTTTACAGATCAAAAAAGTTAAACATGTCTTTAATAATCGTTCGATCGTTTTTTGACAGTAAAATGTTATTGATACGGACAGTACACAGCATGTTTTGATCTAAAGAAATATTTTTGGGAAATATTTTGCTCAAACACATGGGGATAGAGGCCTTTTAAATAAATGGGTAGAACTCTGGGTTACATTTCCTCTAGCGCATGTACTTTTAATACTTTAAAAAAATAAAATAGTACTTCAGACGCCATGTTGTTGTAGCCAGGCTGGCGCCACCTAGTGCTTCCAATCAATTTCATTTCTCTCGAGCGACTAGATCAGGAATCAGAATACACTAGACGTTTCGCAAAAACCCCGGAAGAGCGAGTCCGGGCACCAGCCAATCAGCAATGAGCAATGTTGGAGAGTAACAGATTACATGTACCGGAGTTACGTAATGAGAGTACAAATTATGAGTAACTGTATTCAGTTACAGTTACTGTTTCAGTGAGAGGTAATTAGATTACAGTTACTTGGTTTAAATAAATGGATTACACAGCGGTATTTTCCTGTTTTCACATTTCGGGAAATTCCCTTTTTTTTTTTCCGATAATTGCCGGACACAAGGTCTCAAACCAGGTCTAAAACCTGGTCTAAAACCAGGTCTAAACCAGGACTAAACCAGTTCTAAACCTGGTCTAAAACCAGGTCTAAAACCAGGTCTAAAACCAGGTCTAAACCAGTTCTAAACCTGGTCTAAAATCAGTTCTAAACTAGGTCTAAACCAGGACTAAACCAGGTCTAAACCAGGTCTAAACCAGAACTAAACCAGGACTAAATCCAAGTCTAAACCAAGTCTAAACCAGGTCTAAACCAGGATTTAACAGGACTAAACCAGGTCTAAACCAGGATTTAACAGGACTAAACCAGGTCTAAACCAGGATTTAACAGGACTAAACCATGCTGCATTGACCATGTTTCCTCCTCTTCTATCAAGTAATATTTTTAATACGGTTAAGTAAAGTCTGAGCTTTTTTATTTTCTTTTATCAGTCAAAACATCTCATGTGAATATCTCCTCGTCTTCGCTTCTCTACAGAAAATCAAGTAATCCAAAGTATTCAGATTACGTTACTCACGTTAAGTAATTTAATGGATTACGTTACAAACTACATTTTGAGGTATGTACTCTGTCATCTGTAGGGGAATATCCCAACACTGGCAATGAGCCATATATTCTGTGTTGGCAACGATTCCCGAGATCGAGGATTTAAAGCCAGAACAAAGAGAATGTTTGGTGAATTTTATCAAGGCGTTATTGTCCTCATTCCTACGGGATTTGGGAAAAGCTTAATATACCAGTTAGTCCCGTTAGCGGCGCATTACATACGTCACAACCAAAAAGCAGAGATTGGTTAAATTTGTTAAATGATAAAAAGTACCTGCCTACTGTCGAGCAAAGGAATCCTAATGCGAGGTCAGTGAAACTATCTGATGAATCAGGCTAATGGTTTTGCTCCTACATTGGTCATATATTTGACCATGAAACAGTACATTTTAAAAAAGTAAAACAGCTTTGGTTCCTTTTCCCACTGTGAGTAAATCTACAAGTGACAAAAGCTTTATGTCGACAACATGAAATGATTTGAACATTTGTGTTTCTTGCAGCTCACGTTCAGATATGATTTCATTTTTCCAATTTTTGTTTTGATCCTTTTAAAAAACATACTTTGCACATGGCAGTTACTCTTACTTTAGTATTAGTCATTGTAATTTCGTGTGTGTACTACTACGTTGTACTTTTACATGAGTAATAACAGTATCATACTAATATGAGTAAAATTTTTGGCAACACTGATGGTGATTCTAAAATTTCAACACTTAGGAATGATTCGATTCTGCTACCACGATGATAATAATACATTTTTTTCACAACAGAATCTGATCTTTTTATCTTTCTTTCTTTTATATTCCCACTTATATCTGTGTAATTCCTCAGTGGTCCAGGTGGGTTCTGATACAGCTCAAAATCATTCTAAAGTTATTCAGGAAAGGTTCATTTCTGTCCTGTGAATGTGATGCTTTTAGAATTGATATCTGCTCAGATGAGTGTCTAGATTTTAGCACCGATTAGTATTTGATTCTCGAACCCGTCATACAAACTAAAGCGTTCCTCCCAGACTGATGAATTGGACTGATACATTTTCCAGCTCTTTCTAGGAACTACACGTAAACGAACCATTATGTCCTGAGAGCGTCGTCTAAACATGTCTGTGTAGAATGTAAACAGAGGAGGGACATGCTCAGCCACAAGAGCAGAGAAAGGTCATGTCTGTGCTACTCTGAAAACCGTCGTGCAGCCCCAAACCAGAGCTGCACGATTTTGGAAAAACCTCTGATTTTTCTAATTCTGTAGTGGTATTTCAATTAGATTTACGATAAATGTTTAAAAAGTGCACATTCTGAACAACTCCAGAAGCATTAAAATAAAAAAATGAAAAAAAAAATCTCAAGCATTTCAGCCTAAACTACAGGTACAACAAGATTACAAAAAGACAGAATGTTTTTTTCTTTGCTGAGGAATTCTATTGTCTAAATAATTGTTTTGCTGCAATTATGCAATTTGCTGCAATTATTTGATTATAGCAAATTACAATATCAAAACTAAATACTAATTAAAAAGTACAGAAACTTTCTGGAGGTGGCACGTCAGCTGAGATTGTGTAAACACCGTGCTTCAGAACTTTCTTCGTGGGGATGGATTTGTTTGTTTTACTGCAGGAAGAGGTCCAAATAAGAGTCTGTAACGTGGAGATTTAAGCCCAAGTTTTACAGTGCAATAAACAAAACCAAAAAAGTAAACAAACATGCTTTTATTACCTGGTCCCCGAAGGGTTGACCAGGTTTTGTATTCACCCTGTGTGTCTGTGTGTCTGTCAACCTGCAATAATTCTGCCATTTATGGACCGATTGTCACCAAATTTGGTAAGTGGGTCAAACCACAAAAAAAAAAAAAAAAAGTTTGGTGACGATCCGAGGTCATTTGAGGTCACACGGGTCACGCCATTATAAAGGATAGGCAGTTTCGGCAATTTCTGAACCACCTGCGGCCTAAAATATTCACCCAATCATCAAACAAGTTGGCACACACATAAGGATCGAGCTCGAACAACAGGAGTGTCTCAACATCTCAGAAAAATTATTATCTATTTATAATTCTATGCATTTGTATAGTAAAATATTAATAGTTTTTAAGATAATCACTAATTATAACAGTTCCTTTCTCTTTCAGTGTATGTCATCAAAATTCTAACTGGAATTAAAATAATTTCCATTTCTTCTTTTTCTGGTGATAAACAACACACTTATCTACAGTCACACAACTAACACATACACAACTCATGAAAAATTAAATTTTCATTACACACTAGTAAACACAGACGTTCTCATGTGTGACCAACAGTGTTGGGCAGTAACAGATTACATGTACTGGAGTTACGTAATCAGATTACAAATTATGAGTAACTGTATTCAGTTACAGTTACTGTTCCAATGAGAGGTAATTGGATTACAATTACTCTGTTGAAATAAATGGATTACATGGCGGTATTTATTACTCATTGCTGGTAAATAAAACAAGTCTAAACTAGATCTTAACCAGGTCTAAACAGGTCTTAAACCAGGTCTAAACTAGATCTAAACCAAGACTAAACAAGGACTAAAACCAGGTCTAAACCAGGATTAAACCAGAACTAAACCAGGACTAAAACAGAACTAAAACAGAACTAAAACAGGACTAAAACAGAACTAAAACAGAACTAAACCAGGACTAAAACAGAACTAAAACAGAACTAAACCAGGACTAAAACAGAACTAAAACAGAACTAAAACAGGACTAAAACAGGATTTAACAGGACTAAATCATGCTGCACGGACGTGTCTCTTCTTCTATCAATAATATTTTTAATTTGGTTGAGTAAAGTCTGGGCTTTTTATTTTCTTTTATCAGACAAAATATCTTATGTGAAGATTTCCTCGTCTTTGCTTCTCTACAGCAAATCAAGTAATCCAAAGTATTCAGATTACGTTACTCACTTTAAGTAACTTAATAGATTCCGTTACAAACTACTTGTCTGCACTGAAATAGAAGGGTCGCGTTCTCTGTATTTCCCTCTGTTTTTCTGTGTTGTACTGTATATTACTGTAGTAAACTTGAGGATACATACACCAGGGGTGTCAAACTCATTTTGGTCCAGGGGCCGTATCCAATCTACTTTGATCCCAAAGGAGCCGGATCAGAAAACTCATGTCATATAAACCCCAAAAATAACAATAATTTCGAATATTTGTGCAGAGAAACACAAATCTATTACAGAAATCTTTTTTAATTGATGAACTCTTTCTTTTACAAAATATTATAATATTGTGAACAACCTGAAACTTTAAGAAAAATACAATTTCAACACATGTTCATGTTTGAACATGAACTTGTATGCAAATAGGAATAAGTAAATTTTTCTTGGAAAATCCTGCACTCGGCTCCACTTTTCTCACTTTTGACATTTTGTGATGAGGGTGTCACGGTCAACAGCCAAAACGATCGTCCTTTAAGAGCGTTTGGAAAGAGACAAGTCTTCATTTGTGCTGCTCTGGTGGGAGGGGCCACATACAGAGACGCTGGAGACGCTGCTGTGATAAACACCACAGAAAATTTACAGTATTTTAATAGAAAATATAATTCAAATATTTTAGTAGAAAATCAGCCGAGGGCCAGATTAAAGGTCTTGGAGGGCCAGGTCTGGCCCCCGGGCCGTATGTTTGACACCTGTGCCATACACAGTACTTCAGTTACAACTAAAGTAACAAATAAAAGAAGTTGACATGGTCCAGTTTGTTCCGGTAAAATTAAGCACGGCATGTATCAACTGCAAGAGAGAAGTATTTTCTAAAAACATACTGTATTTTCTGGACTATTGAGCCTGAATATAAGTCGCATCAACTAAATTTTAATAACTAAATTTTAAATTTGTACATATATAGTACATGTACTGGAGTTACGTAATCAGAGTACAAATTATGAGTAACGTATTCAGTTACAGTTACTGTTCCAATGAGTGGTAATTGGATTACAATTACTCCCCCCCCCCCCCCCCCCCTCGGTAATTCCACTCATTGCTGGTAAATAAACCAAGTCTAAACCAGGACTAAAACCAGGTCTAAACTAGATCTAAACCAGGTCTAAATCAGGTCTAAATCAGGTCTAAATCAGGTCTAAATCAGGACTAAACCAGAACTAAAACAGAACTAAAACAGGACTAAAACAGGATTTAACAGGACTAAATCATGCTGCGCAGACGTGTCTCCTCTTCTTCTATCAATAATATTTTTAATTTGGTTGAGTAAAGTCTGGGCTTTTAATTTTCTTTTATCAGACAAAATATCTTATGTGAAGATTTCCTCGTCTTTGCTTCTCTACAGCAAATCAAGTAATCCAAAGTATTCAGATTGCGTTACTCACTTAAAGTAATTTAATAGATTCCGTTACAAACTACATTTTGGTGTATGTAATCTGTAATCTGTAGGGGAATACATTTTAAAAGTCACCTTCCCAACACTGGCCACACCTGAATATAAGCCACAGGTGTCCACATCTTCAAGAACGTTTTCAAGTTTGGGTTGTCTGCTTTTATCGCCTCTGAAAGATTTTGTCGTCTTTTTCAGTCACGCCACCATCGCCAAAATCTCACTATCGACTCACTGATATCGAGCTCTGTTTCCTTCTTCCACAGCCACATCGATCGCCTTTCACTTAAAAGCCGCAACATCTGCGTTTCTTCGTGGGTTTTCCGTGAGGAGGGTGTGTGTATGAAGCGCAAAATAACTGTCAAACTAGAATCTTTCTCGGCGCATCACCACCGTCTTTCCCCATGCTCTACTGCGCATGTCTCCTGCAGAAAGAGCCTCTGTCCTGTCTGTATCATGTCACTGTCTTGGAGGATTTCAGCAGATTTCAGACTCTCTGAGGGGCTGGTTTAGTTCTATCGATCAAGTATGAGTGGATGTGCGGCTACTGAAGTTTGAGACGTTTCTTCTCGTCGTTTAAGCACAGGGGTAAGACGTATCCCCCTCACTAATGTTCATTTAGCATCATAACTTATTTTCTCACACGGCGATAAACTATTTGAGTGCGCTGTGTTATCATAGACCGTATTTATAAATGGACAATGTGCCAAACAAAGAACCTGTCCGTATATTCGCCGCATCATTTTAGCTGCAGGGTTCAAAGTGTGAGAAAAAAGTAGCGGCTTATAGTCCGGAATTTACGGTATATGACGAGTACAATGTCATGCAAAGAGCCGATAGAAATGGTTAGGTTCAACATTTGTGGACTTTCTGTTTGGATATTTGATAAACCACTGTTTGTTACTTTGGGCTTGAAGCGGGGTACATTTCGAGCACAGTCACACATGACCGCAGAGTCTCCCGGAAACCGCACTCAACTAGAAAACTATACCACCGGGGAAAATGTGTGGAGGAGCTGAGTGAGTGGATTACATTTACACATGGAGCAAATAACGACAAAATCAAGAGGAGCAAAGTGGTGTAATTGAGGGATTTAAAGGGCCTGTACATGATTTTTTTTTTCCACGTATTTAAGCAAAAGTTGTCTTCCCTGAGTACAGATATTTGTTACATATCTTGGCAGCGCAAAATAATTCCAGTATGCACTGTCTGCATCTAATTGTAAAACGTTTTATTGTCTGAGGATCAGGAAGTGTGTGAATTGTGAGCTTTAGCATGCCGGTTGTCACATTTATATACAGGTTTATGGCCATGTGGGTTAAAGGGACAGTCTGGAATTTTAGACATAGGGCCTCATTTCCTAGTGAGCCAAAGTGTTGGAGACGTGTGGAGACACTTTTAAAAATATTCCATCCATATCCAGTGTTGGGAAGGTGACTTTTAAAATGTATTCCCCTACAGATTACAGATTACATATCCCAAAATGTAGTTTGTAACGTAATCCATTAAATTACTTAAAGCGAGTAATGTAATCTGAATACTTTGGATTACTGCAAATTCATGTTTGTTCTCTTCAAATTGGCTGTTGAGCCCAAGTCTCCATGAACAGGGTTTTGTTTTCTGTAGAGAAGAAAAGAGGAGGAAATGTTAACATAAAACATTTTGTCTTCTTAAAGACAATAAAAAGACCAGTCTTTTAATGTCAAAAATATTATTGATAGAGCAATGATTTTTATATGAGGTCACTGCTGCCTTAAATTATGTCCACACTACTGTTAGAGTCATATTGTTTAGACCTGGTTTAGTCCTGGTTTTAGTTCTGTTTTAGTCCTGGTTTAGTCTTGGTTTAGTTCTGGTTTTAGTTCTGGTTTTAGTTCTGGTTTAGTCCTGTTTAGTCCTGGTTTTATTCCTGGTTTAGTCCTAGTTTAGTCCTGGTTTTAGTCCTGGTTTAGTCCTGGTTTAGTCCTGGTTTAGTCCTGGTTTTAGTCCTAGTTTAGCCCAAAATGTGAAAACAGGAAAATACCACTGTGTAATCCATATATTTCAACAAAGTAACTGTAATCCAATTACTACTCACTGAAACAGTAACTGTAACTGAATACAGTTACTCATAATTTGTACTCTGATTACATAACACCGGTACATGTAATCTGTTACTCCCCAACACTGTCCATATCCATAGACTAGTGCATGTCAATGGCCAAGCAAACCTATTATTACACCAGACAGCTGATGTGAATGTCTGTGTAAAAAGAATAATTTTAGAAGTAAAATCTAATGTAATCAAATCAAACTTTATTTATAGAATGCTTTTCATAGAAAAATGCAACACAAAGCGCTTTATGGTGATTAAAAACAATTACACATTTCCTTCCACCCTCTACACATACACACAAAGCTAAACTAAACACTTGGGTCTTGAGATTACTATCTGTGACATAATTGTCTTTTACTTCTACTCCTTCTGCTGACTGTCTGGAATCTGACATAGCTATCTTCTTTACAACTAACTATCTGAAATCTGGATATTTATACTAACTATCTGGAATCTGGGACACTAACTATTTGGAACCAGGACATAAAGAAAAATAAAAGGAAGAAACCCCTCTGCAACAACAGCACATACAACAAAAATACAGTACAGACATAATCGACAAGACTAGCAACCGGGGAGGAGAGAGGGAATTTCAGTAGACCCCAAAATTTAGACAGGCAGCCTCTAGATCCTGGGTGGGGCAAAAAGCTGCGAGCGCATAGAGAAAGTTTGTGAGGAGGAGAGCCATCCTCCTGCTCTAGTCTCTCTTGGGCGACAAGGAACCAGGTGATCAAAACCAACCTTGCATTTGAAGGATTTATGTCTGAGTTGTACTTCCTGATAGAAAGCTCAGCAGCAGCGGACTGATATCACCTTGCACCTGTCTTACCAGCAAAGTAAAATTCCGCTGCTGCTGAGAATATATTCCCTCAACATGTGACGGTTCAAGCGATGCAAGGTTAATTTTATTTCAAATATTATTCTATCAAAACAGACATTTACATCGACAGTCTGGTGTAATAATAGGTTTGGTTTGGGTGCTTTGTGGAGTGGGTAAGTGGCAAATTTAAGGCTACGTTTACACATAACCAGGTATGTTGAGAAACAAATATTTCCCTCCCTCCGTTTTCCAAAATAACATTGTGCACACAGCACTGTTTTCCAAAAAGTTTTCATTTACATCAATCCGCATAAATATGCCATCGAGCCCCATCATAACTACACCAAGCTTCTGGGCGGAGCTGGATTAGATTCAAACCTGTAGCTTTTATTTCATTGCAAAAATAGGTAACACTTTATAATAACTACATCTTACTAAGTAATTCATTGTCTCATAGCTTACTAATGATTAATAAATGCTCAAATGGTTAATCCATGAGTAATTAAGTATGAAATAATTATGAGTAACTATTTACAGCACAGGCAAATTCAGTGGAAGTGCTTATTAAGGTAGTAATTAAGTAGTTACTAAGCGTGAATCAATATTAATTATGTCTTTGTTCATTATTAATTAAGCCTTTGTTCATGTTTTATTAAGGCTAAATAAGGTGTAGTTATTATAAAGTGTTACCCAAAAATACCTTGAAAAAAGTGCATTAGTGAGTGGGCTCGCCTCTCCACAGATCTGTTAAAGAAGTGGCAAAATCGCTGCCCTCCTACCTCATTAGTCTCTGGTCATGAATATGAAACATCAGCTGTGTGTGTAAATGCAAACACATGAAAAGTGTTTGCACCAGAAGAAATGCGACTGATGCTCTGAATGCTCCATCATCATCATCATCATCATCACCATCATCACCATCACCATCATCATCAGAGCAAAAGGGAAACAATGGTCACACTTTTGGCACATCAGCTCCTAAAAATCCATTTATCTCACTTTATACGCAAACACCAAACTGTATTTTTCCAGAATCTCCACTCCAGCCGAAGTTTTTAGAAAGATTTGTTCTCAGATGCAAATTCGCCGATTGTGTCTAAAAGATGAGTTTTTAAAAATACCCGTGTAAGTAAGTGTCTCCACACGTCTCCAACACTCTGGCTCACTAGGGAATGAAGTCCTATGTCCAAAATTCCCGGACTGTCCCTTTAAGTGTCTTGCCCAACGACTTCACAACGATTCTTCTGTGGGATCTGAAATCGCTTTGCCAACCTGTGGAGCTATTTGCTCTACTAATGATGTTTATGTCAACAGCGGGATTGGAACTGCCAACCTTCAGATCAGAGAACTACCAATACTGTGAAGCCAAAACTCCACTCTGGCCTCTTAAAATTGTGAAAAGATCTTATAAACTAATTGTAGTGAATAATTTGGATGCTCTGATTTCTCAAGTTAAATGAGGAGTAACTTGCTTGGACCACTGCAAACTGTTTAAAATGAACTAGTTCTGTTTTTCAGGTTTTTAAGACAGTAAAACTCAGGTACAGCGTCTTTAAAACGTCACCAAGTTTCAGTTCTGCTCTGAGTATAGAATAAATGAGACAATATCTTTCCATCATAATAAATCTGTATTCTTTTTACATGTTTTATGTCTTTCATGTGGTTTTCCTGGCTACTATAATCAATTCTGACAGATTACGCATTCCTATCAAAAGTTTTTCCTTTCAAGACATATCTGCACGTATTTAACTTTGATTTACTGGAAATCAAAAGCAGCCAGCAGATTTTTTACTGCACCTGGAAAACTTGTACAGAAGTGGGTAGAGTAGTCAAAAATTAAAAGTAACGTTAGTTCAGAATACTATTACTCAAGCAGAAGTACAAACTAGTCTAAGAAATTATTTGAGAAATGTACTGCTCAAGTAAGAGTTTCTTAAATGTTATTGGGTTCTTTTTTCAGACCAAGAGTTTGTTTTCATACCTGACCGTCTTCTGTCCAGTCAGCTGATTTAAACAGGTTTTGGCGCTGTCGTCTTAACGGTGGAGGCAGTCCGACTTCCTCAGGACAGTATCCCAGGTGTGTGAGAGTAAAAAAGCCCCATCGTCCCGGTTTATGGGCACGTTTCCATAAGCTACGTTCAGACTGCAGGGCTTAATGCTCAATTCAAATTTTTTTGTGTGAAAAAGGTGGAGGTGGTTCACATTTCCAATTAAATGCGACTTGTGTGTGATCTCCAGTGTGAACTTTAAACGGCCCAAAAGTGTCCCGCATGCGCACTGGAGACACAATGACGTCAACCGCAGCGAGAGTGCTCTGTGTTTACGGTGCATTGAGCACCTGGAGATTTTAAAGTTCCTCTCGTACCAGAGCCAGAACATGAACAACATACTTGTTTTAAGGAGGAGATTGAGAAGGAGAAGGACGAGGTTTTTGGCCGTGGTGTTTTGTGGGGCAGTGGCAGCGACGTCCGTTGAAAGGAACATGTGGATGTGGAGACGGAGCCAAGAGTGGTGAGTGGTGATGTGCTTCACTTCAGTGACACAGAGTTCATTAACAATTTTCGTATGACGAGAAGAACGTTTATGTACATTTGTTGCTTGTTGATAATGTGTAGGTGGATGAATGTGCCTTGGCCGTTCAGACTGAAGTCTCATGTCAAAAGATCGGATATATATATATTGGTTTCAGGACCACATATCCAAGTGTCCTGGGTCGCATTTAAAAAAATCGGATCTGTGTCGTTCAGACTGTCATTAAAAGATCAGATACAGGGGCATAGGGACGAAAAAATCAGATTTGGGTCACTTCAGGCTGCAGTCTGATCATAGCCATATTTCGATTGCCTATTTAATCCAGCGACAGTGTTTGTTTTCCTCGGTCCCAGTGATGTTCACTCCATCCCAGTCCATAATGTGCTTCTCTCTTTTACAGTGCTCAGAACTGGCTGATTTGAGTTGTTCCTGTTCTACTTTGTGTTTTGTTGCTCGTGTGCTCGCCTTCGCTGTTTCTTTCTCGCATTCTGTTCTATGTTCCTTTTTTCGTGGACTGAACGCCCTCCCTGTTTCCCCGATGTGTGTTTTACTGCAGGACATGCAGGGTATTTTGCATATGATATTAAATTTATGCTCCGGTTCTATTTTGTCTTTTGGGTTTACGAGTAATTGCCTGAGTTTTCTTTACAGTTTCATTGGAGTGTTGATATTGTGTTTTCTCATCGCCCTGTTCACTTTTTCTTTTATGCCCCTGATGTCCGGTAATGTTACCACACCTGTGCAGATGGTGCTGTCCTCCTGCCTCCACCGATAGGAAGACAGCGCCAAAACCTGTATAAATCAGCTGAGCAGACACGTCACAGCAACATCACGTGACCACACTGAGGAAGACCACGAAACTGTCGGGTATAAAAACAAACTCTTGGTCTGAAAAAAGAACCTAATAACATAAAATATCAGTAGAACCTCATTGGACTAAGAGGATCTTAAAGGTGCAGTGTGTAACTTCTCTGGTGGAGCGTCTGTCAACCCTCTTTCGATGGAGATGTTGCTTGGAATGTTCCACAGTATGGCATTACACGTATTTATCTCTATGGAGACGGCAGATGACACCAAAGGGACAAGTTACATGTTAGATCGGTGGAGAGGCGAGCCCACTAACAGTAAGAATACAAGTTTTTAGGTAAATAAAAAGGATGGATACCAGTACTAACTAATATCACCTGCACCTTTAAAGATTAACTACTGGGGGTAACATCGAATTAATTATTTGAAGTTTATGTAATTTGACAAACAAAATATTAAATAATACACAATCCAGTCTTTTCAAGGGATAGATACAAATATGAAAAAAAAAAAAAAACTTGAAAAAAATAATTTCTGAAACACATGTTGAAATCATTTCATATTACACATAAAGCTTTTGTCACTTGTAGAGTTACTCACAGTGGGAAGACGAACCAACACTTACTTCGGTAAAAGTAAAAGTATTCTGAAAAGTACAATTTCTTAACAAAGTGGCTGAAGTAAATGAACCTGAGTACTCTCCTCCTCTGGACTTGTAAACTACGTGAGTCAAAATCTTTCGACATCTCGTGGTCTAATCAAAAGTGTTTACAACATGAAGAAAGTAAAAGTGTGTGGTGGAAAAGATCAACTGCTGAAATGTGCCGTGGACTTGTGTGTTGCAGAAGACTTGTGTGTGGTGGACCTGTGTGCGGTGGACTTGTGTGCGGTGGACTTGTGTGTGGTGGTGTGTGTGGTGGACTTGTGTGTGGTGGACTTGTGTGTGGTGGACTTGTGTGTGGTGGACTTGTGTGTGGTGGATGTGGTGGACTTGTGTGTGGTGGATTTGTGTGCGGTGGACTTGTGTGCGGTGACTGTGTGCGGTGTGTGGTGGACTTGTGTGCGGTGGACCTGTGTGTGGTGGAGTGGACTTGTGTGTGGTGGACTGTGTGTGTGGACTTGTGTGTGGTGGACTTGTGTGTGGGTGGACTTGTGTGTGGTGGACTTGTGTGTGGTGGACCTGTGTGGCGGTGGTGTGGTGGACTTGTGTGTGGTGGACTTGTGTGTGGTGGACTTGTGTGTGGTGGATTGTGTGTGGTGACTTGTGTGTGGTGGACTTGTGTGTGGTGGACTTGTGTGTGGTGGACTTGTGTGTGGTGGACTTGTGTGTGGTGGATTTGTGTGCGGTGGACTTGTGTGCGGTGGACTTGTGTGCGGTGGACTTGTGTGTGGTGGACTTGTGTGTGGTGACTTGTGTGTGTGACGTGTGTGGTGGATTTGTGTGCGGTGGACTTGTGTGCGGTGGACGTGTGTGATGTGTGGTGGACTTGTGTGTGTATTGTGTGTGGAGTGACAGTGTGGGTGGACTGTGTGTGGTGTGGTGGACTTGTGTGCGGTGTGGACCTGTGTGCATTGTGTGTGATTTGTGGAGTGGACTTGTGTGCAGTGGATTTGTGTGCGTGGACTTGTGTGCGGTGGACTTGTGGACTGTGTGGGTGGACTTGTGTGTGGTGGACTTGTGTGTGGTGGACTTGTGTGTGGTGGACTCGTGGACCTGTGTGCGGTGGACTTGTGTGCAGTGGATTTGTGTGCGGTGGACTTGTGTGCAGTGGATTGTGTGCGGTGGACTGTGTGCGGTGGATTTGTGTGCGGTGGACTTGTGTGCGGTGGATTGTGTGGTGATTTGTGTGCGTGGACTTGTGTGCAGTGGATTTGTGTGCGGTGGACTTGTGTGCAGTGGATTTGTGTGCGGTGGACTTGTGTGCAGTGGATTTGTGTGCGGTGGACTTGTGTGCGGTGGACTTGTGTGCGGTGGACTTGTGTGCGGTGGATTTGTGTGCGGTGGACTTGTGTGCGGTGGACTTGTGTGTGGTGGACTTGTGTGTGGTGGACTTGTGTGTGGTGGACCTGTGTGTGGTGGACTTGTGTGTGGTGGACCTGTGTGTGGTGGACTTGTGTGTGGTGGACTTGTGTGTGGTGGACCTGTGTGTGGTGGACTTGTGTGTGGTGGACTTCGTGGACCTGTGTGCCTGTGTGTGCGGTGGACTTGTGTGCAGTGGATGTGTGCGGTGGACGTGGTGTGTGCGGTGGACTTGTGTGCAGTGGATTTGTGTGGACTGTGCGTGGATTGTGTGCGGTGGACTTGTGTGCAGTGATTTGTGTGCGGTGGACTTGTGTGCAGTGGATTTGTGTGCGGTGGACTTGTGTGCAGTGGATTTGTGTGCGGTGGACTTGTGTGCGGTGATTGTGTGCGGTGGACTTGTGTGATTGTGTGCGGTGGACTTGTGTGTGTGTGGTGGACCAGTGGATTTGTGTGCGGTGGACTTGTGTGCAGTGGATTTGTGTGCGGTGGACTGTGTGTGATTTGTGCGGTGAACTTGTGTGTGGTGGACTTGTGTGCAGTGGATTTGTGTGCGGTGGACTTGTGTGTGGTGGACTTGTGTGCAGTGGATTTGTGTGCGGTGGACTTGTGTGCAGTGGATTTGTGTGCGGTGGACTTGTGTGCGGTGGACTTGTGTGCAGTGGATTTGTGTGCGGTGATTGTGCGGTGACTTGTGTGCGGTGACTTGTGTGCAGTGGACTTGTGTGCAGTGGATTTGTGTGCGGTGGACTTGTGTGGTGGATTGTGGTGCGGTGACTTGTGTGTGGTGGATTTGTGTGCAGTGGATTTGTGTGCGGTGGACTTGTGTGTGGGTGGATTTGTGTGCGGTGGACTTGTGTGCGGTGGACTTGTGTGCAGTGGATTTGTGTGCGGTGGACTTGTGTGCGGTGGACTTGTGTGCAGTGGATTTGTGTGCAGTGGATTTGTGTGCGGTGGACTTGTGTGTGGTGAACTTGTGTGCAGTGGACTTGTGTGGCAGTGGATTTGTGTGCGGTGGACTTGTGTGTGGTGGACCTTGTGTGGTGGACTTGTGTGCAGTGGATTTGTGTGCGGTGGAACTTGTGTGTGGTGAACTTGTGTGCGGTGGACTTGTGTGTGGTGGACTTCGTGGACCTGTGTGTGGTGGACCTGTGTGCGGTGGACTTGTGTGTGGTGGACTTGTGTGCGGTGGACTTGTGTGCGGTGGACTTGTGTGCGGTGGACTTCGTGGACCTGTGTGTGGTGGACTTGTGTGTGGTGGACTTGTGTGTGGTGGACTTGTGTGTGGTGGACTTGTGTGTGGTGGACTTGTGTGCGGTGGACTTGTGTGCGGTGGACTGTGTGGTGGACTGTGTGTGTGGTGGACTTGTGTGCGGTGGACCTGTGTGCGGTGGACTGTGTGTGTGGTGGACTTGTGTGTGGTGGACTTCGTGGACCTGTGTGCGGTGGACTTGTGTCAGGTGGACCTGTGTGTGCGGTGGACCTTGTGTGCGGTGGACCTGTGTGCGGTGGACTTGTGTGCGGTGGACCTGTGTGCGGTGGACTGTGTGCGGTGGACTTGTGTGCGGTGGACCTGTGTGTTGGAACTGTGGGCTGAGTTATGCAACGCTGCAGAGAAGCGCTGATTTGTGAAAACACGGGATGTTTCTTGCAGAGGGACCCCTGAAGTTTGCAGAATCATGCACATCTGTGTTTTACAGCTGCAAACCCGACCAGAGACCAGCACTCAGACAAAAATGTGACTGGAGCTGGAATTCAACAGCCGGAAACAAGACCTATCATACTTTGGAAAATTAAAGGCACAGTAAGAAACTTTCTGGAGGAGGTGTGTTTTATTCATGGAATACAAGGTTAAACATTCAGAAATGTCAACAGTAAGCAGCACTTTTTCATTTACATCTTTTAATTTGGCTATAGAATCTGAAATGCTCCTCCACGTCAAGAGGAGCCAGTTGAGGTGGCTCGGGCATCTGTTCCAGATGCCTCCTGGGCGCATCCCTCGGGAGGTGTTTTGGGCATGTGCCACCAGGAGGAGGCCCCGGGGAAGACCCAGGACACGCTGGAGGGACTATGTCTCTGGGCTGGCGTGGGAACACCTCGGAGTCCTCCCGGAGGAGCTGGAGGACGTGTCTGGGGTGGAGGAAATCTGGGAGTCCCTGCTTAGACTGCTGCCCCTGCGACCCGGGCCCGGATAAGTGGAAGAAAATGGATGGATAGAGTCTGAAATCTGATAAATCGATACCAACTAGTAGGCCTATTGAAAATCATTGGTAGTGAAAAATTATGAAGTTGGACTTTTCCTGAACAGTGATATCTTCAGTTTTATCACAACTGTAAAACCACATGGTAAACAAATATTATTATTTTGTGTTGAAAATGACAACAGGCTACTGCTTAAAAATAGCTTTTAAAATGTTCATTTGAACATCAAAACTAGTATCAATTGAGTCTATTCTTTAGTAGGCCTATCTAATTCAAGTTTGAAATTCTAATATAGTGACTGACAACACTGCAAGTCTACATGACATGTTTGAACCTATCTATTTTTCCTTCTATTTTTTTTTTTTAAATCTCTAATATAATAAGTACAGAAAAGTGGCCAGAGATAGGGGCAAGTGATTAGTGAAGTAATTTGTTATTTCAAAAAACAAAGTTAACCTTCTGGTTGCCCTGTTTGGTCTATTTAGTGTGTAGAATATGCACTTTTTTCACTTGTATTAGAGTGAAATAGTAGACCTACCTTGTGAAAGTGGGGCAAGTTGCAGTGTGCTGGGACGTGCTGTGATGGTCCTGATATATCTAAGCTCATAGATAAAGACTGCAATAAAACTGTATGATTTTCAATGTTTATCACTTAAAACACAGAGTTTGGAATTGCAATAGATCAGATCATTTACCAGAAATACACCTATCCAAAACCGAACACCTGACTCTTTACCAGCTAATGTGAGTCGAGTCCATGGATCTGTCATAAAATCCAGTCCTAGTTTATGTAAATGCTCCCATCTGCTGGTCTTTTTCTGTAATCACATGAGGACAGCAGTGGGCGTGGTTTCCTTTCTGCAGCCAATGGAAAACTCAGGTTCTTTAAATCTCAGGCATTTCACCCGGGGCCCATTTTCTTCACTTTACAGTACAGTATAAAAAATATTTTGAGAGAAAAATGATGATGATTATGGTAGGTTTTATTTTATATTATTTTTTATTTTATTTTATTGTATTTTTATTATTTATTTATTTATTTATTTATTTATCATGGACTTATTTATGTTTTCTTTTTTTATACGACAATTCTGCTGCTGCCTTCAACAACTTCGCTCAAATAGTGAGAGATACAGGGCTACATTCATACCATATTCCATACAAATGTACAACAACTCACCCTTATGTACCAGATAATACTCCCTACAACTGTACAACAACTCACCCTTACATAACGGATAACTCTATGTCCTGTCAATCATCATATAATTGTTGCACTGTCTTCCTATGACCTCTCGTATAAAGCTGTAATTTTATATTTCATTATTACTTATTTTTCTATTTTATTTTGACATGTACATGTATTAAAAAGTTAAACATTCGGAAATGTGAAATGTCACCCGTAAGCAGCAAGCAGGGTTGTCAAAAGAACTGAAAACCATATCATTTAATTATTCATCATTACCAAAACTAGTACTACGATACATAAAAATCATCAAAAGTTATTATTTATTTTTTTTAATCTTTATTTATCAGAACTAGAGTAAGACGGCATCATATACATGTGCATTTAGATAATTATGCCTTATTTGACAGCTGTCTCTTGCTATGTTCTTTTTTATTTTTTATTTTATTTATTTATTTTTATTTATTTATAATTTGTCAAGTTTGAGGGATTGGATACCCAGCACATCCACAACAAGACAGACTTAACCAAATATAAAACTAACACGCATACAAAATAATAATAATAAAAATAAATAAATACATACATACATAAATAATAATAATAATAATAATAATAATAATATATTAAAAAATCTATCTGTCTATCTTCTTTTTTGCTACTAATTTAGAATTTATTACTACCATTTTTATTGTTTTACTCTTTGATATTATTGTGACGTGTGAGCTACTGTGTCCAACTAATTTCCCTTGTGGATCAGTATGATAAGTTTGTCTAAATAACATTCAAAGTGACCCAAAACAAACAAACAAACAAACAAAAAAAATCCTGAAAAATAATTCTAAAATAAACAAGTAATAAAGTGAATTATTGATAAATGAGGGCAGTCGGTCGAAATGCCTGGGGTTTATCGAGCCCCGTTGGTTTGCCCGTTGCCAGGGAAACAGAGCACAGCGCAGTGAGTGAGTGAGGCAGACACAGACACAGACACAGACCGGAGGCTAATCTGCTGCTAACCACGCTCCCGCTCCCGTCCCGCGATGTCTGATGAATATTTAACACATTTTTCCCTTCAATAATTCACATTCACGTTTTTGTTTTCGATCTCCGCCGCCGCCCAAAGCTTTTTTTGCCCCCGGATCGCTAACACCTTCCTCCGGACTAGCCTCTCCAGATTAGCAGGCTAGCGACTCGAACCCTTAATCTTTCATTTACAAACACACTTTATCATTCATCTAAACGCCCGTCTTTGCGTGTGTTTCTCTCTCTCAAACATGAGCTTTTCAGTCTTTATGGGTGTGTGTTAAAGCGGGGGAAGGAGGAGGAGAGAGACCGACGACCGGAGCTCCAGACCCGGTGCATCGGAGAACCCCCAAGCCGCCTGAAGAGCCTCGGATCCGGGGCTGCTGAGATGGAGGATGTGCGGGGCAGGAGGGACGGAGCACATCCACTGTCTTGTTAACTGGATTTAAACAGGTATGACTGGTTTATATGTTAAAAATTATTCGTGTAAGTTTAAGAATTGAACTGAAATTGGTGCTGTTATACTTAAATCATAGCAGTTTTCTTTATATTTAGTGGTACACTGCAAATTTCACTGCAAAGTTATTCATCTTGTTTTCAGATTTATCACCAGTGTTGGGAAGGTTACTTTTAAAATGTATTCCCCTACAGATTACAGATTACATACCCCGAAATGTAGTTTGTAACCGGAATCCATTAAATGATTTAAAGTGAGTAATGTAATCTGAATACTTTGGATTACTTGATTTGCTGTAGAGAAGGCAAAGACGAGGATGCTTAACTGTATGAAAAATATTATTGATAGAAGAGGAGGAGACACGTCCTGATTTAGTTTTTGTTTAGACCTGGTTTAGATCTTGTTTAGACCTGGTTTTAGTCCTGGTTTAGTCCTGGCTTAAACCTGATTTAGATCTAGTTTAGACCTGGTTTTAGTCCTGTTTTAGATCTAGTTTAGACCTGTCTTTAGTCCTGGTTTAGTCCTGGCTTAAACCTGATTTAGATCTAGTTTAGACCTGTTTTTAGTCCTGGTTTAAACCTGATTTAGATCTAGTTTAGACCTGGTTTTAGTCCTGTTTTAGATCTAGTTTAGACCTGGTTTTAGTCCTGTTTTAGATCTAGTTTAGACCTGGTTTTAGTCCTGTTTTAGATCTAGTTTAGACCTGGTTTAGTCCTGGTTTAGTTTCCAGCAATGAGTGGGATTACCAAAAAAAATAAAATAATAATAATAAAAAATAAAATAAAATAAAAATAATGTGAAAACAGGAAAATACCGCCATGTAATCCATTCATTTCAACAAAGTAACTGTAATCCAATTACCACTCACTGAAACAGTAACTGTAACTGAATACAGTTACTCATAATTTGTACTCTGATTACGTAACTCCAGTATATGTAATCTGTTACTCCCCAACACTGTTTATTACCGATTTACAAGTTCTTAGTGCTTATTTCTAGTCTAAAGTAGGGCTGGGTATCATTAAGAAGTTGTCGATACGATACATGTCTCGATACAATGAGCTTTCGGTTCGATATGATTCGATACGATCAATAAACAATAAAGGCTGTGATACTAAAAGTGTTTGTTAAACCACTTCTTGTGCAAAGTTAGTATGGAAAACACACACTTTAATCATCAAAACTGTGAAAATCTTAAATGTGTCGCATAAATGAGCTTTCTTTCTCTAAACAAACAACAAAACTGTAGCTGTAACAGAATAATTTAGTAAAATATACAGAAAAATACTCTTGGCGATATATCGATACTGTATCATCACATTAAACTATACAATATTTTAATATTTTTGCATATCCCTAGTGTAGAGTTTGTTTATTTTAAGATAACTCGTCAAGTAAAATGATTTTGCTGCATGGACACATAATTTCTCTACTTTTTAGTCATTTTCTGATACATTTAAGAGTTTATATCGCAAATTTTGGCCAAGATTTTTTTACAGAACACAGCCTATGTGCTCTTATACTTGTTCTGATTCAGCTCAAGATCATTCTAAAGCTATTCAGGAAAGGTTCATTTGTGTCCTGTAAATTTGACTTAATATTGATCAAATAAATATCTAGTTATGATACTAGTTTTAGTATTGATGAATAGTATCTGATTGTCGATACTTTTGATAACCTTTGTGCTAAACTATAAGATTAAATGTACTGTGAACAATTTTATAGACTTAGACTTAGACAAACTTTATCGATCCACAAGGGAAATTATTTGGACACAGGGGCTCACACATCACAATATAACATAATAAAAGTAAAAATATAAACCGTATATAAAAGTAAAAAATATAAACCGTAATAATAAATTCTAAATAAGTAGCAAAAAGATAGCAAGAGGCAGGTGTCAAATAAAGCCATAATTATATAAATGTAAATGTACAAGTCAAAATAAAATAGAAAAATAAGTAATAAGTACATACAAGTCAAATCACTACACATTACACTATGAGATTAGAACCGAAGTTACCAAGTTTCTATTATGAAATGATTCCGTAAACTGCAATAAACACATACTTAATGTTTTTTTTGAAGGCTTTGAAGGTTTCTTCTTCATTTGGGCTTACATATACATACAGGCATACATATCCAGATACTAAAATTGGTATGGAAACTAGATACTAGATTTGAGCAAGTATCAAAAAGTCACATTGACAGGATAGAAATTAACCTTTCCTGAATATATTTAGAGCAATCTTCGGCTGTATTAGAACAAGTTTAAGAGCACATAGACAAGTATACGCCCATGGACCTACTATGGAAAACTACCTGGACTACGGAGAGATTACACAGATAAAAAAACACACGGAAATATAAAAGTGCTATGTTTTAATGTTGAAAATCACGTTCGATTGTCCAAATAAAGAGTGTTTTTTTTTTATTATTGTGGCATCAAAATCAGTATTGAGTAGGGATGTCACTATATCCAAATCTCTCGGTACGATATTATCACGATATGCATCTCACGGTACGATATTTATTGCGATATTTTGGAGAGGCTGATATAATTGTAAACAGGACACTTGTTTTGCTTTTAAAATACATTGACAAGATTTTGGTGTGAATTATTACCGTCATAATCCCAAGAATTCAAGTAAAAATCATATTTCTTCATGTTGTTTGCACTGAAATGAATCATGGGATATGTAGTTTCCGATGTTTATAAGCTGTTGCTGCTATAAAACAAAGGATTTAAGCAAAGGAACTTGTAATTTGATATTATTGTGAGACTTTTGACGATACAATATCACGTTATTTTGGTTATTGTTACATCCCTAGTGTTGAGTGTTGAATCTCTTCCTTAGTACTGAAATAGAGCTTGAAATTCTAGTATCATAACCACACTACAGCCCACTGCTGCGTGTATTAAAGTGACACGGTCTAGCCTCATAGAGAATAATTATGTTTATTACAGTTAATGGGAGCAGCAGATGCATTCGGACCGAGCAGAGCGATGGGACTTTCCTGTGTTTCTGTTCCATAGAGCTCTAATGGACGCCAATTACACTGATTACAAGTGTGTACTAATGCCTCACACAGCGGCGGCGGCAGCAGAAGGAGCCTTTTCCACAGAGAGGACACATCCAAACAAAGATAACTCACATTCTCCCGGTCACGTAACACCTCATCTCGAGAGACACAGTTTTTCCGGCTAAAATAAGGTCAACGTCGACTTCAAAGTAGGGTTGTTGTGGTGTAGTTCTTTAATGTTTTAAGCGATTCATCAGTTGTTGGGATCTCGGTCGACCAAAATTTCTGCTTTATCAAAATCATTAATCATTTCATTTAGAGTGTTGGTGTGGTTTTACGGTTTTATTTGGACAGGGACAGTGCACAACAATACATTAACCAAGACAGAAGTGCAAATTCATGCTCATTAACACCTGTAGTCCCTGAGCAGGTTGGTGGAAATACTGAGGGGGAAAAAAGAACTGTCATTAACTGCAAGAATAATTATAGTTTTTTCCTTTTCCTTTTTTTGTTGTTGTTTTGCTTTCCCTTCAGCCCTTACGCTTACATCTCTTCCGTTTTATTACTTACCTACTCACACACACACACGTTTGACCTCTCCTATAAGAAGAACAGAAGCCATTCTTTGTTATTAGGTTCTTTTTTAGACCAAGAGTTTGTTTTCATACCTGACAGTTTCGACTGCTCCCTGCGGTCTTTTTCAGAGTCACGTGATGTTGCTGTGACGTGTTCAGTCAGTAGATTTAAACAGGTTTTGGCGCTGTCTTCCTACCGGTGGAGGCAGGACGACAGCGCCATCTGCAGTCCGGCTTCCTCAGGACAGTATCCCAGATGTGTGAGAGTAGAAAAGACCCCTCGTCCCGGTTTATAGTCCCGCGGGCACATTTTCGTATTTCGATTGCTTCTTTAATCCAGCGACGATGTTTGTTTTCCTCTGTCCAATGATGTTTGCTCCATTCTAGTTCATAATGTGGTTCTTTCTTTACAGTGCTCAGAAATGGCTGATTTGAGTTGTTCCTGTTCTGCTTTGTGTTTCGTTTCTCGCGTTTTGCCTTCTCGCATTCTGTCCAATGTTCCTTTTTTCGTGTACTGAATGCCGTCCCTGTTTCCCTGATGTGTGTTTTATTGCAGGACAAGCAGGGTATTTCATATATGGCATTACATTTATGCTCCGATTCTATTGTGTCTTTTGGGTGGATGAGTATTTGTCCACCCAAAGTTTTCTCCTACCTAATAACATAGAATATCGGAAGACCAAATGAACCTCATTGGACTTGAAGCCATTCTTGTTGTCCCTTCAAACCTTGAAGGGACAGTTCGGAATTTTTGACACAGGACCTCATTTCCTAGTGAACCAGAGTGTTGGAGATGTGTGGAGACACTTTTTAAAATATTCCATCCAGTCCTTGTAATTGCAGAGGTCGCTGGTGCTAGACTAGTGCATGTCAATGGCCATAGTTATCCTGCCACTAAAAACAATCTTACCCACTCCACAAAACACCCAAAGTAAATCTATTATTACACCAGACTGTCGATGTAAATGTCTGTGTTGATAGAATAATTTTATAAGTAAAACCAACCTTGCATTTGAAGGATTTATGTCTGAGCAGCAGCAGTGAGTTGTACTTCCTGATAGAAATTTTGGCAGCAGCGGACTGATATATGAGAAAATAGTCCCTCGACATTTGATGATTCATGCGATGCAAGTTTAGTTTTATTTCAAACGTTATTCTATCGACACAGACATTTACATGGACAGTCTAATGTATGCACAAATCAAGTCAATAAAAAATTAATAAATACTGAGAATACAGAGATAAAATGACCACAAAATAAATTAAAACAGATATTATTTTGAGTCACATTGTTCAAATACTATCCTATACTATTCTAAAAACAATACCATACACCGAACACATAAGCACATGCACTTTTAGCCCCTTCCTTCTGCTCTTTATCACATTAATTCCTAATGTGTACAAACTTGTTTAGAGATCAGTCACTTCTTTGTCAGACGTGCAAACATTTGTTAATTATTTAGTGACTTAGTGGACGATTTATTATTTAGAAGCTGGTCTTTCCTAGTATGATTTTCTGCATAATTGAGTGCAGTTTGGATCAGATACTTAGAGATACAGAATAGTTTTGAGAGCTTTAGTTCACTAATTTATCGGCAGGGCATGTCTTTAATCGAGCAAGGATTTCTTTAGTTGACTGCAGACCTCCTCAGCGCAAACTTCTGCTCCCACTCCTCCTGTTTCCAGCCTCTGCAGTCAGTGTCAGTGTCAAGTGGCTCTAGTCTTTAGCAGCAGTAATTAGCCTCGCGCTCGTGTCTGTCTCCCGTCTCGGCTCAGAGGAAAATCAGCTGCAGTGCACGAACAGTTCACCCAGTACTCCAGGTTCATATTATACCCATGTCCCATGATATACCCTACCTCCCACGGGCAGAGTTCGAAAAAGTGATCCATGCTTTCGTGACATCACGCCTGGACTATTGTAATTCTTTATATGTAGGGTTAGACCAGGGCTCCCTGCAACGCATACAACACGTCCAGAATGCTGCAGCTCGTCTGCTGACAAATACTAAAAAATGTGAACACATCACACCTCTTCTGTGTGACCTGCACTGGCTCCCTGTCCTATACCGGGTGCAATTTAAAATGTTGTTAATTGTTTTCAAATGTCTACACTCCATGGGTCCAGTCTACTTGAGGGAGTTACTGCAGCCCTATACTCCCCCCAGAGCCCTGAGATCAGCCGACCAGCTCCTTTTGGTCGTGCCCAAAACTCGGCTCAAGACAAGAGGTGACAGAGCTTTTTCTGTGGCAGCGCCCAGACTATGGAATTGCCTTCCTCTTGCTGTCAGATCCTCTCAGTCTGTAACGCAGTTTAAGACAAGACTGAAAACTCACCTCTTCTCCCTGGCATTTAGTACGAGCTAGTCAGGTTATCTTGGTAGTTTTTAACATGTTTTCTGTATATTTGTATATGTAACTGTTTCTTCTATGCTGTTGCTGTTGACTTGTATGTGAAGCACTTTGGTCAACTGAAGTTGTTTTAAATGTGCTATATAAATAAATTTTGAATTGAATTGAATTGAATTGAATATATAACCAGAAATACTGTATGACCCAGATCTAGGACATAGCTGTTGCAGTTCTGAAATGTGAATTATTATTTTTTATTATTATTTTTTTTACGTCCAACATTACGCAAAATTGAGGTTTATATTATTGCCTTAATTTCTTTTGTTTAATAATGTTTTGGCAAATAGGCTTTTTAGTAGGAAATGAGGGTCAGGAGTGGGGAAAAATATTCACCAAATATTCACCAGTTTGTTTCTTATGTCTCTTACTTGCCTTGTAAATAATAATATAACTACATTTAAAGCTTCTACTGTACATTACACAAAATCAACTTTTTAGCCATGTTATAATGTGGTTACCTCATCAAAAACAGACCTGGAGTTGTGTTTTGTTTCATTCACACGTTTGAGTAATCCTTTATTATTAGTCTGTCTACATATCCAAAGCTGAAAATGTTCTGTTCCACCTTGTGATTAGGGCTGAGTATCATTAAGAAGTTGCCGATACGATACATACATGGATACAGTGCACTTTCGATTCAATACAATACATTTCAAATCGGTTCGATACGGCTCAATAGAAAATAAAGGTCAAATCTTGGCTGTGATACTAAAAGTCTTTGTTAAACCACTTCATGTGCAAAGTTCATATGAAACACAAACATTTTCAAAACAGTGAAAATGTCAAATATGTCGCATAAAAAGAGTTTCCTTTCACTAAACGAGCAACTGTATCATCACATTAAACAATTATCGCTATTTCAGTATTTTTGCACAGCCCTACTTGTGATGTCATGTGGTGGTAGTTTTACAGCTACCTTTATCTTTAGTTCAGTAGAGATTGACAATTCTAGGGCTGCAAATGACCAAATTATTCTCGTGAAGGTGCATTGAGTTTACAAAAACACAGTCGAGCAAGGTGAAATAGCGTTTTTTTTCCGTTTGAGAGAAGAACTCTAAACTAAATCTGCAGGGTTTGTGTGTTAAACGTGTGAATGAAACTAAACACAACACAACTGTGATGAGGAAACAACATTATAACATACAGTAGATCAGAAAATAATGTAATATGGGTGCTTTAATCAAATGGTATTCAACTTTAAAGCCAAAAAATAGGCTAAAATTAAAGCATTTTGCTTTTTTCATTTTGTGTTTATGCACTGAGAACTTTAGACAAACATGTATCTATACGGTGAGTGGACTTGTATCCAACTAATGAGTGTATTTGTGTGTTTCCAGCCGGAGCTCCAGCCCGATGGAGGTGTGCAGTAAGAACCCGAACAGGACAGCTCCGGTGGGGGAGGAGCGCCGAGCCGATGTGCCCCTCTGCTCCAGGACCAATGGCTGGAGCTGGCCCCCGCACCCCTTCCAGATGCTGGCCTGGCTGCTCTACGCATACTTCGCCATCACCGGGTTTGGGGTGTTTGTGCCCCTGCTGCCCCCTCACTGGATCCCCGCCGGGTACATCGTATCCTTCATAAAGCAAATAAATGTTTAATTATAATGCGCAATGTCAGTAATGTTGAATTGTCTTGTCTATTTTCATACATAAGGCACACCGGATTATAAGACGCATTAAGCGAAACAAACAAACGACACTTGAGCCTGATCCTTAGCCCAGGCGTCCATGATGGTCCATGGCAGATCGTGGCATAATTCGCCCGGCGTTGTCTCCCTGTCTTGGTGAATGAGGATTATGAATGTGAATGTGGGTGGATAATAAATTTTTTTTTTTTTTAAATTTCCTACGAGGAGGACTCAAATATACATTGAGTAATAATGTGTTTAATGCAGCTTTGCGCACATTTGTTTACATTTTACAGAAATGAAACTTAAAACCACATGGCTAATTTGCATAAACTATAAGCGCTGAAAAAAACCAACTCTCTCCTTGTGGTCAGCTTCTGTCGAACTACCTCCATAAGGCTCCTGATTACGGTAGCCGACAATCCATCAAGCTTACCAAACTCGTACTAAAACATTTTGACAGATTTTTGAGCTCCGTTTACCTGCATTACCACGTTACACACAGGTCAGTAAACACAACCAGAATTAATACATAAGGGGCACTGTTGATTTTTGAGAAAAATTAAAGGATGTAAGTGCGCCTTATAGTAAAAAAAATACGGTAATATTTATTTACTGTTATTATTTTTGTAACTTTCTCACTAACGATCATGCAACACACAGTCAAGATTATCAGTCAATCCGCAAATAATCATTTATTTCGAGCGTGGCTGTTCAGTTCACATATGACTGTCATGCCAGTTTAACATTACAATACTTACAACAAAAAAATCCTGTATCATTTATACACAACAAAAAAAGTATGGTAAACAAGATAACTGGTTAGACTTATTATAGAATTAAAATTTCCATTCATTTTTCACATAAAATTTCCAAAAATTTTACTAAATGTTTCAAAGCTTAAACAGAATGAACTATGTGCTCTTATACTTGTTCTGATACAGCTCAAGATCATTATAAAGCTCTTCAGGAAAGGTTCATTTCTGTTTGTGAATGTGACTTTTTTAATGTTTATACTTATCCAAAGTAGTATCTGATTCTCGATACTTTTGACAACCCTACTAGATTAATTGTATAACCTCTCAGGGCCTCTGGTTGTCTTCTGTGGTACTAAAGATAAAGATAAAAGGTGTGCTTGGCCCACGTTCACAGCCTGAGCTCTGTTTACACTGAGGAGCTTCAGCTGTAAACATTAAGGGCTAATAGAATACAATGGCCCCATTATTCGACATGTGAGCAGTTCTGGTTTTTTATGCTCCTCCGGCTGCAGCACGAGGATCACACCGTTTTAGACTCAACAGTGTCAAAGTTACAAAAACACGAATTATACTCAGAGCAGAACTGTGGAAGAGATTCTCAGGCAGTTTCTAGGACAAGCTTGAATGTGCTCCATGATTTGCAGCCCCTCTAAAACATTAAAGGACTTAACTTCTAGTAATCGTATCATGTGATAATTTTATCTACATTGCTTTATTATTGTAAAAAGTATAGAAAATAATAATATCAAAACTAGATAATCATTTGAACAAGTATCAATACTAAAAAGTCACATTCACAAACAGAAATGAGTCTTTCCTGAAGAGCTTTAGAATGATCTTGAGCTGTATCAGAACAAGTATAAGACCAGTGTTTTTTATGATCAAAGTGATATTGGAATCAGCATTAAGTATCAAGTCTGTTCCGTAGTAAATACTGTACTGAGTTTGAAATCGTAGAAAAAATCTGTGTATCATTCGTTCATTCCTTTTTCAAAATAAATCCAATCATTAGAAAACGAAAGAAAAACAACTATTTTCTTCATTATTTGTCTCCAAAACCAATTTTCGATTTTGTGTTTAAATGAATAATGGGGAAAAAAAAAACAAATAACGACCGTTTCCTGTTTACGTGACTTAAGCTGCAATGCTGGATTTTTGCGCCGCATACAGACTGAACCAGGACTGAACCAGGTCTAAACCAGGACTGAACCAGGACTGAGTGTCGGGACGGGCCCGGAGGTGCGTCCACGTAGACCGTTGGGTGACCATAGGTGAAAGGACCGGCGCAGAGCTCCGTGCCACACTCTGCTCTCTGGTTTAGTCCTGATTTAGACCTAGTTTAATCTTGGTTCAGTCCTGGTTCAGTTCTTGTTCAGTTCTGGTTTAGTAATGTTTCAGTCCTGTTTTAGTTCTGGTTCAGTCCTGGTTTAGACCTGGTTTAGTCCTGCTTCAGTCCTGCTTCAGTCCAGGTTTAGTCCTGTTTTAGTCCTGGTTCAGTCCGTATGTGGCGCAAAAATCCGGCATTGCAGTTTAAGTCACTATCCATTTTTTCCATGATTCATTTAAACACAAAATTAAAAACTGAAGAAAAAAAAATTTTTAAATTGTTATCCGTTTTTTCATTTTGGTTTTGGAGACAAATAGAAATAGAAAGTACTTGTTTTTTCGTTTTCTTACTTTTTATTTACATGGATTAGACAAAACTGGATCCAAACCACGAAAAGTGTGAACGTACTCTAAGATTATATTTTATTTCTCTATTAGTCACATATTTTTTTTGAAGATTCCCAACAACAGAATGTATATAAATGGACATAACTAACCCCTCAGCCGCCGTGTTCTAAATAGGAAGTGAACATGGGGTTTTAAAATGGTGGTATTAACCCACACTACATGATCCTGTTGTTTTTATTTTACTATTTTTGTCAGTAAATAAAGTCCTAACAGGGAATTTGGCTCCAGATGCCCAAACCACACAACCCCCAATTCGAGAAGAGTGGCTCTAAATGTTCTTAATAATTCTGTGTTTACATTTCCTGCTCCACCTCCGCTGTTTTTTCCTGAGCGCTCCTCTCAGTGCACCGGTGTCCTGTTCGTGTGTCACCTGTGCGTCCACGTGCTCGCCGTGTCCATAGATCCGGCCGACTCGAACGTGAGGAGCCGGACTCACCGAGGCCCCGTCCCCGTGTTCGACCGCTCCAAGCACGCCCACGTCATCGAGAACTGCCACTGCTTCCTCTGCCAGGTCGACGTGTGAGTACCAGACCCTCGCACCCACAGGCTCCTTTTAATGAAAAATACAAATCAATATTCACATGCGTCCTGACCAGTGTTGGGAAGGTGACTTTTAAAATGTATTCCCCTACAGATTACAGATTACATACCCCAAAATGTAGTTTGTAACGTAATCCAATAAATTACTTAAAGTGAGTAACGTAATCTGAATACTTTGGATTACTTGATATTGTCATGCTTTTTCACTTGTTTTGTATATTACCATTTGTCATTTAATAAATAAATAAAAAAATATATATTGTCATGTTTTTTAAAACTACATGAATGTAACAACCACATCCTGAAAATTACTAATACTTGACCACATAAAAAATATTATTGATAGAGAAATTATTTTTATATGAAATCACAATTATGTCCACCTACTGTTAGTGTCATATTGTATTAGTTTAGTCCTAGTTTAGACCTGGTTTTAGTCCTAGTTTAGTCCTAGTTTAGTCCTGGTTTATCCTGGTTTATCCTGGTTTAGTCCTGGTTTTAGTCCTGGTTTTAGTCCTAGTTTAGTTCAGTTCTGGTTTTAGTCCTAGTTTAGTCCTGGTTTTAGTCCTAGTTTAGTCCTGGTTTTAGTTCTAGTTTTAGTCCTGGTTTAGTCCTGGTTTTAGTCCTAGTTTAGTTCTAGTTTAGTCCTGGTTTAGTCCTGGTTTAGTCCTGGTTTTAGTCCTGGTTTTAGTCCTAGTTTAGTTCTAGTTTAGTTTAGTTTAGTTTAGTTCTAGTTTAGTCCTGGTTTAGTCCTGGTTTTAGTTCTGGTTTTAGTCCTGGTTTAGCCCAAAATGTGAAAACAGGAAAATCCCGCCGTGTAATCCATTTATTTCAACAAAGTAACTGTAATCCAATTACCACTCACTGAAACAGTAACTGTAACTGAATACAGTTACTCATAATTTGTACTCTGATTACTTAACTCCGGTACATGTAATCTGTTACTCCCCAACACTGGTCCTGACTATGAGCGGGCTTGCGTGTCCACAAACCTGACTCTCCTCCTGCTTGTCTCCTTTGGCTATAGATTTGTTAAGTGTGATGTCTCTTCCAAGTCAGTGAACATGTTTACAGCTTCTTCTATTTTTAGCAGCAACACATCTCACATTAACAAGAGAGAGTTGTTTAAAGCTGACAAGGTTATTATAAGGATGGATCTATGGTTACAGCACTACAATCTTGTTGCTTGTTTAGAGGAAGGAAACTTTTTTTTACGCAACACATTTGACATTTTCACTGGTTTGATGATTAAAATGCGCGTGTTTCATATGAACTTTGCACGAGAAGTGGTTTAACAAAGACGCTTAGTGTCCCAGACATGATTTAGCATTTATTTTTTATTGAACCGTGTCGAATCAATTTGAAATATTTCGTATCGAATTGAAAGTGCACTGTATAGAGATGTAGAGATAGAGAGACTTCTGAACGATACCCAGCCCTAATGGAGACACAGTGCACACATTTGCAAACACAACCGAAAAAGTTTGCAAGTTTAAAGATAGTCTGAAAACGCAAGAAAAAATCTAAATAAATGGATTTAAACAACACATTTTCAGGAGCCTGTGATCAATACGAGCGTACATGGTCCTGTTTAGGAGCTTGATTTTCAACAAAAAAGAGTGACTAACTGAAAAACTGTGATGAGGGACTGGTTTAACAGTGTAACAGCTCACTTGTTGTAGTTGCAACTAAAGCCCTATTCGCACGGGATAAAAACAATTTGGGGATGTCTGGTAATTTGCAAATTAACGCCCCACCTCTGTGTTACTTGCAGCGCATTCACACGGGATATGCAAAATCCGTAAATAACTCTATTTTACTGACACTGACTGAGAATGAAAGAGAAAAGAGCACAGGAAGCGACGAAAGAGATAGAAAAGGTGCGAGATTATTACATCAAACACTGAGATTCAGATTCAAACAGGACTAGTATTATCACCGGACGTCTGTGTTTGGGGAAATACAGTAGGTAATTTGTGGCTCCACAATTATTACAAGTCACCAAAGATCCAAGGCAAAGCAAGGCAAGTTTATTTGTATAGCAAAATTCGTACACAAAATAATTCAAAGTGCTTTACAGAATAAGAAATACATTAAAATCATAATAAAAACAAATCAAAACATAAAAAGATTAAAATTAAAAAAGAGAGACATAAATTAGAGAGAAGAGTGCGGAATGAAAACCTTTCAGTTATATGCACAGTCAAACAGAAATGCTTTGAGCCTGGATTTAAACAGCGTCAAAGAAGAGGCCTGTCTCACATGTTCAGGAAGACTGTTCCAGGTTTTAGCTGCGTGAACCTGAAACGCTGACTCCCCTTGTTTAGTCCACAGGTAGGGTTGGGCAGTATCCAAATTTTGATACCGTTAAACCTTCTCAGGATTTTACCGGGGTATACGGTATTATCATATAGGCGAGTTTCAGCTGACGTCATTGTTATTAAAAGCCCGCGTTGCATGCTGGGAAATATTTGGGTCGGAGGCAAAAAACACGAAAGCGGTCAAACACAGTGCATAACCTTGCGCATTTATCCCCGATAATGGTAAATTCCTGCTGCATTATCGGATGCACAAATAGAAGCACGGAAGAAGGAAAATGCCTTTTTCGTATTCTGAGTGAAAAGAACCGCTAATGGTGAATTAAACGGCTTTCAAACATTCGCAGAGCAAACATAGAAGATCCTAACAAACCGTGGACTCCAACAAGTTCAACAACACATCGAGACTCTTGGAGGCTTTCATCTTTTCTGCTGTGAATGGCCCAGGAGTTTCCACCAAGTCATTGTGGATATCGCCGAAGTGAATATTTGTCCAGGTAGTTGGCGATTCTGACCAGAAATTTGGTTTGGTCCACCTTTTGTCGGGGTTGAAAAGGGTGATTTGGCTCCATCGATGCTTATGACCAATTTCTGGTCAAATCGTCTTCGGTCCTCTGTTGTTAGAGTGGATAAATAACCGGGATCAATACCCTTTACGTGCTTTCTCGCTCCGTCCTTCATGTTGAATTAGTGTTTCTTGCCGCCGACCAAAATAATTCCCAGCATGCAACGCGTGCTTTTGTCAACAATGAAACTTGCCAATTACCAAAATGTTTTAGTACGACTTTGGTAAACTAGGAAGTCGCACCGCTGTATGGCCTGTGCGTATGACCTGCAGACTTATAATCAAATGTGCGCCTGAAGCCAAAATGCTGCCAAATTGCAGAAGTACGGAACAAAACTAATCGAACGTCATCTCCCCACGCAGTTAAAAGAAACATTACAGACAATATTAGTTTTAAATCGTGGTCGCAATCAATTGAAAATACAACCACACATTCATTTGTGCTGAGCAAACTAATTTAGGTATCAATAAATTATAATATTATATTAGGTCCTTATGCCCTGCAGATTTTTTTAATGACGGTAATGAAACTGATACCGTTGATACTTTTTGATACCGCGGGAAACTGTAATACTGTATTACCACCCAACCCTATCCACAGGTAATACTAATCCTGTGTGAATAGGGCTTTATGGTCAGATTGTGTTAAATATAAATACGAGTAACAGAACTTCAGACAGAACAGTGCCTCTAGTTAGCTTCACACGCCAAGGAAATATGGAATTAAATCAGCTGCAAAGTATGAAAATACATTTAGGATTAAAATATTCACATGAGTTAGACTGTGTGATAAACATGCATTGTCAGTTCAGCCATACATCAGGTACCTTTGCCCTCTCCCTCTTGTGTTTCCGTAGCAACAGTGTGACGCTCTCCTGTATATTTAGTGCTCTCCACAGACAGGTGTCCCAGCAGCAGTCCCCACACTCTGCCCACATCATTAACACGGCCCACAGGGAGGCGTTAGCTTCCTGTTAGCAAACAAGTGTGACGCCAGCAGCCAAAACACCGTGTACCTCCACAACAGCCCGATAGAAGCTTACAAGGTCACTTCAAAGTATTATCACCGCTTTTACTCCTGTAGAATTCGTTTAAAGGCGCTGAATCTGATTTTTACTGTGTTAAAAATGTGAAAAAACAGAACTAGTTCATTTTAAACAGTTTGCAGTGGTCTAAAGTTATTTCTCGCTTTCCTTATGCGTTCTGAACATCCTAATTATTCACTACGATGAGTTTATAAGTACAGAAAACACCCTGTTCCACCTTGTGATGTCATGTGGATGTACAAGAAACTCCCTACTCTATTTTTAAACTCCATGCTCTTTTTCATGTGGATAATTTCAGCTCTGGAATTGGCAGTCTTGACTAAACTGGCCCCGTCCACACTAGTACGTATTCGAGTTGTTTTCGTTGCGGATGCAGTGTTCGTCCACACTAATCCGATTGTAAACAGCTCCAGACACAGAACGATCTATTGCCGCCAGCTCCCACTAATTCATTTGAGTACAGATCTGATCCGGCACCGTGTGGAAGCCTGAAAACGCTGATACACTGATGTAGGTCTATGCACCACGAAGTAATTCACCGCCAAAACACTAAGAGACTAGAATATATGTCCATTGTAAACGGTATATGTTCAGTGTTAAGTCTTAAAGTAAATAGTAGCTGTTTACTTGAAAACTACTGCTTGACAACACAAGGTGGAACAGATCATTTTGATGTTAGTAGTTTCTTTTTTCAGACCAAGAGTTTTGACTGCTCACTAGCGATCTTCCTCAGAGTGGTCACATTATTTCTTCCTACCAGTTGAGGCAGGATGAAAAAGAACCTAATAAAATAACTATAATAATAAATTATTGGAAGACTAAATGAACCTCACTGGACCTGATTGAGAGCGTTTTGAGCTTTGGAGATGTAGACAGACTAACAATAACGGATTATTCAAATATGTGAATGAAACAAAACACAACTTCAGGTCTGTTTTTGAGGAGGTAACAACATTATAACATGACTTCTCTAGGATCAGGCCGATTAAAAGACTTTAAAGGGCACTCTGTTCGACCTTGTGATGTCTCTATTTTTAAACTCCATACACCTTCACGAGAATCATTTGGATAATTTTAACTCTGGAATTGCCAATATTGACTAAACTAAAAATAAATGGTAGCTGTTTACTTGAAAACTACTGCTTCGTGACATCACAAGGTGGAGCAGAGCATTTTGATATGAGCATTTTATTAGTTTCTTTTTTCAAGAGTTTTGACTGCTCACTAGCGGTCTTCCTCAGAATTGTCACGTGATGTCCTCCTGCCGGTGAAGGCAGGACGAAAAAGAACCTAATAAAATAACATAAATTATCGGACTATATGAACCACATTGAGCCTCATTCAGAGCATTTTGAGCTTTGGAGATGTAGACAGACTAATAATAGGGTTACTCAAACATGCCTAATAAAAGGGTTACTCCTAATAAAAGGTTGACTCAAACATGTGTGAATGAAACAAAACACAACTCCAGGTCTGTTTTTGAGGAGGTAAGAACATTATAATGTGGCTTCTCTAGGATCAGCCTATTAAAAGACTTTAAATATTACGTATTATACATATTATGCTGTTTTCTGATCTATAATGTTGTTTCCTCATCACAAACAGACCTGGAGTTTGTGTTTTGTTTCACTCACACATGTTTAACACGCAAACTCTGCATATTTTTTTCTTCTCTCAAACGGAAAACACTGTATTCGACCTTGTGATGTCTCTATTTTTAAACTCCATACACCTTAACTCTGGAATTGCCAATATTGACTAAACTAAAAGTAAATGGTAGCTGTTTACTTGAAAACTACTGTTTCATGACATCACAAGGTGGAGCAGATATTTTGAGTCTTGGAGATGTAGACAGACTAATAATTTAGGCTTACTCAAACATGTGAATGAAACAAAACACAACTCCAGGCATGTTTTTGAGGTCACGGTCATGGAAATCCTGGAAAGGTCATGGAAATTGAAAATGTCATTTTCACTCTTCATGACATCACAAGGTGGAACAGAGCATTTTGAGTCTTGGAGATATAGACAGACAGTGTTGGGGAGTAACAGATTACATGTACTGGAGTTACGTAATCAGAGTACAAATTATGAGTAACTGTATTCAGTTACAGTTACTGTTTCAGTGAGTGGTAATTGGATTACAGTTACTTTGTTGAAATAAATGGATTACACGGCGGGATTTTCCTGTTTTCACATTTTGGGCTAAACCAGGACTAAAACCAGAACTAAAACCAGGACTAAACCAGGACTAAACTAGAACTAAACTAGAACTAAACTAGAACTAAACTAGAACTAAACTAGGACTAAAACCAGGACTAAACTAGAACTAAACTAGAACTAAACTAGAACTAAACTAGGACTAAAACCAGGACTAAAACCAGGACTAAACCAGGACTAAACTAGAACTAAACTAGGACTAAAACCAGGACTAATTATTAATTTATTATTAATTATTATTTTTATTTAATTTTTTTTCGATAATTCCACTCATTGCCGGTAAATAAACCAAATCTAAACTAGATCTTAACCAAGTCTAAACCAGGACTAAACTAGATATTAACCAGGTCTAAACCAGGACTAAACCAGGACTAAAACCAGGTCTAAACTAGATCTAAACCAGGTCTAAAACCAGGTCTAAATCAGGTCTAAAACCAGGTCTAAACCAGGTCTAAACCACGACTAAACCAGGACTTAAACCAGGTCTAAACTAGATCTGAACCAGGTCTAAACCAGAACTAAACCAGGACTAAAACAGAACTAAAACAGGATTTAACAGGACTAAACCATGCTGCGCGGACATGTCTCCTCGTCTTCTGTCAATAATATTTTTAATTTGGTTAAGTAAAGTCTGGGCTTTTCATTTTCTTTTAGCAAACAAAACATCTTATGTGAAGATTTCCTCGTCTTTGCTTCTGTATAGCAAAAGTATTCAGATTACATTACTCACTTAAAATAATTGAATGGATTACTTTACAAACTACATTTTGGGGTATGTAATCTGTAATCTGTAGGGGAATACATTTTAAAAGTCACCTTCCCAACACTGTACACAGAGTAATATTTTAGGCTTTCTCAAACACGTGAATGAAACAAAACACAACTCCAGGCCAGATTTTGAGGAGGTAACAACTTTATACAAGGTTCCCACTGTCATGGAAATCGTGGAAAAGTCATGGAAATTAAAAATGTTATTTTCCTGGCCTGGAAAAGTCATAGAATTTCAGTATTTTTCACACAACTTCAGCGTTCTGTTAAGTTATCATTAGGCTGTTATGATGCGACTTTTGTGTAACAGCATTATAACATGACTTAAAGCTCACAGAGTCAATTTAGTAAAATATAGAACCTTTAAAAGAACAGAGACATACATTTTTGGCTATTTCATTTTGGTATTTAGAGGTAATATATTAGACAAATGCATAGATTTTCTTTTACTATATACGCGTAGGTCAAACATTTAGTCCAAACCCGCTGTCTCTGTTTTTGTTTAAATAATGTACAGTTCCTCCTCGTCTTTCTTTACCGTCTGTTCCTAAAGCGCTCAGACCAGGGCACATGTTTAATGCAGAGCCCTGATGTAAATAAGTAAAAGTGACTGTTACTGTTCTCGCTGCGAGTCGGAGGTAGGTCAGTGGGACACCGTACCCCAGCATGCTTTGGGGGGGGGGAACTGGGTCAGCCGCGCCCAAAGGAACCGCCTCCCTCCCCCCACCTTCCCTCCTCTCTCGCCATCCATTTCTATCTTTAATCCACATCACGACTGTACTTCCGGTCGCCCCTGAGCAGGTGGTGTTTTCGTCGACCGGTATCCCAAACAACCCCATCGCCATAGCAACGGAAATCTGAATGTATGTTATTTCGGTCCGAGTAAACACGGAGCCATGGATGTGACATGTGACGTTGTAATGAAGGCTCTGCAGGAGGTGTGTGCAGTGAACATGTTTTCTGTTTGCAGAGCTGTCAGTTTTTCTCTTTTCTCTAGAGTCCAGGGCCTATTAAAAGACACACAACCCCTGTATATTTAACTCCATACACCTTCATTAGAGTCAGTTGGATAATTTCAGCCCTGGAATAGCTTATCTCGACTGAACTAAAGGTAAAAAGTAGTAAGGTTGTAAACAATAACCAAAATATCGCCACAATATATCGAATTACAAGTCAAGTTTACTTAAATTCATTGTTATGGTGCAGCAATAGCTAAAAAAAAAAAAAAACAGAAGGAACGACATAGACCATGATCCATTGCTGTTGTCACTGGAGACTTAACATTAACACTTTTAAATCTTAATTCTTCACATTACAACTGTACCATTATTAACAGTGCCGAGGAGAAAATTCAGTTTGTCGACGGGACAAAAGTTAGTTTAGTTGAAGACGTTTCGCAGCTCATCCAAGCTGCTTCTTCAGTTCTGGTCAGACGCTGGTGGACACTGACCAGAACTGAAACGTCTTCAACCAAACTAACTTTTGTCCAGTCAACAAACTGAATTTTCTCCTCGACATGGATTCTACCTGGACGACTGAGGGATTCTTCACATTATTAACAGTATCAATGTTTTTTTTAAAGAAGTAAGTAGCGCATTCACAGTTTTGTTAGTCTCCACAAATATCTCAATGAATATCGTACGCTGAAATGGCCAGGCTGGTGCCACCTAGTGCCTCCGCTCAATTTGATTTCTCTCCAACGACTAGGTCAGGAATCGGAATACACTAGACGGTTCACAAATACCCCAGAAGTGCGAGTTCGGGCACCAGCCAATCAGTGACGAGCCATACATTCTGTGTTGGCAACGATTCCCGAGATCGAGGATTTAAAGTCGGAACAAAGAGAATGTTTGGTGAATTTTATCAAGGGGAAAGACATTATTGCCCTTCTTCTTACGGGATTTGGGAAAAGCTTAATATACCAGTTAGCCCCATTAGCATCGCATTACATACGTCATGACCAAATAGCAGTGATTGGTTAAATTTTAAAAAGTACCTGCCCACTGTCGAGCGAACCAGTTCTACGAAGTGAAAGCGACTGATGAATCAGGCTAACGGTGAGATGCATATTGTTAAAATATCGTATCGTGAGATTTGGATATCGTTACATCCCTAAAAAGTAGCTGTAAACTTGAAAACTACCACAACATGACATCACAAGGTGGAACAGAGCATTTTGTGTCTTGAAGATAATGAAATGAAACAAAACACAACTCCAGGTTTGTTTTTGAGGAGGTAACAACATTATTCAGCGTTCCCACGGACATGGAAATCCTAGAAAAGTCATGAAATTTTAGGATCTCTTTCACGCAACTACAACGTTCTTTTCAAGTTCAAGTTATCATTAGGCTGTTATGATTATTTCTGAATGTAAATCAAAATTCAGATCAAATCAAAATGATTTGTATAGCACATTTAAAACAGCCAAAGCTTACCAAAGTGCTGAACAGTGAAATAAAACATACAATAGACAAATAAGTAATAACAGCAAGGTGCTAAGGTGGAACGTGTGCGACTTTTGTTTAAAAAAGACGTCAATAAATGCACTGACAGTATTTTGACTGTTAAAAAACTAAAATCCCAAACCATAAGCTGAGTGGAAAGGGTTAATATTTCATATTTAGCCCTAAAAGTCTGATCAGTTCTACACATGTAGGTGCCGTAAAATCATGGAAAATTCACTTTAGGTCATAAAAAGTCATGGAAAAGTTTGGAATTTTTGTCAGTGAAAAAGAGTGGGAATCTTGATTATAACACGGCTTAAAGTTCACAGGAGTCAGTTTTGCTTAATATAGGACTTTTTAATCACTTGATCTGACTCACAGTGACTCAGATTGTTCATCTACAAACTCCAAGGTTGAACCCGCTCAGTGCGTGCTGTTGTGCCGTCGGGCAAGACAGTCATTACATATGAGCATAGTCTGTGAATGAGTGATTGGTTGGAGATGGAGGAATAGGCCTGTCACAATATATCAACTTATCCTTCAGTGCATGATGGATAGTACGGTCAGTTTTGGAGGTCAGTATTTATAGTAGTTTGCTTTTTTCTCTGCACTAGTGGGGATCTGTGTGTTATTTTTCTCTTCTATGACAGGATTTGAGCAGTAGAGGGTTGAATACATAACGTCCATGACTCATTAAGCGCTTCGTTTATTTATTGCAGCTCATGGTCATTACAAAACTGTACATGAAGAATAGAAGAGCTGTTTTGGGAGGGCTCGGGGTTCTGTTTTAGGGATATAATAATGTCGTTTAGTGTCTATATTTACTTCAGCAATATACAGTGCTTTAAAATTTACTGCATGATTTTGGGACTGGTTCATAAAGAAAAACTACAGTGTGATACAAATTTAAGACCTTATGTTTAATATAAATGTGTATTAACAATGTGATTGTAGAGTTACTGCTGTTTAGGCCTGTCATGATATCACTACAGAGATGTACTAGCCTGATTCGTCAGCCGGTTTCACCTCGTTTCACTTTCGTAGAAACGGTCTGACCTCACAGCGTTGGAATTCGTTCGCTCGACTGTAGGCGGGTACTTTTTGTCATTTAACCAATCGCTGCTATTTGGTCGTGACGTATGTAATGCACCACTAACAGGGCTAAGTGGTATATTAAGCTTTTCCCAAATCCTCTCCAAACATTCTCTTTATTCTGGCTTTAAATCCTTGATCTCAGAAATCGTTGACAACACAGAATATATGGCTCTTCACTGGTCGACTGGTGCCCGAACTTGCACTTCAGGGGTTTTTGCAAACTTTCTAGTGTATTTTGATTCCTAGTCGCTGGAGAGAAATGAAATTGAGCGGAGACACTAGGTGGCGCCAGCCTGGCTATAGATATACTGCGATAAATGATAATATTGAAATTACTTAATGCCGCTGATACAAAAACAATAATTCAAGATAATCCTTGTAATTCCTTTCAAATAGACAGTGTCATTAAAAGCCTAAACGGCAACAAATAAATATTAAAATGAAGCAAAAATTAGCCATAGAAGTTGTTTATTCTCCAGTCTACAGCTCAACTCTTATCAGAATACAACAAAAATATCCCAAATCTCCCCATTTTTGCGAAGAAAATGTACACACGATAAATACTGAACCCCAAAATATATTGTTCCACTTACTATGCATTGAAAGAAAAGTCGATATAGTAATTATCCTGACAAAGTGTTATTTGTGAGTATTGGTTTAATTACTTGAGGTTGACCAGGTAATTTTCTCTGTTGGTCTTTGTCTAATCAATAAGTCAATCAGGGTTAACATAACAGCCACTTACGCATGAAGTAAACACCTGATCGCGGAGTATGTGGGCTGTACATTATCTCCTGCTGTTATATCTGTGTTTTGTTTTACCTATTAAAGATGATACTAATTTGTCCCTTTTGTGTCTCTCAGGGGCCCCAAGTCCAAACACTGCAGTGCCTGTAACAAGTGTGTGGCCAACTTCGACCATCACTGCCGCTGGCTCAACAACTGCGTGGGCAGCCGCAACTACAAGTCAGTCTACACTTCATCATAATAATATAAAATTAAATAAATATATAAAAAAAAGTTAGTCTACACTTATTAAAAAAAAAATAATAATAATAATAATTAATAATAAAAAATAATAAATAAAATATAAAAGGTCAATCGACATTTTAACAGTCTATGCTTTAAAAAATAAAAAAATAAATAAGAATATATAAAATAATCTACACTTAAAAAAAAAGTAAAAATAAATACATATATTTTAAAAATCTGTCTACATTTAAAATAATAATAAATATAAAATAATAATAAATAAATAAAAGAAAAAAATACACATCTAAGTAAATATATAAAAATCCAGTCTATTCTTTTGTCACTAAAACAAAAAACAGTGATCTTGTTTAAAGTGCATATCACCAGTTAAACTACTAATTTCACGAAAACATTGTAAACATAATTTTACAAAAAAATCTTTGCCTTGTTTTTTTTTTTTTTTACTAGTTTTTAAACATTGGTGAAGTTTATCATTTTACTTCCCGGTTAGATACGGGCAGCAGATGTGACACTTGTAGCAGTAATTCCCTAACTGTTACTGAGCAACCATAAAGTCAACAAGGGCCAAAACATGTCTAAAAATATTATCGTTATGATTAGACAACTAAAAATAGCACTTTTAGTTTGTTAAATGAATGTTTAAACTGTCATATGTGTGTAAATTGTCCCTACATTTTAGATGAAATTTTCAGACATAGGTAGAGATATTTGTAGAGGTACATTTTAGAATTCAGCGCTTTCCTGTATTTTTGTACTTTTCTTCTCAATTTGCTCTCCACAAACTGATGTAAAACTATGATAAATATTCACCAGAGCTACTATCCCACCAAACCAATTCATAATTTGGAAAAAAATAAAAATAAATAAATAAATAAAAAATATGAATACCTGTTTTATGCACTTTAAATATATGCAAATCTTCTCTCAAATTCTCAAAAAATCTCTCAAATTTTTAGATAATTGTGCCTTATTTGACACCAATCTCTTGCTATTTTTGCTACTTATTATTATCATTTATATTCTTCTCTTGTCATTAATATATATATTGTGATGTTTGAGCTACTGTGTCCAAGTATTTTCCTTTGTGGGTCAATAAAGTTTGTCCAAGTCTAAATGTCAACACTTCCGGCTGTGACAACTGTAAAATAAGAAGTAATAACAAATGAAATTGATGTGTATTTTCTCGTGTCGTAGGTTGTTCCTGCACAGCGTGGTGTCTGCCCTGCTGGGAGTGTGCTTGGTCCTTATTGTCGCCTCGTATGTTTTTATTGAGTTCTTCTTGGACCCGTCTAAACTCCGCACTGACAAACACTTTCAAGGTGATGTCTGTAATACACAAGTAAAGTCACATAACCTGAAAATGTACAAGAAATCAAAGTGGTTAATCATTGCTGTTAAATGCTTCGTGTTCAGACGGATCACGCCTTATCAGGGTCTTAAAGGTGAATTATGTAACTTTCCTGGTGGAGCGTATGCCAGCTGCTTGTCTCCATGGTGATGTTATCGCTTTGCCGGGAATGTTCCACTCTTCAGAGAGACGTAGGGTTGTCAGAAATATCCAAAAACAGAGACTAATTGATTAGGGGTGTGCAAAAATATCGGAATGTCAATATATCGTATCGTTTAATGTGATGATACAGTATCGATATCGTGGGCTACTGTATGGATATATCACCAAGAGTATTTTTACGTGTGTTTTACTAAATTATTTTGTTACAGTGCTACAGTTTTGTTGCTTGTGGAGTGAAAGGAAACTCATTTATGCGACACATTTGACATTTTGACACTGTTATGAGGATTAAAATGTTTGTGTTTCATATGAACTTTGCACAAGAAGTGGTTTAACAAACACTTTTAGTATCACAACCATGATTTAGCCTTTATTTTTTATTGAACTGTATCGAATCGATTTGAATTATATCATATCGAATCGAAAGTGCACTGTATCAGTATATGTATCGTATCGTGGCCTGTGTATCGAGGTATGTATTGTATCGGCAACTTCTTAATGATATCCAGCCCTATAATTGATACTAAAACTAGAACTAATACTAGATTTTAATTTGAGCAGGTATCGATACTACAAAGTCACATTCACAGGACAAAACTGAACCTTTCCTGAAGCTTTAGAATGATCTTGACCTGGATAAGAACAAGTATAACAGCACATAGACTAGTGTAGCTACCCTGGTTTTCTTCGCAAAAAAGGACTTCACGCTCTGTACTGATGATCATGTGTCAATATTTATTCTCAGTAATCTTTGACTCCATCAACACATTGAAACACAATGAAAATAAAATAAGACAACATTGTAATATAAAAGAAAGTGCTAAGATTTAATGTTGAATCTCCTCTCCCTTCCTTTCTCTCTCCGTCTCTTCTCTCTGTGCAGTACATAACGAGTCTGCAGTGTGGTTCCTGTTCTTGCCTGTAGCTCCGGTGGTCTCGGCCGGAGCAGTGATCCCAGGGCTCGCTGCTGTCACCATCGCTCTGGGGCTGCTCTCCTGCGTGCTGCTCTGCCACCTGCTGGGCTTCCACATTTACCTGAGTAAGAACAGTGCACCAACACAACAGAGCGGTGTGCTTTTTGAGGAGGAGGATACATGATTATAACATGGTTTCATTTGCATAATATTATTCACATTATCCCGGAAGTTACCGTGGGCGTCTCCGTCATCATTCGGGTTGTATTATTTTGCGTGGGGCCGATCCTAACAGCAAATAAGTTTAATACGGATGATAAAACCGTTTTAAAACCTTTCAGAGAATTAGTGGAGTGTGACTTGTTGGTTCACATGAGCACTGAACATTTTACACAAAGCAACCGACTTTATGTCATATTTAAGCGGCAAAACTTTTCTCAAATTATCCATTGACATTTTTTTTTTTTATTCTGGGGACCTGTATTTTAAAAGTCACAACCTTTGCGACCCAAATCAATAGACATTATTCGTAAATCACAAAATAAAGGTGGATTTGATCATTATTAAACATTAATGAGGATATTTTATTGTTGACTGAGTGATCGTGTCTCTCTGAACATTTAGTATTACTCAAGTTTTAAACAATGAAAAACACAAATTGAAACATCAAAAAAAATAAAAAAATAAAAATCCATAAGTCGCCTATTTGGACATTAAATGTAGCCCATTTCTTTTTCTTTTACCCATTCGGTAACACTTTATAATAACTACACCTTACTTAGCCTTAATAAAATCATTGTCTCATAGTTTACTAATGATTAATAAATGCTCAAATGGTTATTCCATGAGTAATTAAGTATGAAATAATTATGAGTAACTATTTACAGCACAGGAAAATTAAGTGCAAGTGCTAATTAAGGTAGTAATTAAGTAGTTACTAAGTGTGAATCATTATTAATTAAGTCTTTGTTCATTAGTAATTAAGTCTTTATTCATGCTTTATTAAGGCTAAATAAGGTGTAGTTATTATAAAGTGTTACCATAGTCTGTAGAACTGTATATTGCAGATCTTGACGATGCAACCCCCCAAAAATCACTTGCGAACCACCTGAGGGCTGCAAACCAGTTTTTGGGAAACAATGGAATAGAACATTTAGCATTTGTATTTGTATTTATTTATTAAAGGGACAATGCATAATGTAAGAGACAGACATGTACTTGTAGATATGTAGGATTGTAGCCATAGTTAATCTCCATCCTTAGTCCCCTGCCGCACAATTCATCAAACCTGACAAAAGCCTGCAGTACCCGCTCGCACATGCATCTCATACTCATACAATGTTAGTGTTAAAATGTACAGGTCAGACTCTCATTACTTACACATTAACATCTATTTCCAGGTCTATACACAAATCTGATTGCAGTCCCGGCTCATGTGCAAAAGGTGCTGTTTAAGTTCAGTTGTGTGGACAGATCTAATTGTCCAGTAGACATGATTTAAAAACTACTTCTCATATTTGTAAGCATTAACCAATGAGGAGCGGTGCGTTAAAACATTAAAACTGCAGAACACACAGCTCCACGTTTTTTTATGTGCTTATACAACAGCCACGAACTGAGAATGTGAAAAGCCTGTTCACTGTCTGTAAATGTCTCAAATATCACTTATTTTTGTGTTTAACATGAAGCTAGTCCTCTACAAACTAGAGTCAAAACTATTGAGCATCTGTTTACATGTTGCTCTGGTGATAGCAACAGAGCAGTGATATGGGATGTGATTTAAGACCCCGCCCACATTAGTACGTATTCGAGTCGTTTTCGTTGCGTCTGCAGTGTTCATCCACACTAATCCGATTGAAAATGGCTCCAGAGATGGAACGATCTGGTGCCTCCAGCTCTCACAAATTCATCTGTGCACACATCTGATCCGGCACTGTGTGAAATAGGGATGGGCATGATTAATTGATTAATCGATAATTGATCATTAAGAATTTCATCGATTACGTAAATTTTAATCGACAAACTGAATGTAGGTTGCTGTGCGTAGCGTAGCGTGACCAAACAGGGGTCCGTACATGTAGCTCTTTGCACTCAGGAGGAGCGAGACACAAACAGTGGGTCAGTCTGCAACGTGCGGAAGCACAAATGCGTATTTAACGATGACTTGTACAAGAAATTCCACGCTTTCCATTCGGTGTCCAGTGGGAAAAAAATTTGTCAGGTGAGAGTCGCGCAATGTCGATGAGTCCCCACCTCCCACCCACCGTACGGTGTCCTGGTTTTCACAAACACAAATATGGTCACACTAACCTGTATTCCAGTCATGTCTTTTAATCTGACAGAAATTGACCGCATCAGCGCACAAGAGCTGTTTTTTAATCTTCGCTTAGTTTATGCAAATTAGCGATGCTGTTTTAAATTTCGTTTCTGTGAGAGTTGCGCAAAACTAAATAAAACACATTATAATGTCAAACGGGCTGATGTGGCTCTAGAGCGGTTACGGTTTATATGTCATGAAGTTGAATTTATTTATGCAGATTAGTAGTGCAGATAGTAATAATAATGATGATCATTTTAATATAAAAACGTTAATGATTAATCGATAATCGATCATTAATTCTTCCAACGATCGATTAAGAAAATTTCATCGAATGCCCATCCCTAGTGCGTATACAACAGCCACAAATTGAAATGTCTCACCTGAGAATGTGAAAAGCCTGTTCACTGTCTGTAAATGTCTCAAATATCACTTATTTTTGTGTTTAACATGAAGCTAGTCCCTACAAACTAGAGTCAAAACTATTGAGCATCTGTTTACATGTTGCTCTGGTGATAGCAACAGAGCAGTGATATAAGATGAGGTGATTTAACTGTTGCCAGATTAATTTATGCAAAATAAAGACTCGGCAGAAAAGCACTGGGATTCTCACTGACTGGTGTATAGACAAAGCAAGACAAGTTTATTTGTATGGCACAGTTCATACACAAAGTCATTTAAAGCACTTTACAGAATAAAAAAAAAAAAAAAGATTAAAGTAAAGCAGAGGCCTCTCTCACATCTTCAGGAAGACTGTTTCAGGTTTTAGCTGCATAAACTGAATTGATTACCCATGTTTATTAGTGAGGATTAAACAGCGAGGAGCAGTGCGTTACACGGTTTTAACACAGTGAGCAGATGGTGCAGTAGACTCCAGAGCGAAATACTTCCTCTCCCCACTCCTCAGACACAAACCGTAACATCAGAGAGACACTGAGCATCCTGTGCAACGAGCAGGTCAAAGATCATCACAGGCATTGACAAGGGATGTAACGATATTGCGATATTTTGAAGAGGCTTGTAAACAGGACACTTTTTTGCTTTTAAAATACCTTGACAAGATTTTGGTGTGAGTTATTTCCGTTCATAATCCCAAGAATTCAAGTTAAAAACATATTTCTTCATGTTGTTTGCGCTGAAATGAATCATGGGATATGTAGTTTCCTATGTTGCTTCTATAAAACATTTAAGCAAAGATACTTGTAATTCGATGTATTGTGACAGCCCACGATGTTATTTAGAGACTTTTGACGATACGATATCAAGATATTTTGGTTATAGTTACATCCCAAACATTGACAACACCAACATCAATGAGGATAGTTACAGAAATGAGGTTCAGCTTATACACGTACATATGGCAGCATGAGCCGCCTCAGCTTCTACCTCCTCTGTTTGGACTCAACTCTCAAAAGAGAGTGCTGAAGAACTGCAGCTGCTCAGAGACACCAGGTGCACTCTGGCTCAGCTGCGCTCAGGTTATAGTCGACTCTTGAACTCATACCTCAGTCAGATTGATACTAACATCACTCACATCTGTCGGGGGTGTGGCCATGCATCTTATACAGCACAGCACATCTTCACCCACCCTGTAAAGCGAGCACCACCAGGTCTCCACGGAGGATCTCTTTGGACAAACCCCACAGGAGCTGCAGAATTCCTGGGACTAACTTAGAAGGTGATGATGAAAGACGGCTCGGGTTACAGCAGCAACAACAACAACAACACACTGACACAGAGAACATCACGACACACAGGGGACTGTAACACAATGGAAATGTTTTACTGGGCTATTTTTACCTTCTTTAGGGATGTTGTCAGCTTTTTCAGTAATCGAATAATCGTTGACTCATTCACATCTGGGGCTGAGGACAAGGACCAAAACCTGTGCTGCTCCAGGGACACACTCTGGAAGTCCTTTGTTCCGCACATCATACGCAGTGTTTGGAAGTAACGCGTTGTAAAAGTAACAAATTACTGTAATGGATTGCTTTTTGCTGTAACGCAGTAATGTTACAGCGTTACAGGGAAAAAACTGGAATATTTTACTTGGTACAAATGTCAGTGACATGCATTAAAAAATGTTATTAAATTTACATTTTTTAATTTATTATCTTTAATAATTATTATTATTATTATCTGGATTGAAGGTAATCCTTAGTCCTGGTTTAGTCCGGGTTTTGTCCTGGTTTTGTCCTCGTTAATTTCTGGTTTAGACCTACTTTAGTCCTGATTCAGTTCTGGTTCAGTCCTGGTTCAGTTCTGGTTTAGTCATGATTTCATTGTGTTCTAGTCCTGGTTTAGACCTGGTTTAGACCTGGTTTAGTCCTGGTTAATTTCTGGTTCAGTTCTGGTTTAGTCCTGGTTTAGACCTTGTTCAGTCCTGGTTTAGTTCTGATTTAGTCGTGGTTCAGTCCATATACAGCGCAGAACTTCGGCATCTTTGTTTTTTTGTTGAGAGTAACTTAAATTGCTGCAATAGTCATGTAATGTTTTACATTTTAAACACAGTAATATTGTAATGTTATTATTACTAAATTACCGTAACAAGTCATAAATAAAACATTACATTTTTAAAGTAACTTGCCCGACAGTGCACATACGGCTTCACAACACTTTCTATAAATTTAATTACTGATGTTATTATTATTACGTATTATTGCTGCTTGAAAAATGAATTTCCTAGGGGATAAATAACGTATTATATCTATCTAATCTATCAATCTGTCTATCTAATGGGTTTATACATGTCATGAGCTGAGAGGAGAGGTTTTATGACTCAGACAGAGCAGTAATTACAAACAAATGGCTCAGGGAATATGTAAATTTACTGTTTTTTGATCTTTCATCTATAAATATGTTCCTGGATGTCCCCATGCGGCTTCAGTTCAGCTTTATGTGGGTGTAGTTTCGGAAAATCTCATATTCACGGGCCTTTTGCGATTCAAACAACGAATTAAAAAAAATAAATAAATAAATAAATAAAAAGACAAATGTTAGTTGCAGCGTGTTGTGATTGACTGACAGTGAAGAGATGAGAGAAATTATTTATTAACTGAGCTGTTTATTGTTGTGTGTGTTTTTTTTCAGTGTGGAACAGACTGAGCACGTACGAGTACATCATCCGTCAGCGTCACCGTCTGAACCCACGCGACTCGAGGAAGCCCCCAGCCAAGGAGCCCACCGTCCCCTCGCTCAACATCATCAAGGTACAGCTCGTCTCACGCTCGTCTCTGGAGGAGTCTGGAACCGTCATTATGTTTGTGATTTATGTTATGAAGTGTGCATTTTAAACACATCCAGGAGCGTCAACATTTGAGAGACAGAAATATAAAACTAAAACTAGAATCCCATGCAATTCAGATTTCATGTTTGCAGAGGCCAATTTAGGTACTCCTGGACTGGGCTGGACAATTACTGGAATTTAAAGTACGTATGACAGGTTTTGATGATTTCTCTAATTTTGACGTAATTTGGTGAGATCATACCTGTTGTAAATTATTGTTTTGCACAAATCAAGAAGCAATTTGTGAAGAAAAGTTGATCAAATATGATGAAAGTTACAGAAAGTAGAGAGTTCTGTTTTAGAGAATTCCATATTGTCCAAAGGTTCGGCACAATTTCTACATGAAATATTTTGTTTTCTGATACTTTAAACATGATTTCAACCAAATAATGGTGTTTTCTAATATTTGTATGTATCAAATAATAGTCTCTCTGTACATTGGAGGAGTTTTGGCGTATTGTGCCACATGGTTCAATCCAATCCACTTCTTTTTCTATAGCACATTTTATAAACATAACAGTTTCCAAAGTGCAGCACAGACAAATTAATGCAATAAATCATAATTAAAAACAATAAATAAATGAACAATACATTTAAAAAGCTAAATATGATAAAACAATGAATAAAATAACTTAAAATAATAATGATTAGTCATGATTTCCTAGCCTGATTCATCAGACGGTTTCACTTCGTAGAAACCGTCTGACCTCACAGCATTAGGATTCATTCGCTTGACTGTAGGCGGGTACTTTTTTAATTAAACCAGTCGCTGCTATTTGGTTGTGATGTATGTAATGCGCCAAATCCCGTAGGAAGAAGGACAATAACGTCTTTCCCCTTGATAAAATTCATCAAACATTCTCTTTGTTTCGGCTTTAAATCCTTGATCTCGGGAATCGTTGCCAACACAGAATTTCTGACTCTTTGCTGATTGACTGGTGCACAGTTTACAACTTCCGGGGTTTTTGTGATCCGTCTAGTGTATTCCGATTCCTGACCTAGTCGCTAGAGAGAAATGAAATTGAGTGGAGACACTAGGTGGCGCAAAAAAAAAAACATAAAAAGGCCCAAAATTTTTAATATATTTGCATCTATTTTTAGCAGAATCTTGAATTTATTGATCTTAACTGTGTTTTAGTAAAGTGACTAGTCCAACCTTGCATAGGCACTTAAAAATTTATGAAATCTCTGCTTCTCTCTGCTCCTGTCTGCTCCTGTTTACCCATCTGTCCCTCTTTGCTCCTGTCTGCTCCTGTCTGCCCCTGTCCAATCCATCTTTATTTCTATAGCACATTTTACCAACACAGTGTCTCCAAAGTGCTGCACAGAGTAAGCACAATATAAATAAACACATTAAATAAAACAAAGCGTAAAGTGAATAAATGTCCGTGTGTGTCTGTGCAGGAGGTGAGCTACTCCGGGACTCTGGGCTACACCAACACACAGATGGAGGTGGAGGAGCCCTGCGCCGTCACAGCACAAGACGACACAGAGTAGGACTTTATTTTATCTCCTGTTTCATAAAGACTCTTCAGACTTTTGTGCAGTTTATTTGATGGATGCTAGGGTTTTCTGTTCTACGCAGGGGCTTCTAGATGATTTTGGAAGAAGTAGTTTGTGAAATTGAATAAAAGAACTGCGCAATTTAGTAAATGGAGGGATAGTATTTGATTGAAACTGCTAAACTAATAAAACATTTCATTCTCAGCTCTTATCCAAAATGAATCTGATGTATCTATTTTTGCAGTGAAAAAGTATGAGTTTATTTGCATTTTAGCTTTATTTTGAATGCATAACATATCGTAAACAAGCGCAATCAGAGATATCAACCTTGGTCCCCCATGAGCAGTGTTGGGAAGGTGACTTTTAAAATGTATTCCCCTACAGATTACAGATTACATACCCCAAAATGTAGTTTGTAACGGAATCTATTAAATTACTTAAAGTGAGTAATGTAATCTGAATACTTTGGATTACTTGATTTGCTGTACAGAAGCAAAGACGAGGAAATCTTCACATAAGATGTTTTGTTTGCTAAAAGAAAATGAAAAGCCCAGACTTTACTCAACCAAATTAAAAATATTATTGATAGAAAAGGAGGAGACATGTCCGCGCAGCATGATTTAGTCCTGTTAAATCCTGTTTTAGTCCTGTTTTAATTCTGTTTTAGTCCTGGTTTAGTTCTGGTTTAGTCCTGATTTAGACCTGGTTTAGACCTGGTTTTAGACCTGGTTTTAGACCTGGTTTAGACCTGGTTTAGACCTGGTTTAGTCCTGGTTTAGACCTGGTTAAGATTTACTTTAGACTTGGTTTATTTACTCGCAATGAGTGGAATTACGAAAAGAAAAAAAAAGCCTCCATGTAATCCATTTATTTCAACAAAGTAATTGTAATCCAATTACCACTCATTGAAACAGTAACTGTAACTGAATACAGTTACTCATAATTTGTAATCTGATTACGTAACTCCAGTACATGTAATCTGTTACTCCCCAACAC